>NC_142873.1:134382878-134685909 GCF_051225735.1 Oryctolagus cuniculus
AATTACATAGGCTTTTAAATGTAAACTACAGGTCCTTAGCTGAAAATAAGCAGAAAACTCAAAAATTCCTAACAAACGGGAAAATGAATCTAATCTTCTTGAAATATTACAATCTAGGAATAAAGACTAGGTAAGAATGAGTAAGGAGGGGCTGGCATTATGGCACAGGGGTCTAAGCCACTGCCTGTGACGCTGACATCCTATATGAAAGCTAGTTCAAGTTCCAACTGTTCCACTTCTGATCCAGGCTCCCAGCTTCTGCCTGGCCTAGCCCCCCGCAATTGTAGCCATTTAGGGAGTGAACCAGTGGATACAGATGTCTCTCTCTCTCCGGCCAGCGCCGTGGCTCAATAGGCTAATCCTCTGCCTTGCAGCGCTGGCACACGGGGTTCTAGTCCTGGTCGGGGCACTGGATTCTGTCCCGGTTGCCCCTCTTCCAGGACAGCTCTCTGCTATGGCCCGGGAGTGCAGTGGAGGATGGCCCAAGTGCTTAGGCCCTGCAACTGCATGGGAGACCAGGAGAAGCACCTGCTTCCTGGCTTTGGATCAGTGCGATGCGCTGGCCGTGGCGCGCCGGCCCCGGTGGCCACTGAAGGGTGAACCAACGGCAAAAAAGGAAGACCTTTCTCTCTGTCTCTCTCTCTCTCTCTCTCACTGTCCACTCTGCCTGTCAAAAATAAAAAAAAAAAAAATTTTTTTTTAAAAAAGATCTCTCTCTCCCTCTGTAACTCTGCCTTTCAAACAACTCACTGGGGGAAAACACACACACACACACACACACACACCAAGTAAGCAGAAAACACATAAATCTAAAAAAAAAATACTAGATTACTGATTTCATGAAGACATAGAATCTATTACACACCTTGAAGTTATGTCATTTGTAAACTATAAGTGTGATTAGAAATAAAATCCCGCTAGTAATCTCATCTTCCTCCTCCTCCTCCCCTCCAGCTGCAAGCTAATAGAGCTGGCGGTGTTGGTCATTCAATGCCCTAGCACTCAACAAGATGGACCAATTTGCCATCAACATGAACTTGTGAGGCCACTCAGTAGGAGGAGAGAGAAGCTCACCAGCTTGATACCCGAGAGGACCTCCAGCAGAGAGATCAGGTTATGGCCATCCCGCAGGTCTTCATAAAGGTCATTGATGTGCTTGCGGACCTGGGAATGAGAGTGAAACAGACTGATTGTTATTTGCCCTTGATTTATTAGTTCCAGGTAAATACAAATTAAAGAATTTAAAACTAAAAGCAATAATTAAAAATTTAGGAATTTTCAGTTTGGAGTAAAATATACATGAAATGGTAGTACATACCAGAATTGGGGAAAAGAGAAGTGTAATTTTTTTTTTTTTTAAGCTAAACTATACTGACATATTTATGCCACCAGGACAGAGGCTGTGGATGATTCACAGTTCTAATTGAGGGAAAGATTCACAAGGTATTATGATATTATTTAGTCAGTTGGTAAAATCAGTTCTCTACTCAGGAGCAGACAGAATTTACCATCCTGATCCTTTCTGTTCCTCTCAAGATGCTTTCAAGCAGCAACTGCTTTCTTAATTATGGTAGACATCCTCAAGAAGATCAGGGGCAAGTCCTTGGACTTAAGGAGTCTCAGGTTCTTACTGTCCATCACAAAATACACTTGTGCAATGTTAGGCTTCAGTCTCTCAGCATCAGGCCAGTCTGGGAGGAGTCAGACCCTCCGTGGGAAGGAATGCTTTGGCAACAGGGCAGAGCTAACTGGACAGGCCTTCTTCTGAAGCATGTGTATGACCCATGGTGATGGTGGTCAGAAAATGTGTGTTTGTGTGTATCTTTTTTAATTGAAGTCATATCTATTACACACTCTAAGCAATAATGAACAACATTCTAGAAAGTTTGAACAAACAGATGGGAAGTCTTTGTTATTCTGAAATATCTCAGGAATGACTATGGGCAATATGTGATAGGATTGCTAACAATGGACAGATGAGTCCACCCAGAGTCAGAAAAGCCCTCCCCACTTTGCATGAGAAAATAAGGCACAAGAAGTAAGTTACTCAAGGTCACCAGGTGGAAAAACTGGCCTCACTGTGATCTTTCTGATTTTAGAGTCTTTGCCTTTTAACTACCTTGCCTCACAATCAGCCTTCATTTAATTTGTTTAATTAAAAACTGCCTTGTGAAGTTTATTTGTTACCCCCATTCCACAGAAGAAAATGAAGAGGCTGGATCTCTGAGAAGTCAGGGTCACAGAGCTACAAGTTAAGTGGCAGCTGGTCTTCTGATTCAGTCCAACAGTGATGTCACTGGATAAGGTTCAACATGGTATCACAAGACTGGGACATTACAAGGTAGAAGATGTCTAACATAAAGGATTTCCTGGACAAAAGAAAGGGCTACTTTCACGCATACTAGATTTCTAGTTACTAGAATTTTGCAAACAGAGGCTGGGACTGGGGATTTTTACATTTGAATAGAAAACTAAAATCCTGTCCAATTACAACACTCAAACTAGAATGGAAGTTGGAAAACATAAAGGCTGGAAATATCTGGAAAACCTCCTGGAAGAGATGGGACTTGGAGGATTGCCAAATGATCTGGTTGAAAGAAAAAAGATGGAAAAATTACCTAAGACCAGGTACAGAGGTGGAAATATGCAAAGTCTGTACGTGCGTGTGTGTAAAGATTAAAGTGACAGGCAGATGCTCAACTGGAAAAAATAGTTCACAATGAGTTGGGTAATAGCTTTCATATATTGAAAGATATTTCTTCAATTGTTTATGTTAGTTACAATGTACTGGCCATAGCCATGACCCACTTTTAAGTTGCATCTATAATATTAACATTTTCTTAAACCTAGATAATGAACAAAACAAGATACCTAGCTCAACTGGCAGCAATTGTTGGTTTCTATGTGATAAATACTCCCATGACAACAAACTTTAAGCTATTAATAAAACATCACTAAGTGCAATACTGAGAAAAAATGTACAGTAGCACATTCTATAGCATTTCCATCATGAGTAGACATAATTAATCTTGAGAGCACAGATGATAACATGTAGTAAGATAAGGATGAAGAGTACTTTTCATTTAAAATAAAACGGATTTGATCATAAATTTATACAATTTAATATTTAATAATGGCTATACTTAGCAACCAGCTCACAAAATCGCTGAAAATTTAAGATTTGGCTCTTGTGAGTCCATCTAAGTTGGCTCCAGCACACCAGTAGCTCCAAAATTTGAAGGTTCTTCTCTCAAATGGGTTCAAGGCTAAGTTCATGATGTGAATCACCACAGTGCACCACTAATGGAACTAAGTAGATCATGAGGGCTGGAAGAGGGGATTTCACATGTATGTTGAATTTAAAATGGCACAGCAGTTAAGACACTGCTTAGGATCTTCTCATCTGGATTTGAGTACCAGCTTCTGCTTCTGATTCCAGTGTCTTGCTTATGTGCCCCCTGGAAGGCAGCAGGTAAAGGCTCAAGTAGCTGGGTCTCTATCACTCATGTGAGACCTAGATGGAGTTCCGGGCTCTTGGCCTCAATTTGGCCCAGCTCTGGCTTTTGTGGACATTAGGAGAGTGAACCAGCACATGGAATATCTCAATCTTCACCCCCAGACTCCCCAGTTAAAAAATAAATTAATGGCACAAAGAAGATACAAATGGAAATGTTCTTGAAGCATCTGGAAACACCAGAATTCAATCTGGGTTAGCTGAGAACTTAAGTTTAGAAATCACATGCACAGAGGTGCTAGCTCAAGACATGGGAAATACAGGGTTTTCTGGGTTATAGGGCAAAAAAGAGCAGAGTGCTAACAACTGAGCCTTAGGGAATAGCCAAAATTAGAACATAGGAGATGGAAAAGCAATCAACAAAGGACAGAGATTTAAAAATATAGGAGCAGTGAAAAAGGTAGGCAGAAAAACAAAATGCAATCAAGGCAAGACGATTGGACCCCCAAATGCTACAGCAGGGGTCAAGAAGGATGAGGAAAAAAGTTTCAAATTTTTCAACAAACAAGAGGGGTTTTTTCTTGGTGGGTGTGAGAATAATTTTCCACAGAGTAGCACAATGGAAATCAGATTATAAATGAAGGGAGGGTTATTTAAAGTCATAAGGGCTAGGCATTGTAGCACAGTAGGTTAAGCCATCACTTGGAATACCCACATCCCATATTGGAGTGCGGGTTCAAGACCTGGCTCCTCTGATTTCTTTTTTTTAAAGTTTTTTTTAAATTTATTTATTGTTTATTTATTATTTAAGATTTATCTATTTTATTTGAAAGGCAGAGCCACAGAGAGGCAGAGGCAGAGAGAGGTCTTCCATTCGCTGGATCACTCCCCAGATGGCTGCAACAGCCAGAGCTGGTCTGATCCAAAGCCAGGAGTCAGGAGCCTCCTCCTTATCTCTCACACAGGTGCAGGAACCCAAGGACCCAGGCCATCTCCCACTGCTCTCCTAGGCCATAGCAGAGAGCTGGATCAGAAGTGGAACAGCTGGGACTCGAACCAGCGCCCACATGGGATGCCGGCACTGCAGGCAGTGGCTCCAACCACTATGCCACAGCGCCAACCCCTCCTCTGCTTTCAATCCAGTTTCCTACTACTGCAGGTGAGAGACAGCAGGTGGTGGTTCAAGTACTTGAGTCCCTCTGACCCAAAGAGGAGATTCAGATGGAGTTCCTGGCTCCTGGCTGAGTCCAGACAAGATCCAACTATTATGGACATTTAGGGAGCAAACTAGTAGATGGAAAATCTCTGTCATTCTGCCTTTCAAAATAAATAAATAAATCTGTTTTTAAAAGTTATAAAATATTAAATACTCAATGCTTTTTTTTAAAAAAAAGACTAGTCTCAGGAGACCACTTTTTTAAAAAAATGTTTATTTGAAAGGCAGACATTGTGTGCACCTGACAGAGAGTTTGATCATCTAATACTGGCTCATTCTCCAACTGCCGGCAACAAGAAGGGTTGAGCCATTCCAAATCCAGGCGTTAGGAACTCCATCTGAGTCTCCCACATGGGTGGCAGGAACCCAACTACTTGAGCCATCACCTGCTACCTTCTAGGATATACATCACAGGAAGCTGGAATTGGAAACAGAGCCAGGATTCAAATGAAGGCACTCCAATATGGGATACAAGCATGTCAACTTTTTTGATAGGTAAGACCTAAATGTAGGATATAAATATCAAGAGTGGTCATCAAATAATCATTAAATAAATTATAGAAGGACTTGAGGACCAAGTGAAATCATGTTAATAGGATATTAAACACCGCAGAGTATTAGGAAGAAAAAAATGGCACTTTTAAATGTAAAGTTAATTTCACATGAAGGCCCTGACAGCTCCTTATCAAAACTGCAGTTATGTTTTATACCCCATTACAAGAAATTTAGATGAAAACTAGCTTATTATGTCTCTCATTCTTTGTCTAACTATAATAACCAAATAGCTAAGAAAATAAAACTACAAGAAGTAATAGGAAAAGAGAATATAGAGATTTTTATTTCTTGGAGAGTTATTTTATGAATATAAAAATTTATTTATTTTCATTTTATTTGGAAGGCAGAGAGACAGCTCTTCCATTCACTGATTCATTCCACAAATGCCTGTAACAGCCAGGCCAAAGCCAGGAGTCCAGAATTCCATTTGGGTCTACCACAGTGGTGACAGGGACCCAAATACTTGAGCCATTACCTGTTGCCTCCCAAGGTGCACATTAGCAGGAACTGGAAGGAAAATGGAGAAGCAAGGACTCAAACCCAGGCACTTCAATATGAGATGTGGGCATCCCAGATTTAATCTCTGCATCAAATACCCATCCCACCTGCAGAATTTTCAGCAAGACAGAACAGTCTGTTCTTAAAGCACATTGGACACAGCTCTGCTTAGAGGAAGGTAAAGAAATAGCTAACATGGCCAGCGCCGTGGCTCACTAGGCTAATCCTCCACCTAGCAGCGCCGGCACATGGGGTTCTAGTCCCGGTCGGGGCGCCGGATTCTTTCCCGGTTGCCCCTCTTCCAGGCCAGCTCTCTGCTATGGCCCGGGAAGGCAGTGGAGGATGGCCCAAGTGCTTGGGCCCTGCACCCCATGGGAGACCAGGAGAAGCACCTGGCTCCTGGCTTCGGATCAGCGTGGTGCGCCGGCTGCAGTGCACTGGCTGTGGCAGCCATTGGAGGGTGAACCAATGGCAAAAGGAAGACCTTTCTCTCTGTCTCTCTCTCACTGTCCACTCTGCCTGTAAAAAAAAAAAAAAAAAAAAAAGCTAACATTTACTAAGTGTTTCTGTGTCAGAAATATTTCAGATGGGATTTGGAGGGCTCAATTAACATCTCAAAGTCATGCAGCTCATAAATGGTCTGGAAAATCTAGACCTGTGCCATTTTAAAGTCTTTACATCTTTCTGCACAAACTAGTAGCCTCTGAAATTTTCCATAAGTCTCTTAATATGAAGTTCTGACTAAGCAGCAGAAGTTTTAGAAACAGACAAGTGAAGAGTGCTTAAGAATCATCAATAAGGATGTTTCTTTCCAACAAATAATCATGCTATACTGCCAATAGCAGATGAGCAAAAACCTTCAGCTACCCCAATACCTTGCCTGTTCGTACTGCCTGATAAAGAATCATTGTCGGCCGGCGCCGCGGCTCACTAGGCTAATCCTCCGCCTTGCGGTGCCGGCACACCAGGTTCTAGTCCCGGTTGGGGCGCCGGATTCTGTCCCGGTTGCCCCTCTTCCAGGCCAGATCTCTGCTGTGGCCAGGGAGTGCGGTGGAGGATGCCCAAGTGCTTGGGCCCTGCACCCCATGGGAGACCAAGATAAGTACCTGGCTCCTGCCATCGGATCAGTGCGGTGCGCTGGCTGCAGCGCACTGGCTGTGGCAGCCATTGGAGGGTGAACCAATGGCAAAGGAAGACCTTTCTCTCTGTCTCTCTTTCTCACTGTCTACTCTGCCTGTCAAAAAAAAAAAAAAAAAAAAGAATCATTGTCAAAATTAGTGAATGAACCCAAAGAAGATAAATGGCTAATGAGCACATGAAAAGATGCTCAACATCAACATCAGTAGTCATAATATAAATCAAAACCACAAGGATTACACCCACTAGGATGGCTATCACCAACAAGACAGATAAGAAGGGTTAAGGAAGATGTAGAGAAACTAGAAGCTTCATACACTGATGGTGGGAATGTAAAACGGTGCAGCTGGTTTGGGAAATAATCTGATGGTTCCTCCAAAAGCTAAACACAAGTTATGATGTGATCCACCAGTTCTACTCAAAGAGAACTAAAAACACAGCCAGACAAAAACTTATAAAATGAATATTCATAGTAGCACTGTTCATAAAAGCAAAAAGGTGAAAATAGTCCCAAATACCCATCAACTGACAAATGGATAAACAAAACGTGGTATATCTATAAAAACAATACTATCCAGCAGTTTGTAAAATGAAGTACTGATACTAAAATGTGAATAAATCTTGAAAAGATTATGCTAAGTAAAATAAGTCAGTTGCAAAGGGCCACCTATTGCATTATTTTATTAGTATGAAACATCCAAAATAGGAAATCCATGGAACTAGAAAGCCTGAGGCTGGAAAAAACTTGTGGTTAGGTAAAGGGTGCTGGCTAAGAGACATAGGGTACCTTTTTAGAATGATGAAATGTTCTAAAATTAAATGTGATGGTTGCACAAATCTGTGAATATACCAAAAGCCACTGAATTGGGCCCAGTGTTGTGGCATAGCAGGTAAAGCCATCGCCTACAAAACCAGCATTACATATGGGTGCTGGTTCAAGACCCAGCTACCCCACTTCTAATTTGGCTCCCTACTAATGTGCCTGGGACCCACAGCCACATTTGAGAAGAAGCTCCTGACTCCTGGCTTCGGCCTGGCCAAGCCCCAGCTATTGTGGCTATCTGGGGAGTGAACCAGTGGATAGAAGCTCGCTCTCTCTCTTTTTTTTTTTTTCGGACAGGCAGAGTCAGACAGACAGTGAAAGAGAGAGAGAGACAGAGAGAAAGGTCTTCCTTCCGTTGGTTCACTCCCCAAATAGCTGCTACGGCCAGTGCGCTGCACCCATCCGAAGCCAGGAGCCAGGTGCTTCCTCCTGGTCTCCCATGTGGGTGCAGGGCCCAAGCACCTGGGCCATCCTTCACTGCCTTCCCGGGCCACAGCAGACAGCTGGACTGGAAGAGGAGCAACTGGGACAGAACCGGCACCCCAACCGGGTCTAGAACCCGGGATGCTGGTGCCACAGGCGGAGGATTAGCCAAGTGAGCCGTGGCGCCGGCCTTCTCTCTTTCAATAAATAAATATTTTTTTTAAAGTCATTGAATTGTATACCTTAAACAGGTGACTCATATGATGTATGAATTAAATCTCAACAAAGCAATCTTGTAAAGTTAGTGAACAACTAAATTTTGGGAGAATGACCAATTTTTTACTAACCCAGGGCCATTCCTCCCGGTCCCCATGCATTGATAAACCAAGAAGAGCTCTGCTCTCCCAATTTTTGAAAAGTACTGGCTTAAAACTATGAAAAAATAGCTTGCACTAATTTCTGAGCAGCTTCAATAAAGGGAATATAAATTACACTTGACGTGCTTAGAATCTAAGCCCAAAGGGACTTTAAAGAGTACTTAACCCTTAATCCTCTCAGTTTACAGATGAGAAATCATTGCTTAGAGAAGTTAAAAACATGTATAAGATCACTGAGCTGGGAAGTGTCAGAGCTAGGTACAGGTGATTGTCTTCTAAGTCCCAATTGTGTCCTTTCCCTTCACAAGGCTTTTATGGCACTTGAATGGTCAAAATGACATACTATCAACATAAGTAATAAGAGAAACCACTCTCCCCCAAAAAAGTATTCTTTAATTCCTGCAGAAAATTTGATCTAGAAAAGCTCTCTTCTAAGATGACATATTAAAAGGAAACAAACAAGTAAATAAATCTTAAAAAAAAAAAAGTAAAGGATACAGGGTAAATGAGAGTAAGCAGATTTCTAAACTGTGAGAGGGGAATTTCATATTGATTCACTGGCCTAGAATTTTAAAACAACTGTCCTATAACTTTAACATTGGAAAGAACTATGTTCAAATGCAGGGAGTAAGAGTAGAGGCTGGGAATCCCTGATGGAGTGAGCAGACAGGGCAGCAGAGTATGAGTTCTTTGCAGAGACCATCATCTTCTTGTTTTCAGATTCCCTAAGGTTTTTTAAAAATTTTTAGATTAATTTATTTTTTATTTACTTGACAGAGTTACAGACAGTGAGAGAGAGACAGAGAGAAAGGTCTTCCTTCTGTTGGTTCACTCCCCAAATGGCCACCATGGCCGGCACTGCACTGATCCGAAGCCTGGAGCCAGGTACTTCTTCCTGGTCTCCCATGTGGGCGCAGGATCCAACAAGCACTTGGGCCATCCTCCACTGCCTTCCTGGGCCACAGCAGAGAGCTGGACTTGAAGAGGAGCAACCGGGACGAGAACCCAGCGCCCATATGGAATGCCGGCGCTGCAGATGGAGGATTAACCAAGTGAGCCACGGTGCCGGCCGTAGATTCCCTAAGTTTTAAAGAATCTAACAACAGTAGTGACCAGCCAACTCTGAGTAACAAGATCCTTTGAGGATGGGGCTGATTCTAAAATCCACAAAAGGTAGCTTTACCTAATAAGCAGGCACTTCGGGCACCAAGAATGGAGAACCCACAGAAAAGCTGAAGTCCAAATGCAGGTTCAAGAGTTTTGGTGAGGGTTGAAATGCATTTAAGAGTGCAATCAAGCCTTGAATAATCAGGTCCAGGCACAGCCAGCCACAAACCACCACTGTGCAGTCACAAGGCAGAGCTCCCTTCCTCAGCGTCTAAGCAGCACCACTTTGTCAAGCTCTTCAATCACACTCACTACCAGAACCTTCTGACATTTCCCAGACAGCGAGAAGCAGGGAGGTGAGAAAGTTCATGCAGTGTTTAGGGAACAGTGAGTTGTCTGCTGTGGTCCCAGCAGAGGCTGTGCATGAGAGCTTCTTAAAGAGAAGAGTTGGGAATATTAGTTTGAATACATTTGCTAACAGATCTGAAATTTTAACTAAAACTCCAGGAAGGCCAGTGGCTTCTGCATTGTTAAATGCATTAAAACTGGAAAGAACTATTCCGTCTGCTAGATTAAATACTGGCCTTTCCTTTCTCCCTACTGATTTCTGCAGTCAACAGGAACTGGCCAGAGAAAGCATTTCTCCGTTTTTCAAGTTCTCTTATCAGCTGTCAGTGCCTAAAGATTATTTATGTATTTGAAATGCAGAGTGACAGACAGAGAAGGAGAGATTAGAAAGAGGTATCTTCCATCTGCTGGTTTACTTCCCAAATGCCCACAAAAGCCAGTACTAGGCCAGGCTGAAGCAAGGAGTCAGGAATTCCATTCAGGTCTCCCAGATGGGTGGCAGAAACCCAAGTACTTGGGTCATCATCCACTGCCTCCTAGGCACATTAGCAGGAATCTGAACCAGAAGCACAAAGTAGCTGGGATTCAACTAGGCACTCAGATATGAGTGGTATCCTAAGTGGTGCCATAATATCCAGCCCTAGCAAAGACAATTTAAATAAGATCTCATTTAGATTTTTCATTTTGATGGTCCTGGCATAATAAACAGAACTCTTGGGTTTGTGGACTTGCATTCTAAATTAGGTCGTTTATATATTTCACATGCTTATACCCTTAACAAACCTCTTTTAACATTGGATCCACTGGATCAAAAGTGCTCTCAATTAACGAAGAGGAATTTAATTTGCTCGTTCCAGAACAAACTGTTTCCTAAAGGGATACCTGGGAACACAAGAGATCCTAAATCAACTAAACCTAGAACTTGCAAGGCTTGATTGGTTAGATCTTGCACTGGTTTACTGCCAAAGACAGCAGTAATTTGGGTGTACTTAGGGGAACCAGACAAAGGATGCTTGAGTTGCAAAACCAAATCTTGATCCCTAATTCTCGGCCTAAAGTTCAAAGAATCCTAACTCAGGGCAAAGATTCCGATTAGCAGTGAAGCTCTCTCTGAAATACCCTAAAATGAGAAACTGCTGTTGGAAACAGTGAGACTGGCAGCCTGAGAAGAGATGAAAAATAGCCAAGGATTTAAGTAAAGCTCTGGCTGGCTTCCAATGTCTAACAATGCTATGATGTGTTCCTCCAGTTTCCCTCTCCCTGGGCCTCTTGTCATCACACAGCGCTGAGGCAGAAGTCCAACAGGCAGCATCAGCTACAAATGAGCAGCAGGAGTCAGAGCACTTGAATTCAATTATAAAGTTTAGGGGACAAGCTCAAGGCAGGATGGATTCTGTTCTTGCCATTGTTGGAGACACGAGGTATGGCAGGAGAGTAAGTGGGGGCATATTCAGTAGAAAGGCCATTCAACTTTGATCAGAGGATTCTTTTCTCATCCTCAGCTCTATCTCCCAGGGGCCATAGGAACCTGGGAAATTCATGTCACCCCTCTAATTCTTTGGTTGTAAAAACTGAGAAGATAAAATACCTTTACCTTCTTCAGGGATAAAGGATCAGGCCAGGGGAGAATAGGCTTCATGAGCTATAAAGATTTATCAAAATACTACTATTTACTCAATACACAAACATAGGAATCTCTCACATCCCTTGTACAGTACTTGACAGAGAAAGTAGCACAATACAGCACCAGCCATTTAATGAGCACACTAACAAGGAGATGCGTGAACACACAGGTATCTCTTCAAAGTGAAATGGAATGCAGATGGACTTGCAACTGATTTAGTCTGAGGCATGGAGGTCAGAGTCTCAGGAAGGTTATATTAGAGCTGGGACTTGAACAATTAATGGGTGATAACCAGGAAGAGGAGTCTGCAAAATGCAAGCAAAGAGGTGTGTACACAGTGTTTGGGGAGCAGTGAGTTGTCTCTTGGTGGCTGTGGGGAGGCTGCGCCTGGAAATGCCGCTGGACAGTGAAGTGAGAACCAGGTGCTACAGTTCTGCATCATGGTAGTCATCAACTAGAGGTAACTGCTGGACCCTGAAGACATTTACAAAGGCAATAGCTATTTTCCCAGCCTCTCTGCCTCAAGACACAGTATCTGCCTTCAAGTTACAATCTAGCAGAAAGATGCAGAATGCATATAAATGCTGTAGGTGTAAAACAGGAGCACCTAAGAAATTCAGTAAGGGGCACAAGGAAAAGGGTAGTCCACTACACATGGGAAAGCCAGGAGATTATATATTGAGAGGTGTTAAGTTGCTGTTATCCAGGCAGAACAGACTTGGGGAAGGTATTCCAAGAAGAGGGAGTGATATGACAAAGATACAGAGCCATAAAATAGAATGACACATAGGTTAGCAAGGGTTTAAGGTATGAAGAGAACTTGGCAGCACCACAAGTCTGGAAAAGGAGGCAGAAGTTAGGGCCAGTAATGAATAGGTTAGGAGTGCAGGCTCTGAACTTCAGGCTGCCTGAATTCTAAAAATTTAGTCTGCTTCTGTCTAGCAATGTGACCTTGAACAATTTACTTACGCTCTCTAAACTTCATTTTCTTCACTGGTCAAAATGGAGATATTACTGAAACCTACAACCTAACATCACTGAAGGATTATGTGAGATAAACCATGTAAATGACTTAGTGTAGAATGCTGATTTATAGGAGATCATCAACAAACTACTATTGCTATTCCCATTATCATCGTTATTACAGAAAAATGTTAAGAAACAACTGTAATGGTCCAAGTGAGGGATGAAGAGGCCCTGGGTGAGAGAAGAGGTAATGGAGATGGAGAAGAAAGAGGAAAGCAATCTTTCTGAGCTGGAAGTGATTAACGGGACTGGGTAACAAGGGGGAGATTCTGGGCAGTACGGAATCAGTTATGATCCTAAATTTTCAGCTTGGAGAATTACGCACAACAGTGAAAACGTTTAGCAATTTGGGATGTGCTCAATACTCATATAGGATATGCTTGAATAGCATCCAGATGTATGTATCTATACACTGTGAGAAACAGGTCTGCGGCTCAGGGAAGAGTGCAGAAAAGGCACAGTCATTGCCTTATTCAGATCTTGGAGTGTGAAAACCGCTTTCTCCTATGGTTCCCTCTAAACAAGTGTGCACAATGGGTTAAGCTGCCACTGGCAATGCTTCTGATCCAGCTTCCTGCTCATAATGATCCTGGGAAAGCAGCAGATGATGGTCCAAGTACTTAGGCCCTTGCCACCAATGTGGGAGACCCAGATCGAATTCCTGGCTTCAACCTGGCTCAGACCTGGTTGTTCTAGCCATTTGGGGAGTGAACCAGCCGATGAAAAAAAACAGTGTAGTCTCTTCTCTTCTCATCTCTTGTCTCTGTCTCTGTCTCCCACTATGTCACTATGCCTGTCAATTAAACCAATCTTAAAAAATAAACAAATACTTAAAGAGCCATGTATTACTTTTGTAATGATCTCCAAGGCCACAATTTATTTAGGCACAGATTGGCAACTGACTCAAAGAAGAAAAGAAAATTCACTCATCAAATTTTCTGTGTTTGTGCCTTTAAAATAATGTGCCCTTAGGTGGTTTTTGTTTTAAATAAACTTATCTTTTAATTCTATGTTCCATGAACTTAAAAAAAATTTACACTTTTTTTTTTTTTTTTTGACAGGCAGAGTGGACAGTGAGAGAGAGAGACAGAGAGAAAGGTCTTCCTTTGCCGTTGGTTCACCCTCCAATGGCCGCCGCGGCCGGCCCGCTGCGGCCGGTGCACTACGCTGATCCAATGGCAGGAGCCAGGTACTTATCCTGGTCTCCCATGGGGTGCAGGGCCCAAGCACTTGGGCCATCCTCCACTGCACTCCCTGGCCACAGCAGAGAGCTGGCCTGGAAGAGGGGCAACCGGGACAGAATCCGGCGCCCCGACCGGGACTAGAACCCGGTGTGCCGGTGCCGCAAAGCGGAGGATTAGCCTAGTGAGCCGCGGCGCCCGCCACTATTTTCATTTTTATTTGAAAGGCAGAGTGACAGGGAAAGAGAGACAGAGAAAGAGATCTCCTGCCTGCGGCTTCACTCCCCAAATGCCTGCAACAGTTGAATCAGGCCAAAGCCAGGAACCCAGAACTCAGTCTAGGTCTCCCATATGGGTGGCAGGGACCTGAGTGCTTGGAATCATCATCTGCTACTTCTCAGGATATGCATTAGCAGGAAGCTGGATTGGAAGCAGAGGAGCTGGGCCTTGAATCAAGCACACTGATATTTGAGGTGGGCAGCCTAGGCTATGTCTTAACCACCTGCCCCAGGCTCAGGGGTTTGCATTATCATTTGATGGACAGCCATCACCATGGCTGCAATGGGAGGAATACAGAGAAATCGGTGTGAGATGCACAGGGAAGCAAGAACATAGGCCTCAAAAAAAAAAAAAAAGAGCAGTCCCTTGATACCTGTTTAGTTTTCATAAAGCCCAGTGGCCTGCAGACACCAGAATGTGTGAGACAGTCCTGTGTCCCTGTGTCCACTTCTACTACTTAAACTTTTTTGCGTTCCAGGCAACCAAACAACCCTATAATTAAATCAGATGAGACGGGTGGAAAAGAATATAGAGAACAAAACAGGAAAACAGCCAAGGCTAGGACCCTGGGGAACATCAACATGGATCAGACAGAGGAAGAAAAGCCCATAGAAGAGGCAGGGAAGAGGTAATTCAGGAAAAAAGCATTGTCCTAGAAGTCTGTATAACAGAGGGCTTCAAAGAGCAGACAACAGTATCAAATGCTATCGAAAAATCCAGTTGGAGGAAGATAAAACTAGGCCACAGCATTTGGCAATTAAGAGATCACTGAAGACCTCTCTCAGATCAACGGTAATTACAACTCAAAAACATTGTTTGCAGATCTTGGCTGCCACAGCAGTCACACTGCTTATCTTTAGGTGGGTCTTTCATGTGCCTCTGCCTTGGTTTCTTTCCTACTTGAAAATCATAATCACAGGGCTGGCATTGTAGTGTAGGAGGGTAAGCCTCCACCCAAAAAGCCGAATCCCATACAGGTTCATGTCCCAGCTATTCCACCTTCTGATCCAGCTCCCTGCTATGGCCTGGCAAAGCAGCGGAGGATGGCCCAAGTACTTAGGCCCCTGCACCCATCTGGCAGGCCCGGAAAAAGCTCCTGGCTCCTGGCTTCAGATCTGCCCAGCTCTGGCTGTTGTGGCCTTTTGGGGAGTGAACCAGTAGATGGAAGACTTTTCTCTCTGTATCTCCCTCTCTAAAAATATTAGGCATCATCATCATAAAATCTTCCCCCAATCCTAGCCATACAGGAAATGTCCTGTACCTTGAGTGGAATAGTGGTAAAATTCATGTGAAAATTCAGATTTGTAAACTTTAAAACCCCTCTGTCCCATCTTTACATAATAGTCAGATTTTAAAAACAAAAATAAAGGGGCTTATAAAATAATTTGGAAAGCCAGGAGCAGTATTCTTAGAATCCTAGCATCACTCCATAGTATCCTCAACCTGGGCCTTCACATATAACGGCACATTAATACTGTCCTGGGGCTGAAGATGGCAGAATAGTGAGGGCGCGCACTGAGAGTCTGGGAAAAGATAGTTTAATAAAAGTGGAGTTACTGTAGTCTCAGGGAAAGGCTCAGGAAAAAAATTGCAGAGGAAACTCTTCCAGATCTAGTGGATGTGACACGGAGGACCTACAGGGAGAGCAAGGATGCCCACGGCTCGGAAGTCCAGCCACGGAGTCTACGCACCAGCACTGGAAGGGGAGGATTTTTCATGTTTCTTCTAGTTTGTTTTGGTCTCCATCGTTTATACAAATAAATTTCCTCAAATGCCAAAAAAAAAAAAAAAAAAAATACTGTCCTGGGGCTGATGTTGTGGCAGAGCTGCTTAAGCCACCTCCTAAGATGCTGGCATCCCACATGGGAACTGGTTGGTGTCCTGCCTGTTCCACTTCTGACCCAGCTCCCTGCTAATGGACCTGCAAAAGAAGGTACTTGGCCCTTGTGCCCATGTAGGAAACCCAGATGAAGCTCCTGGTTCGTTTCTCTCTCTTTCTTCCTCCCTTCCTCCCTCCCTCCCTCCCTCCCTCCCTCCCTCCCTCTCTGTAACTCTGCCTTTCAAATAAATAATCTTTTTCCTTTTTTTTTTTTACAAAAAAAATATTGTCCTACCAATAAAACTGACCAATACAAGTTTCCACACTACTATGACTGTATTAGTTTAAAACAGAATGAAAGGAAAATCCCATGTGTATCTTCCCAGATTCCATCACACGGCAGCCACTCTGAGCCACCTGACAGAAAGGACCGACAGCCCCTGAGAAACAGTGGCAAGGGTGCTCTGGCAGCCCACATGAGGGAGTCCTACCTTCATCAAGTGCTTGTTGACCCATTTGGTGAATGTTTTCTTCTGAACCCGGTCTCGCTCATCTGTGAAGGAAAGAGAAAGCACCAGCTTAGCACTACTCAGGCACAAGTCCCCATTCCCCTGCCTTGCCCACCCTCCGCAGTTTCTCCAGGACTGCTTTAAAAAGGGTGATTTTACCCACAGAACCAGGAGACAGTGACTTCTTATTAGGAAGTTCTGGCCTACCTGAACTTCCTCTTTGGTCCTGACCACGTTGTTACTTTACAGATCAGATAAAAATCACAAGCCTCAAAAGTCATGTTATGGCAACACCTCCTTGTAAAAACAATTTGAGCAGTGAGGGGATCAGAGTGATTCCCTGCTTCCAAAAGGCAGAAGCTGTGATCACCGGTGACAGAAGAGGTGGGGAGGCCTCACTCTTCATACACCACTCTCACCACTCTGCCTCGGCCACGCTCTGCAGCCTCCCACTCCTGCCCAGCACTTCCTTCTTCCCAACTTCCCCACCAGCCAGACTCTTAAAGCCCCAGTTTACCTCCCCTGCACATCTCATTCTTCCTTTTCTCTCCTAAGTAGTAAGTACATAAGCAAACTGCTTTCTCAATTTTTCCCCATCTTTAACAGAAACAGGACTGTTCCCACCACAACCACTGCTCCAGAGGCCCTGTTCCGAGGAGGCCCCACTTTCTTGTACTCCTGCCAAATCCCGAAACCACTTCCAGATCACTTAGCCAGCAGTCCTCCCACTTTTATATTTATCTGAAGCCACAGCAACCCACCCTCTAAACCACCTCATTCAAATCATCCTTGCTGTCACTGACCATTCCCTCCTGACTGTCCCCTTCCACAAGGCACGTCTATCTTCATCTTTCCTGAACAACTTGTTTCCCACTTACTCTCTCCACATATACGTCAACATGTACGCTGGCAATGCTTCTCAGCCTGCGTGGCTCCACTGACCTTCACTTGCAATTCATATCCAGCTACCACACTGATCATCCTGGGTTTTATTCACAATTCAGCAGGTATCTTTACCAATCTCTGATATTCCCTAATCATTCTCAATTTTTCATCACTCCATTTTTATTTTACAATATAAGAAATTCTAATATTATCCCAATTGGTGGTAGACGACATGGTTAAGCAACTTAAAGCTGCCCTCACTATTCCTCCAGGGATTCTCACTTGCCTAACCTCATATTACTGTGTTCATCCTGACAATCTCCAAACCTTAATCACCACCACTGCTTGACTCTTTCAATTCTTCTCTAAGTCAGAGAACATTTTAGAAGAAAACTGCAAAGGTGTATAACTCATAACTAATAACTCACACAACATTTAGTGAGATTCTCTCTCTATACTGCCCAGTAGTAAAAGTCACATAGCACCATCCAAACAATGCCAACGTGCTATCTCCATCCCAGGCAAATGCACTTATCTACACTCTTTTCTGTGCTTGTTGTCATTCAATAAGTAATCCTCATCTTCGTCTCTGTTTTATCTTCATATATTTCTTTTCATCCTTGAAACCTTTCCTGTTTTGCAACAAACAATTATCTTCCTACTACAGACCATAGAACTAAGGGATGGATCTTAGATGTTAACTAGTCTAATTTTCTGATATATGAATCCCTTCAACAACAAAGAATCATGTGTTCGGCGTTGAAAGAGCTGTCCAGGTTGGCACCGCGGCTCACTAGGCTAATCCTCCACCTGCAGCGCCAGCACCCCGGGTTCCAGTCCCGGTTGGGGCGCTGGTTCTGTCCCGGTTGCTCCTCTTCCAGTCCAGCTCTCTGCTGTGGCCCGGGAAGGCAGTGAAGGATGGCCCAAGTGCTTGGGTCCCGCACCCACATGGGAGACCAGGAGGAAGCACCCGGCTCCTGGCTTCGGATGGGCGCGGCGCGCCGGCCGTAGCGGCCAGTTGGGGGGTGAACTAACGGAAGGAAGATCTTTCTCTGTCTCTCTCTCTTACTATCTAACTCTGCCTGTCAATAAATAAATAAATAAATAAAGAGCTGTCCAAATTTCACATATATCTACAATATTCCTGATGCTTAAAAACCTAACAGAGAACTCACAACCTCATAAAGCAATATAGTAATTTAGCAGTTCTATAAAATGCCATAACATGCATCCTTATACACCCTACATATTGGCTCTCATTTAGGACTGCTAGAATTTTTTTCTTTTTAATTCACATGTATCTTTCACTTAACACTTTTTTTTAAAGTATTTAAAGGCAGGATTCTTCTTAGATTTGACCACTGTCATTTCAACATATTTTAGATGTTGACTCAGCTATTCAACATCTTCATCATCCTTCAAAGCCCAAGACACCTGCAGACTGAACCAGAACCAGTTTGTAACTGGAGTCTCATCTAAATCACTGATACTTCGCTCATACTGTTTATTTTCCATTCTTGGCATACTACTTCTCTCCCTTGCTACCTTTCCAAATGTTATTTACTCATGAAAATCAAACTCCTTCATTCACTTATTATTATTTCAATATTTCTTTATTAAGGAATTAGCTGCCAAGTCTTTCAGACTCTAGCAATAGAAATAGCAAAGTCACAGTCCTCACATATTAAAAGAGATGACAGCATAGCAAAAATGAGAAATAACTTCATTACAACAGATAAGCACAGAGTGCTCAAGAACATGAGGGAGAGGGTGGGCATTTGGCATAGCAGTTAAAACACAGGTTGACAGACCTGCTTCTCATGTCAGCAGGGTGCCTGAGTTCGAGTCCCAGCTCAGATCCTGATTATAGCTTCCTCCTACCCTGGAAGGTCATGGTTCTAGTAGTTGAGTCCCTGCTACCTACATGGACAACCTGGATTGAGTTACAGGTTCCTGGCTTTGGCCTGACCCAGTCCCAGCTACTTGAGTGAACCAACAGAAGGGAGATCTCTGTCTCTACCTTTCAAACAAACCAAAAAAAAATTTTTAAAGATGCTAAGAGAAGGCCGGCGCCGCAGCTCACTAGGCTAATCCTCCGCCTTGCGGCGCCAGCACACCAGGTTCTAGTCCCAGTTGGGGCACCAGATTCTGTCCCAGTTGCCCCTCTTCCAGGCCAGCTCTCTGCTGTGGCCAGGGAGTGCAGTGGAGGATGGCCCAAGTCCTTGGGCCCTGCACCCCATGGGAGACCAGGATAAGTACCTGGCTCCTGCCATCGGATCAGCGCGATGTGCCGGCTGCAGCGCACTGGCCGTGGCAGCCATTGGAGGGTGAACCAATGGCAAAGTAAGACCTTTCTCTCTGTCTCTCTCTCTCACTGTCTACTCTGCCTGTCAAAAAAAAAAAAAAAAAAAAAAAAAAAAACTGTGGTTTAAAAAAAAAAGATGCTAAGAGAAGTGGATAAGCTTCCCTTCCCTGTGTCAGAAAGGAAAACAAGAGATTCATGAAAGTTTCCCAGAGGACTGACTCTAACCTTAAAAGATGAGTAGAAGTTAGCACAAAGAGAAGGGACTCAACAAAGCTGCTATAGGAAGTTACATCTATTGCAAATTCATGGAGACAAGAAAGAGTTTATGTTCAGAGAACTGCACAGAATTAAGGATGGTTGAAAGATGGGATGTTTATTAGTCATGAGATTTTAAACTAGATAGGATGAATTAGGCCTAATCATGACTTTTCATGACAAGCTAAAGAGCTCAAACTTTATCCTGTAGGTAAACAGAAGCATTAGAAAAATGGAGAGGGGCTGGCGCTGTGGCGCAGCGGGTTAATGCCCTGGCCTGAAGCGCCGGCATCCCATACGGGCGCCAGTTCGAGACCCGGCTGCTCTACTTCCAATTCATCTCTCTGCTGTGGCCTGGGAAAGCAGCAGAAGATGGCCCAAGTCTTTGGGTCCTTGCACCCACATGGGAGACCCGGAAGAAGCTCCTGGCTTCGGATCAGTGCAGCTCTGGCCATTGTGGCCATCTGGGGAGTGAACCAAAGGATGGAAGACCTCTCTCTCTCTCTCTCTCTCTGCCTCTCCTCTCTCTGTGTAACTCTGACTTTCAAATAAATATATAAATCTTAAAAAAAAAGGGAAAAGAAAAATGGAGAATAACATGATGGAATCTGTATCTGAGAAAAATTATTCTGGCTCCCATTCCTGGCAACTCCAGTTCTCAATGGTCTCTTCGTCCTCAAAACTGTTATGGTACTCAATCATTTAGCACTTATATAATTGTATATAGGGTTCTAAGCTGTTAAGATACTTATTCTTACATCATCAGTGAAATCAATAAATCCTTGAAGAAGGAGATCATGCTTTACTTTTTGTATTTTCCACAACTTCTAACAGCTGAAAACTCTATAGAATAAGACCTAAACAACAAAATAAAAACTTTTTTGATGGGCCAATGTATGATTAGAATACTGGTTAAAGAAACAGAAAATAAAATCAAAACTGAGCTACCTACAAAACTGAGTTACCTACTTACAGTTCAATGTGTAAAAATCCCAACACCACAGTATCACTTATGCTCAAATGTGTAGCCATGATGATAACTTGAAGAGTTAACTAAATGTTTTCATCAATACCAGACCCACCATGATTCAGTATATTAATTACTCTCATAACCAAAAATAGTCTCATTCTACTTTTACAAAATTTTCATTCTGAAGACATAAGTTTTCTCTCTTGATTTTCTTCATGGGAGTTCTCTTAATTTAATGGTATATATTTTTGCTGTAGGATCAAACAATAAATAGATGGAAAAGGAAAATGCTAACAGATTTTCTTTTCAACTAGTCAGTATTTATATATAAAGAGATGGAATTCACTCGATTTCTCTTTAGTCCACTCCCTAATTTCTTTCATACCTTAAGATGTAAGTGGTCCAGCTAAGTCTTTTTAATTTTATTATACAGTTATTCACTTCATCTACCAAGCTTTTGCATGAGGTTAAGGCACTAGGGGAACCTGATAGTTCCATATCAATCACATTTTCAAAAGCTAAAAAACTGACTTTGGATTCTGGGGGAGGAGGTCCAAGTCTTTTTTCTGAATATTATTAAAGGCAGCACAATTGTAGGCTTGTCCCAAGACTAGCTGGCCTATTACAGCTAGGCCATAAGCTCCTCAAAAGAGAGTTTTTATATAGAATTCCATTGGTCCTAAGAACCGGATGGTCCTGTTTTAGTATCTTGAGTTGATAGGCCCATCAATTGCAGGAAAAGTTCTTTCCTGACCAGAATAAGAGGACAAGGCAGTGCCTGGAGTTTAATTTTACTATTTTAGCAAGGAAATTCATTAGGGAAGCCAAGAAGCAATCTTAACTATTCTTTCTTTTTTTTTTTATTTATTTTTTTATTTTTTTGACAGGCAGAGTGGACAGTGAGAGAGACAGAGAGAAAGGTCTTCCTTTGCCGTTGGTTCACCCTCCAATGGCCGCCACGGCCGGCGCACCAAACTGATCTGATGGCAGGAGCCAGGTGCTTCTCCTGGTCTCCCATGGGGTGCAGGGACCAAGCACTTGGGCCATCCTCCACTGCACTCCCTGGCCACAGCAGAGAGCTGGCCTGGAAGAGGGGCAACCGGGACAGAATCTGGCGCCCCAACCGGGACTAGAACCCGGTGTGCCGGCGCCTTAAGGCGGAGGATTAGCCTAGTGAGCCACGGCGCCGGCGCAATCTTAACTATTATACAGACCCTCAGAATACTCAAAATAGATCAGAGTTTCAAACTAGTACATTTTAGGTTTGGCTCCCTACACATACCTAAGTCCCTAATTTAGTTCAAGGCTCAAGCCAAGATCTTTCTGCCTTACACTGAAGGTAGAACTCAGAAAGTACCCTTATATGAGAGAGGAAAATAGTCAATGAAAGGGTGATATTTATTTTAATGTTTCTTTTTTTTCTTTTTTGAGAAGCAGAGTTAGACAGTGAGAGAGAGAGAGAGAGAGAGAGAGAGAGAGAGAGAGAGAGAAAGGTCTTCCTTCCGTTGGTTCACCCCCCAAATGGCTACTACGGCGGGTGCGCTGCACCCATCCGAAGCCAGGAGCCAGGTGCTTCTTCCTGGTCTCCCAAGCGGGTGCAGGGCCCAAGCACTTGGACCATCCTTCACTGCCTTCCCGGGCCACAGCAGAGAGCTAGACTGGAAGAAGAGCAACCGGGACAGAATTGGTGCCCCAACCGGGACTAGAACCCAGAGTACTGGTGCTGCAGGCGGAGGATTAATCTAATGAGCCGCTGGTTTCTTATCAACATAGTCCCACCAAAGACTATGAACTGACATCAGGGACCCCAACTGCTTGCTGGGAAATTCTTAGATTTAACTCCATGAGGCATCAATGGCGTATTAATCATTTGTGGGTTAACTGAATTAGAAGAATTTAATAGTTGTTTTCAACTTTATTAAGACCTCCACCACAGGTTTCTGGGCACCAAACTACTATTACCTACCCTAATTTTCTTTTAGTTTCACTGGCAGAGATGTTCCTCCATATAACTAGGTCAGATCATCCACCTTTTCAAAAAAAATATTTATTTATTTATTTGAGAGGCAGAGTTACAGAAAGGAGAGACAGAGAGGTCTTCCATCTGCCAGTTCACTCCCCAAATGGTCACAATGACTGGAGCTGGGCCAATCCAAAGCCAAAGCCAGGAGCTTCTTCTGGGTCTTCCAAGTGGGTGCAGGAGCCCTAGCACTTGGGCCATCTTCCACTGTTTTCCCAGGCCATTATCAGGGAGCTGGATTGGAAGTGAAGCAGCCAGAACTTGAATGAATGACAATGTGGGATGCCAGCGCCATAGACAGAGACTTAACCTACTATACCACAGCACAGGCCCCTCCACCTAATATCTTTTTTTTTAATAAAAAAGATTTATTTATTTATTTGAAAGTCAGAGTTACACAGAGAGAGAGGAAAGGCAGAAAGAGAGAGAAGTCTTCCATCTGGTGGCCCACTCCCTAATTGGCTGCAATGGCCGGAGCTGTGCCGATCTGCCAGGAGCGTCCCCCTGGTCTCCCATGTGGGTACAGGGGACCAAGGACCTGGGCCATCCCCCACTGTTTTCCCAGGCCACAGCAGAGAGCTGGATTGGAAGTGGAGCAGCCTATATGGGATGCCAGCGCCTCAGGCCAGGGTGTTAACCCGCTGCGCCATAGCACTGGCCCCTTCTCCACCTCATATCTAATCGTACCTCTCCCCTTCTCCCTGGAAACCTGAATCCAATAATTATCCCCTCACTGTGTACCTTCCATATCTCCCCCTCCACTGGTTCTCTCCCCTCAGCTTCCTGGACACGTATGACAATGCTCATGCTCCACTTCCTCACTCCTACTCACCCATGTGGCTTTAACTTCCAGCCCTACAAATTCACTGAAACTGCTCTCTCCACAGTTGCCTGTCACCTCAATGGATAGTTTTAAGTCCTATCTCATGGAAATTCTCTGTAGCAGAAGATACTGATGATCATTCCTTTACCTTTCAAATAGCTTATATCTGAGACTCAACTCTACCCTAGTTTTCCTCCTTCTTTGGTTGTTCCCTCTCTTCTGCCCACCCCTTAAATGTCTACTCAGCCCCAGCTATCTTTTCTTTTTATTCTGTTGTCTTAAGACAACTATGGACCAAGAATCCACTGATGAATATGGAAGGGAGGTGTTCATGGACCACCTAAAACTGCATGCAAAACTGTTGTTACATGGGAGGTGAAGAAATTCATAGTTTTCCAAAAAGTCAGGAATAGCTATTCTCTACATTCTCCCAGAATGATTTAATCTACTCTCATGTTTTTAACTATAACCTACACACTAATAATTCCCAAATCTATTTCTTCAAGTTTGGCCTTTGTCCCCCAAACAACTCTCATATACCCAGTTGCTTTCTAAAATTTTCACACTCATTTCAAACTCAATTTTTTGGAAATAGAATTCTTTTTTCTCTCCTTGTTTTCAGGTTTCCTTGCTCTAATCCACCCTTCTTCATTGCTGTCAGTAAGTTTTCTGGCAAGACTGATCTTGTTACTGGTCACCTTAAAATCCTTCAGTGAGCCTTTTATTCTCCTAATAATAATAATAGTTAACATCACTGAGCACCCACTTATGTGTTAAGCACCTTACATATATCCTTTCAAATGCTCAACAAACCTATAATGTAGTTATGGCCCAAGATCATGAGGTAAATAATAAAGGTAGATTTGAAACCAAAGCCTGATGACTCCATTCAGAAAAACATTCACATTCACTCTTTAGCTTGGGATATAAGACCCCTGATATGATGTTTGCCTGCCACTCATCCTTCTCTACCCTTCCATAAAATTCGAACTTCTAATTAAAAAAAAAAAATCCCCAAGTGGGTCCATGTCTTTGAACATTCTATTCCCTCTTGGTGAAATGTAGCTCTCCCTCCCTTCTCTGGCTACTCATCCTTCAACACTCAACTCAATTATCCCCTCTTCTGGGAGCTTTTCCTATCCCTTACACACACTAGCTGAGATGATTATTGAACAGTATCACTGTTCATTTGTTTATCTGTCTCACCATACTAGGAACTCAAGAAGCATAGGCCAGGCCGGCGCCCCGGCTCAATAGGCTAATCCTCCGCCTGTGGCACCAGCACCCTGGGTTGTAGTCCTGGTCAGGGCGCTGGATTCTGTCTCGGTTGCTCCTCTTCCAGTCCAGCTCTCTGCTGTGGCCCAGGAGTGCAGTGGAGGATGGCCCAAGTGTTTGGGCCCTGCACCCCATGGGAGACCAGGAGAAGCACCTGGCTCCTGCCTTCGGATCAGCGCGGTGCGCCGGCTGCAGCGCGCCAGCCACAGCGTCCATTGGAGGGTGAACCAATGGCAAAGGAAGACCTTTCTCTCTGTCTCTCTCACTGTCCACTCTGCCTGTTAAAAAAAAAAAAAAAAAAAAAAAAAAAGAAGCAGAAGCATAGGCCTAGCATCAAATGAAGGCCTGCGTCATGATCCAACACTGTCTACCCATATAGTCCCAGAGCATTAGGAATAATTCAAAAAGCAGATGAGAAGAAAGTGTCTGCTTTGCTTTGCTAAGGGACACAAGAAGCCCAGAAGTACCTACCATCTTGAAATCTAAAAAGGATACACTGAAGCTGACAGAAGGGGAACATGCCTGCTCCATAATCTCAGGATGTTCACAGTGGCAGAGACCAACAAGTTAATAATTAACAATAACACTAAGAAAACATACTAGATACAAGTTGTAAAAAATAATACTGACACACAATTACAGAGTTGGTTAATTCTGACAGAAATAGGAAAAGAGTTCTTGGAAGGGATGGTATTTGAACTATATTTCATCTTAGTCAAAAGGCCAAGAAGCAATTGGTATGGGAACTAAACCTTGGATCACAAGTTTTTGGTAGCTGGAAAAGGGGTTAAGGAATCCCAGATAAGAAAAAGCACAGTGATTAGGAAACATGTCAGTATAGAAGATGTGTTTTCAGGAGTGGTAGGCCCCCCACACATTTAGCAATGTATTGAGAGACAGCCAGCAGGATCATCTAACTGAGGTCCAATCCCAGAGGACCCAGAAAGCCAGAGCAAGGGAGTGTGTACTTAATTGAGTAGACACAGAGATTGTACAGGGGGCTGGCACTGTGGCGTAGTGGGCTAAGCCTCAGCCTGCGGCGCCAGAATCCTATATGTGTATTGATTCGAGTCCCAGCTGCTCCACTTCCAATCCAGCTCTCTGCTAGGCCTGGGAATGCAATGGAAGATGGCCCAAGTGATTGGGCTCCTGCACCCACCTGGGAGACCTGGAAGAAGCTCCTGGTTCTGGATAGGCTCAGCTCTAGCTATGAAGGCCATTTAGGGAGCAAACCAGCAGATAAAAGATCCTCTCTCTGTGTGTCCCTCTTTCTGTGACTCTACCTCTCAAATAAATAAATAAAATATTTTAAAAAGATATTTTGTACTAAAATTTTCTGAACCAGAGTGTATTTTAGGAAGATTAATCTGTCCATACTACACTAGAGACACACTAAGAGGTAGAGGAACAGGTTAGAGCATACTGTGATAGAATAAGAAAGGCATCTAGGAGCCTGAACTAGAGGAGAAGCAGAAGCAAACAGCAAAGTGGACAATCAGATCTGCATGGATAATGCAGAAGCAGAAACAATAGCCCTTAGCTGGTAATTAACTGCTAATCTATTCTCAATTATTTACTAGATGTGGGGAGATAAGGAGAGTTCAAGTTAATTCTAAAATTCCCAGCCAGAGCAATTGGGAGGAGAATGGTACCTCAAGATAATGAAAATAGGAGGTAAAGATCTGGCAGGGTAGGTTGGGAAAAGCAAAGGACAAATAGAGCATTAGCAGAATCTTGTAGACAGCTAGAATCTTAGGTTTAGAATTCAGAAGAACAGTCAGAATTAAGATACAGATTTGTAGTTAACAGTTGATAGCCGAAGCTGTGGCAAGTGGAGCAGATAGACTATTTTAACAAATCTTCCAGAATTACCATTTGATCCACATCCCTCCTCTATTCAAAATCATTAGTGACTTTAGGGACTCCCAGACAACTAGAGGATCATACTCATATTCAAAGCTCTCTACAACCTTATGAAATTAAATTCTCTTTTTTGGTTATTTGGAGGAGACAAAGATAGTATCTGGCCTCTGACCTGAGGAATTTATGACTCCAATGGAACTCAGCTACAACCATTCTAATCTCATTGTTTCCAAACACACCTCTCTCCTCCCTTTGTTCACTTGCCCCCCCCCCCCCAATTGGAAATTATCTACTCCCTTTTTGGCTTATCTAAATTAGAGACTCCCTTCAAAGTCCAGCTGAAATCCCATTCCTACCTTTTAAGCCTTTCTGGCCATGCTTGCCACCTCTAGATGTGCTGTGGAACTTAAAAGTTTAGTCAGTTTACTTAGCACTGAGCATATAATACCTATTGTTGGCTATCTCTGTATTGAAGCCCTATTTCTCTCACTGAACTGAGCTCTTCAGAGTCAAGCTGCATATTTTAAATTTCCTTAAATATCCAACATTTAGGTTAACAGTAGGTAATCAAGAATACTCATTCATTTAACATATACTAAGCACTCACTGTGTGCCAAGGTTATATTTAAAAGAACACACTGAAATAGTATGCTCAAAGTCAAACTAAAAATTGATCTCCACTGATCCTCTTCAAAGAGCAGGGAGTCCCACTCAGCTGTCTCTTCTATAGCTATAGCTTTCCTAAATTCTTGACACATCTGGATGTCACTTAATGGTCCCTATATAAGCTCAAAGGACATGAGGTAAACTGGAGATCAAGCAATTAAAATATGCTTTCTACTAATGTATGATAGCTGCACCAGCATTACAAATGATTCCTATCTTCAAAGGGCTGCAAGTCCTCTTTAGGATCGACTTTTAAGATCGACTTCAATATTCATTGCCTTCACTACATATTAAGCACTGTGCAAGGCCTGCCTCACAGTATTTAACTTAATCTTCACAACTCTATCAAGTATATATTATTTATCCTCATTTTATAGTTTGGGAAACCAATGCTCTGAAAGGCTTATTAGTAATTTTCCCCAAAAATCACACAGCAGGTGATAACTTTGAAATTTAAACCCAGGTCTTTCAGACTCTAAGTCATGGACCATTATATTGCACAGTCTCCATGAAATTATTACAAGGCAACACAATATAGCCCTATATAATCAAGGGAAAATGAGAGGCATAAACTATACTTATAATAGAGAATCAGGAAAGGCATCTATCACCAAGGTTTGACACAGGATGAGATCTCGGTAAGGATTGAGAGCTGAGATCTTAAGGAAGTGACAACTTTACAAACTTCAGTGCAAAATTATAAGTTTATCTTTCTTCTTAGGAAAACTTTATCTTTACTAATGATAATTATTTGGACTACTAGGAATCAGAGAATACAGGACTGAAGCTAGATCAAGAAATAGACCCAGAGTAAACACAGCACAAAAGAGACACAGACATGGAAGGAAGGAAAGAAGTGCAATAGTTTCTATTCATTGGACTATTACATTCAGAAAAATTAAATATTTCATCGATACAAAGGGACACAGGGTTTTAAGAGCCCCCAAAAATCATATTCAGAGTGATTTTGATAAAATGATTAAAACATTATTAAAAAAAAGACACCTAGTTTCAGAGAAGTTAATGAATTTGGACAAAGTCACACCCAGGCAGAACAAGGTTAGTCAGAACTTGGATTTCCTGGACTCTAGCACATGGTTTCTACATTTTTATGATATTCATCTCCCCTTCTCTAAGTGTTATCTACAAAATGATGAACTTGGATTAGGCCAATGATTCCCAAATACCAATTTGTAAATCAGCCATATCAAAATCAAATGGGAAGCTTATAAGAAAGTACAAAGTCAAGCAAACAAATGCAAAATCTGTATCTCTGTTCAAAAGGCCTCCCCTTCCTCACAGTGGTCCCATACGTCCTGTTGCTAGCAGAGTTTGACTAGGCTCATAAAAGGGAGGGGTACCCTCTCTAGCCACCAAGGCATCTCAGAGAGAAACAAAGGTTATGCAAGCAAGTCTTTGCTTCAGCAAACTAGGTGTGCATTCGCGTGCCTAAATTTGTACAGGGAGAATGGATGAAGATTGGCACAGAATTTTCATTTTATATACATTTCACATTATATTACTACCACAATACCAGCTAGCATTTATGAACTGACTATATGTAAAGCAGGGGCCAAGTGCTTTAATATCTACTCCCAATGATTCTATGAGTTAGGACCTATTTTAATCACCTTTAAAAAATAAGGAAATGGAGGCATAGAAATGCTAAGCGATTTTTCCAGTGCTAGAATAGCAACCCCACATAGACGGTAGACCTCAGAGCCCATTTTCTTAACTAAAAGGCTGAAGTGCCCCTGGCTGATTAAATGTGGTAGGGTGAACTGAGGGTATATTTTGCCCTGCCTTTTTCAATGAAGATTCTGTACTTATTTACATCCCTCTGTTCGTTTCAGGAAAAGGATCCTTTGGCTATCCATTGATATCTCAGCATTTTCAGTCCCAGGGAAGAAATCTCAATGATACTTATAAAGGAAAGATAAAAGATTTCAAAAGAAAACCTGCCCCTCCTGTGCCCCAAGCATTATTATCATCATATCAGTTTTGTTTCTCAAAAAACATTTAAATATTTGGCAGCACTGGCCTAGCAGTCAAGGAGACAGGATCAGAACTTTAGTTCTGCTTCTCTCCCTTCTCTGAGATTTCTTCTAAGGTCTCTTACTGACCAAAGCAGCAGCAATTTCAACTAGTGAAAGTCTGCCTGTCTGGTTCACAATTTCTTCCACGTGGAGACTCACAGTACAAAATTAAAAGACATTTGATTATCAATCTAGTAGTTCCCAAACTTAGATCTTACAGAGCTATGCATTCCAAATAAATCAGAAAGCCTAAGGAAGTTGTCAACTTTTTATTTTGCTAAAGAGATCTACAAACTACCATCAAATAACAATCCTTTCATAAAATAAGAGTTTTTTTTAAACACACAAAAAAAGTAGGAAGGGAAATTTCAGAATAAAGAATAGTGCTTTAAGTTCAGCTTTAAGAAAGACACACCACATTTTTTATCTTTTTTTTTCCCACTTTACTGAGAATTGCTAACTGATGTCTCAGTCCAGCACCAGTCTATATACCCTACAGTTTGGAATGAAACCTATGGCTCAAAGGGTTTAAATGCTGAAGGCCACAGAAGATTATTTAAATGAAGTCTTCTCTCTTATCTAAGTCGCAGCTAACCTGGTTCTTTCCCAAGCCTCTAGGTCCCTACCCAGGACCACCTTCTAGCCTTTTTCTCTCTGTCATAGCTGACAGAAGAAAGTTAAGAGAATTAGCAACAGGCCCAAAGAGGAAACCTACACCATGACGCTTTCCTTCCACCCCTCCCCCTTTCCAGAGGGCTCAGAGGTGGACTCATAACCAACCAACTTCTGCTAAAAATACCCTCTGGAGTTTCAGCACTGTGCAACGTAACTTAAAAGTGGTTTCCTGACATAGGCAGAAGCATGAGCATGAATTCAGCCTCTATAAAAAAAGTCCCGCACCCAAAGCTTGGGCTCTTAACTGCCAGTCCCTGGAAACTTAACAAGTTCCCCCAGGAAGTAGGGCACCCCCTTCTACTCTGCTGCACATTTTAATAAGCTCAAAGGTGGTGATGCCTCCAGGACTTCAAAAGCCATGCATTCTATGAGTCAATGAGAACAAGGGCTATTTGAGATCCTCAGGCCCAGACAACGAAAATAAAAAAACCCTTCACATACTAACCCATACAGCACATGCGGCAAGCCAGGTGGGCGTTGAACTCGTGCTCATCTTGGTAATTGGGCCACATGGCGCCCTTGCGTCTTGCTAGCCCCACCTAAAAAAAAAAAAAGGCTCCCAAAGAGCCTCCAAGTAGTGGCCCGGCCACCCTTTGCAGCTCCTCAAAAAGGACTGCGAGGTACACAGAGACAGACAGCCGAAAGGCTGTGCAATGAACGGAGAGAGAGAGAGGGAGGGAGAGAGAGCCGAACAGAGAAGTGGCTCCACCCACAACTTCCTACTGACCTCCTTCTTCCCTTGAGGTCAGAGAGGAAGCTCCTCCCTAGGGTACTTCCAAAACCTGGGTCTGCGTCTTCAGGCAAGCAGCAAGCTACTCCAAAGTGGCACCAACTCAGTGTCTTCAGACCACAGAGCCTTACAGAGGTGGGAGCTTCATAAACACAAGTCCAGTCAAGCTATTAGGTGAGTAAGCTGAGCAGATAGAAGCTGGCCCTTGCGGTACCTTCCGTTTTCAGAGCAGAAGCGTCCAACCTGGTGAGTCTCAGACAGCTGCAAAAGAGCTGGTGAACTACAACGGCTTACCGCCAAGTTAGGAAATAGTGCATCCATTGCCCAACAACCTGCTCCTCAGGCTCTCTTCTTCTCATCAGAAATACATATAAAATGTGTTAACCAAGGTCTCACAACAGGAGAGACTACAACAGCGCAAGCCCATACACTGTCCACTGCCAACAGAGTCCTAGATTCCAAAGAGAAATTCTCTTCCCCTCACTTACTACAACTGCCCGAAGGGAAGAGTCCAGGTCTCTCCTCAGTGAGTCCACCTACTTTACAGAGTAGCCCAGCCTCAGCCAGCCTTGCATAGTAGATTAGCTCGGCAGATTTCAACAACATCAAAACCACGGGTTTGCTGGTTGCTCCATTCTTTCCCCTCATCCAGTCAGGAATGGCATCCCAAAGTCCCAGACCCTCCCACTTTTGTCTTTATAGTCAGTGCACTTAACTCAGCTGTGCCAGAAATCCCTTTATCCATCAGTGGAAGGCTGCTTGCCTGCTTATTTGTCCAACTTGTTTTCGGAGTTTTGGCTAATCGTACCAGACACTGGAATGCTGAAGAAACACAATGAAGGCCTTTTTCATTCAGATAGCCCAACCCAGCGGTTGCTTCTGCACGATTCTGACCCAACCAGGGCATAGAAGAGCTGAGCCTCTGGATGTCAGGACACACCACTCCTGCCCCACACCTCGCAGAAGGGCGCTGCCGCTGATAAGGGCCTAATCACTGGCCCTGTGCTCTAGCTCCCTAAATAGAATGACTTCTTCAGGCTAATGCTGCTTTCAATCTTGTTCCTGAAGGCGGGGAAGGAGGGGCAGCACCCAGGAAAACAAGTTTCCAGAGAGCAGCCCCAAAGACCACAAATGAAAAAATGTAAACATGGACTTGCCACTTAAACAAGCCTTATGACCTGCCTTAGTGGCCAGTCGACCTCCTTCACTCCCAACGGGGCATCCCTCCCACTTCCAAACTGCAGATAATCTTGTTACTGCTTACTAATAAAGGGACTCACAGCTGACTTCATCCTTCCTTGACTAAGCTCCCAGTCACCCCAATAACCTGTGACAACTGTATTCAATCTCTCCCTCTTATCAGATTCTTCTGAGTCTTGAAGAGGAAGGGTCCTCCTAGAATTTACCTTGTCCTGGGAAAATGAATGCACAGGAGGAGAGAAGAGGAGGAATGAATATTTCCTGATTCATATTTAGTAGCTTCCTCTTTTATCAGACTTAAATTCTCTGAGTGCAAAGACTGTCTTGTCATCACATCCCAGTCGCTAGCACAATTAGAAGGCACTCAACAATCTCAGCTAAAGTTAACTGAGCATCTACCAGAACCGCAAGTTCACAGGTAAGGTGCTAGGAATTGTAAATGTAGTTTCATTTAATCTCAACAATTCTCTACGAGATAAAAATTAGTAAGACTTTAAAAGGTTAAATAATTTGACCAAGACTATACATCCATCTGCCCAGCTCCAAAGCTATGCCTCTTGTTACACCCTGCTGTTTCTGAGAGGGACCTACCCAAAATAAGTAAACTGGGTGGAGGAGCGGTAAATAAAGAGGTGGTTGGTATATTCTCGGGAAGCTTGAGAAATAAAAACACATAGCTGTGGCTGACTGAAGATTTAAGGCACCTTCCAAATGAATAGATGGGGCAACATCTAGAAATAGTAAATAAATTTGGAGCCTCTAAACATCAAAGTAATCATGACTGGGTCAAGTTTGATGAATGTGAACCAAAACCTGCCATGTGCTCCTAACGCCCTAGAGTCTGGGAAAAGGCCAGTTGAGCTACAAGGAGATAGGACTTCCCTTAAGGTTCCCAACAGGTCCTGAGTCCCAGAAAGAGAAAGATGCTGCTGGCCTGGAGGAGAGGACTTTGATTAGGACAGTCAGCTTTGAACTATCCATAGCAGCTGGGCAGGGAGATTAGCCAGGCTATTCCCCTTCTTTTTTGCCCAGTTTTCAGTGAAAAGGTTGAGTGGAGGGAAGACGATGACGCCAGCATTTCCAGAAGTGGACACAAGTTACCTGAAAATTTACAGAGACTGGCTTTCTTACAGTGGCATAGAAAACTGAAGCTACATATATTTTCTTTCCTAAAGTGCTCCAAGTCACCCACTACTAAGATAAAAAAGCAGACACAGAAGCTCCTTTCTCATGTGTAAGGCAGTGATTCATAATATATCACTAATTTTTTTATATACTCCTACACTGTCTTCTATCCATTTCTTAATTTCCAATCCTAAAGTTGGAATACATTTTGTTCCAATAGCCCAGAGGAAGATATTATGTCTTTAATGGTACCTTTTGTGAAAGAAATTTATAATAATGATAGGAACAACTAAATAGCCCTAACTATGCAGCATTATCAACGCCATTTTACAGGTGAAGAAACAGAGGCCCAGAAAAATTACCACCTAGCCAAAAGCACAGAGTTAGGATAAAAATAGTCTGAATCCAGATCCTCAACTTGCTCTCCACCACAATTCTCAAGTACAGGCCAGATGACTACACTGCCAGAATCACAGAAAATTAGAGACCCTAGTGTTCTTTTTCTTTTCATACTGACTAGGATTGGAAGGATTAAGCAACTTGTCTGCCATCACAAGGTAGTAAGCGGAAGACACAGAATAGAGCCCAGACCTTCTGCCTCTAAATTCAGTGGTCTTCTTACTACACTGTACAAACCTAGGGAACAAGTAGTAAAGGAAAGAAAAAGACAAAGACGCCACCTTGATTATAACATCTATTGCCTTAGTTATTTGAGCAGAGATTTATTAGATATATTTTATTCTATTTATTGAGTACACATTACATGCTTAAAAAATTTGTAGGTAACACAAATGGAAGACACACAGCAAATGCCATAAATGGAGGAAGTAAAATTCAAAGAAATCTCACAAAGTTAGAAAGCTGCAGTAAAGCCCACAGAAAAAACTTAACTAACACACCTACAGTTCAAGAAACACCTTAGCTAGTATACCCAGGTTCAAGAAAACCAAGGACACAACAATGACTAAAGGGGAGAGAATAGCAGTCCAGCAGTTCACGTACAAGGCTTTGCTATTTCATAATTGATCTTAAGTTAACATGACCCAATAGTGCAATATAGTTGCTGTTAAAAGGTCGGGGAAGGGGATAGGCATTTCTCACAGAAATTAAGACACTGCTTAGGACACCCACATCCCATATCAGAGTGCCTGGGTTTGAGTTCCAATTCCACTCCCAAGTCCAGCTTCTTGATAGTGTGTAATCTGATTGAGTAGCAGGTGATAGCTTAAGTAGTTGGGTCCTTGCCACCCACGTGGGAAACCTGGATGGAGTTCCAGGCTCCTGGCTTCTGGCCCAGCCCAATGTTAGGGGAGTGAACCAGTAGATGGGAGTCCCTCTCTTCATCTTTGTTTCTGTTTCTGTTTCTATCTCTGTCTTTCAAATAAATAAAGAAAAATTAATTTAAAATATTAAGGGGGGTGGTCTATGCAACCTTAGGCTGCACTTCATTTGGTAGAGATCCAGGGATTATAGCTGATCCTCCTAGTGGGATATTGGAAATGGAAAGAACTTTAAGAGATCCGATTTTCCAATCATTCATTTTACATATAAAGAAAACAAGATCCTAAAGAGGAAACACACAAAAACTCAAATGCTTTTTTCAAGTAACCACAAAGCCCTTTTTCTATCACAATGAGAGATATACTGAGCATCCACCTAAGGCTATACATAAAACTAGGCCACATGGTTCCTGATACAGCTTATAACTAATGCCATCTTAATTCCTTCATTTATGTATTCAAGTTACTTTACTAACACCTAACTTTGTCTCAACACTTGAGATACCAAGATGAGGAAGAGTCCCTGTTCTAGTTACTGAGGAGCAAGAAGGCAAAGCAGGCTTGAACACATGGTACTGACAAGAGTGTTACTGGAGCATAGGAAGGTTTTCCAGGAGCAGTAACTTCTTAGCTTTAAGGACAAGTGTCAAGTAGTATACTCAAAGGAGGCATTTCAGGTGAAGATCAGCATGTTTTTAAATGACGCAGGAATACTGGGTGCTAGTAAGGCTAAGAAAGGAAATGAAACCCATGAAACAGGCAGGGGGCAGATCATAAAAACCCTTTTATGTTATGCTGAAGAGTTTGAACTTTCTTCTAAAAGCACAGGGGAAGCATAGAAGGATTTTAAACAGGGGAGTGACACAGACAGCTCTGCATTTTAGAAACATCTCTGGCTACAGTGAAGACGACAGACGGGAGGAGAAAAGGAAAGAGGGAAATAACAGGTTATTTTAGCAGTCTGAGAGAGGAAAAATGAAAATAAAAAGTAGGTAGTTTTAAGACTAATGACATAATACACACAAATTCAAGTATGGGTAAGATGTACTGAAAATTATTTAAAATTCTCAATACAAATTGAGTGTTAAGCCCTGTATTATAGGCATTACATGCCTTTGGTATAAACTGTCTGTGTGTCTTCCTGTATCTTGTTTATATCTGCTAGTGACATGAAATGTGGTTGCAAAAGCCACATACTTATGTCATATAATCAGATCTCATCAATCACTATCAATGATTGCTTCTACACACTTCTGCATTCCCTTCACTTCCCTACACACACACACACACACACAGGGCAACCACATTTTCAAAGTAAAAATAATAAATTTAACTTTCCAAAGGGAGTACTAGAACCAGACAAATTAATGAAAAGGGAACTGTTCAGCCTAAAGAATACAGCTTTCAAATATAAGCCAATCTGAAACCTAGAAGAGAAAGCAGACTTAATCTTTGCTAGGTAGAATTTGGACTAACAAGTATAAATTACAAACAGGCAACTTTCAGCTTAAAAAAGAACTCCCCATGGGGCTGGTGCTGTGGCGTAGTGGGTAAAGCCGCCACTTGCAGTGCCAGCATCCCATACGGGCGCCGGTTTGAGTCCTGGCTGCTCCTCTTCTGATCAGTCTCTCTGCTATGGTCTAGGAAAGCAGCTGAAGATGGTCCATGTCCTTGGGCCCTTGCACCCACGTGGGAGACCCGAAAAAAGCTCTTGACTCCTGGCTTTGGATTGGTACAGCTCCAGCTGTTGCAGCCACCTGGGGAGTGAAACAGCAGATGGAAGATCTCTCTCTCTTCCTCTCTTTCTCTCTCTCTCTGCCTCTCCGTAACTCTGCCTTTCAAGTAAATAAATAAATCTTTTAAAAAAATAAAACTCCCCAATTGTCAACACATGTTATATGTTCTACAATCATAAATCTTCAAGCAAAGAAAAAAGAACTTCTGACAAGAGTAAGATGAAGTAGGAAGTTGGACTGGCTAATGTGTTTGGCTAATATCCGAAATTACCAAACTGATGAAACTGCTGCTGTTTTTTCTGTTTATTTATATGAATCATTTAAAAAAAGTGATTCACTACAAAAAATACAACATAGAAATAAACTAGATGCCAAGGCTAATATAACTGCAATTGAGAATCTCCCAATTCTAAGAGGAAAATAAATATACTTAAATAAAACACTAAGAGTATATGAATTGAAAAATCTATACATAGTGAGAATTTACTAGTACACGATCTCTTAGAACTGAAGCGTTAGGGGCCTGCGCTGTGGCACAGTGGGTTAGAGCCCCAGGCTGAAGTGCAGGCATCCTATTTGGGCGCCGATTCTAATCCCGGCTGCTCCTCTTCTAATCCAGCTCTCTGCCATGGCCTGGGAAAGCAGTAGAAGATGGCCCAAGTCCTTGGTGGGAGACCTGGAAGAAGCTCCTGGCTCCTGGCTTCAGATCAGCACAGCTCCAGCCGTTGCGGCCATCTGGGGAGTGAACCATCAGATGGAAGACCTCTCTTTCTCTGTCTCTACCTCTCTTTGTAACACTGTCTTTCAAATAAATAAGATAAATCTTAAAAAAAAAAAAAAAAAGAACTGAAGTACTAAAAGGAACCTCAGAGACGACCCAGTGCAATGATTTTCAACTCTAATACTTTTTCAAACAAGTTGTATAAAGAACTCAACAGAGAACATACACGAAAGCAGTACTTCATAGTATGTATCAATTTTATGTTTTTAAGTTTGTATTACTTATTTTAAAGCCAAATTATATAAATATTCAATTTTTACAAAAATTGGGAGATGAATCAATTGCAGTTATATTAGCTTTAGTATCTAGCTTATTTCTATGTTGTATTTTTTTGTAGTGAATCACTTTCTTTTAAATGATTTATATAAATAAACAGAAAAAACAGCAGCAGCTTCATCAGTTTGGTAATTTCAGGATATTAGCCAAATGAACAGAAACAAAAGCCTGAAAGAACAACAGAAATCTTTGTAACAAAGGTGAATATCTTCACTATCTAAAACTATGTACCTTCCTTATAGTATGTAAACATGAACAGAAAAGAAGATGGGGCAAGCATTGTGACACAGTGGGTTAAGCTGTCACTTGAGGGGCCTGCGCTGTAGTGTAGTGGGTAAAGCCACCACCTGCATCAGTGACATTATATATAGGTGTTGACCGTTAACCCAGCTGCTCCACTTTCAATCCAGCTCCGTGCTAATGTGACCAGGAAAGCAATGAAGACAGCCCAAGTCCTTGTGCCCCTGCACCCATGTGGGAAATCTAGAAGAAGCTCCTGACTCCTGGCTTCGGCCTAGCCCAGCACACCCCACCACCACTTGGGGAGTAGACCAGCAGATGGACAATCTTTTCTCTGTCTCTGTCTCTGTCTCTTTCTCTCTCTGTGTAACTTTGACTTTCAAATTAATTTGCTTGCCTTCTAAATCATAGTGCTGGTTCAAGTCCCAGCTACTCTGTGCTTCAGATCCAGCTTCCTGCTAATGCACCTGACAGGCAGAGAATGAGGAATGGCCCAAGTACTTGGGTTGTTCCTTGCCACCCAAATGGGAGATCCAGATGGTTCCTGGCTCCTGGATTCAGCCTGGCCCAGCCTCAGCTGCTGCAAGCATTCAGGGAATAAACCAGCAAATGAAATATCTTGCTCTCTCTCTTTTCTCCTCTCCCCCCAACACTATCATTCTGCCTTTCAAATAAATAAATTAATTTTTAAAGAAAAGTGTGATAAGAACAAAAACTGTTAATACTATCACAGCAGGGGCTGGCGCTGTGGCACAGTAGATAAGGCCGCCGCCTGCAGTGCTGGCATCTCATATGGGCACCAGTTTGAGACTGCTCCACTTCCGATCCAGCTCTCTGCTATGGCCTAGGAAGGCAGCAGAAGATGGTCCAAGTCCTTGGGCCCTGCATCCACCTGGGAGACCTGGAGGAGGCTCCTGGCTTCGGATGGGCTCAGCTCCGACCAGTACAGCCATCTGGGAAGTGAATCAGCAGGTGGAAGACCTCTCTCTCTTTCTGCCTCTCCTTCTCTTTCTGTGTAACTCTGACTTTCAAGTAAATAAATAAATCTTTAAAAAACAAAATACTACCACAGCGATGTGTCACCAACTCACCTTCATGCACTGAACTCTAGCCCTTACAACTGAGCCTTGCTTCAAATTTATTATGTACATGATCTATGTCCTGTGATAGTGTACATACTAAAATTTAAAAAGACTCACTCAGAAGAGATTATTTTCATGTTTTTAACCAAGTGTACATTTATTAACAGTCAAATATACACGCAGAGATGGTAGAGGAATCTTTATTCTGGCAATGTCCAATGGGAGGTAGTAATTACAGGGCACATATTATCTTTTTAAACATCTTTAACAGATAAGATACATCTTAAAGTTGAAATGACAATAAAATGGGTTCAGAATCTCTCAAGTACTCCCATGGAAAGTTTGATATCCAAAGTGTCCAACTTCTCTTGGCATCTTTTCCTACCATACGACAATAAAAAAAAAAAAAGTGTCCAACTGAAAAATCACTGTTCTGATTTTACACATAAGCTGAACACAGTTCATTCCCAGTGTAACTTTTAGGTACTAGAATCAAAGTTGTTTAATAAAAATAAAAAGCTTTTACAATGTATTTCTATGTTAGTGTATTTCATGTTTATGAAGTTAATATTCTGAAATGTTAAAAAGAAAGCAGATAGAGGAATGGCTCTTGAATTCCACAGAAAATCCTATAATGAAAATAAACTTTTAAAATACTAATCAATCATTGGGTTAGAAATGTCATTATCATAATGCACAAGGAAATGAAAGCAGCAGCTTCCATCTGAATGATACTCATTTTTTCATTCCATATGAAATAGTAAATAGGATCAAATAAGAAGCCTGCCTATCACCTCTTTCCTGCTAAGCTGAATACAGAAAAGCCACTTTGGGGTACCTTTTAAACATACCACCACACCATCAAACATGCTAGTATTTCTAAGTGTCTATCTCTGCCTTTGCTGACACAGACATACACTGGGATCTGAATATTTATTTACTCAAAAGCTTTTCTGAGACTTACTGGAAAGGACACTGGGGAATGACTGAATCCAACTCTAATTCTGTCAAGCATTCATGAACTTTTAATAGAAAGTTAAGTAATAAGTCATCAAGTCTCCATCTTAACTTGTAAGACACACAGAAACAAAAGTCTACATAACTTGGCTTGAAGGCAGGATGCTTCAAAATCACAGCGGGAGTACTGAAGGTATGGAGGGTGCATCCAGGAAAACTCAGACCTTATTAATCCTCAATTACAGAGTCACAGAACCAGCTAACTCAAGGTGGATCCCTGCACTGGGCTGCCAGAAGTCAGTGGAGTGTACTGTGGTGACTGATAGCAATACAGGAAGAAAGAGGATTCTTGCATAATTTAAAAAAATTTTTTTAAAAATTATCCAAACTCAATTTCCTAGGAAAAAGAACAGTTAACTTCCTCACGTTGAGTACACAGAGCTAAACTGTAAGGAGCAGCATCCATCACAACAAAGAGAGCACAGGCACCCTGTGTCCCAGGATGCATCTCGCCAAGGACACTGCTTGACCCTTTCCTCTCACCGACCCTGCCTCCTCTGCCTTTCTCATCCCCAAAGACACCAAATCCAGAGACTTCTCCAGTCCCACCGAACTCAGAAACGTTCCCCACATCTACCCCTGAAAGAGGATGACATCCTTAACTGTGTATGTTTTTGATTAAAAACTGGAATCCAAAAGACCACTTTGAGACTGGGAAAGTGAAGAAAGGAAGGCTTGTTTCTCTGAGGAAGGACACAGTCAGCATAGCAGCCACTTCCCCCCAGCTGAGCCCAGACATCACCTCATCTAACCAGCACTCTCCAGCCAGACAGCCCCATGGAGCAGGAAAGTCTGGGCCCCCACACCCCGCACAGCACTGGCCCTTTAAGGAGGGTGACTGGGAAGCCCTCCGTCATTCATCGACCCTCACAAGCCTCACAGAAGATTAAAGAATAACTCAGCACCAGTTGGTTACCTGCTCTGCCCCTGGCACGGCTCTTCCAGTACAGAACACCGACAACTCCAAGAATGTGAGTCAGAATAAAGACAGCTGGTGGCAAATAAGACGAATCTAAGAACGGCATTTTGGGACTGGCCTTTCTCCTCCTTCGCGTTAGCCCCGAGGCCCGATCAGCGCTGGCCTCTGGATGCCTTTCTCCTGAGCTTACTGCCGTCCCGCACTATCAGCACGGGCGACGGGCTCAGCAACTTCCTGGCTGCTGCTCCTCCATCTCGCCTCTGACTGGCTTTCCGCAAGCGGTAGTAGCCTGGGACTAAAAGTGTACAGTGTATCTCAGACAAAGCCCAGGAAACAAGTGGCCAGAGGGGGAGGGGAGCGGGAAGGAGGGACAAGGAGAGTGGAAAGGAGTGCCTAAGCCAGCGTCAGGCTGACTCAAACCTCTATCTTTGGCATCCTCTGCTCAGCTTAAACAAACCAACCTCAGACCCTTCCACGAGAGGGGAGGGTGTCGGAGGACGACATGCTCTCAACTTTCCATTCGCAGCTGGGCTGGAACACTAGACTTCAGTATGTAGCCAGAAGGGAAGTTACGGGAGCACTAGGGGCACTCTTGTGGGGATGAGGCAAAGTATACAGGAACAGACAAGCCCCGTCAGTGCCCTGGTGCAGTTGGAGGGCAATCCCGCCACACCTGCAGCCAAGCTGTTCCTGAGAAGCAGAGGATCTGAACAGACTCCAAGAAAACAGACCTGACACCTAGGTGCAATGAACAATGAAGAGAATACCCAAAAAAATTAAAACATATGTTCACACAAAGGTCTGTATATGGACTATGTGCAGCCACATTATTCAAATTTAAAAAATGGAAATTACTTAAATGTCCATCAACTAGTGAACTTATAAGCAAATTGTGATACACCTACACCCATACAATGAACTACTACTCTGCAAGAAAAAGGAACAGGGGCTGGCGTTGTGGGAGTCCTGGCTGCTGCACTTCTGACCCAGCTCCCTGCTAATGTGCCTAGGAAAGCATTGGAAGATGGTCCAAATGCTTGGGCCCCTGCCTCAATATGGGAGACCTGGACGAAGCTCATGGCCTCAGCCTGGCCTGGCCCCTACCAGTTGCAGCCACTGGGAAGTGGACCAGTGGATGGGAGAACTATCCCCCTCCCTCTCCCTCTCCCTCTCTCTCTGATGCTCTGCCTTTCAAATAAGTCTTTAAAAAAAAAAAGATGTTGGTCAGATTCTGAATAATCATAAACAGAGTTATCGGGATTTTTTTAATAGACTGGATGTGAGATGAGGAGGGAAATAATAAGGAATAGCTCCAAGGTTTTTGGCCTGAATAACTGAAAGAACAGAGCTGCCATTTCTTGAGTCACAAAAGACCGAGAGAGAAACAGAGGGTTTTAGGTTCATTGATGGTTGTGCTTATTTGGTGTTTTGGGAGGTGAGTAGGAATTCCCTTTTGAATACTTCATGTTTGAAATACCTAATACCTAATAGATATCCACACAATATGTATTTGGAGTTCGGGCTATGGTTCTAAAGCCCAGAGACTGGATGACATCACTTAGGGAGTAAAGAGAGAGAGAGAGGAATCAAGTTCAGGGACAAAGCCCTGAAGATCTCCAACATTAGCTAGGGAAGAGGACGAACCACTCAGAAATATTGAAAAGAGGAGACGTGAGTTAGGAGGAGAGCCAAAAGAGTATGTTGTCCTAGAAGACACGGATAGAAGTGTTTATTAACCGAGTCAGAGCTGTTAGTGTGTGGAGATGTGGACTGGGAACTGATCATTGAACTTAGCTATGTGGAAGTAACTGGTGACTTTAACAAGGACTGTTTTGATGGCACAGTGGAGAAAAGGCCTGTTTGGAATAATTTAAGATGAACAGGAGGAGAGGAGCAAGGGACAAGTAAAAACAATGCTTCCAAGGAACTCCACTGTACAGGGGAGTAAAGAGAGGGACGGTAAGGTCAAAAGAGATTCTTCGTGACATGTGACATGTGTTTGCCAAAGTGAATAGCACTAGAGAGGGAAAACTGATGATGAGTCTGAGGAAGACTAAGCCAGTGCTCCCTCTCATGTGAAACACAGCACGTCCATTCAGTTTAAACATCCAGGGTGCCATACACACAAAGATGACCAAAACACGTCCCTTACTGAGAAGCACAGAAGCTCCTGAAATGTGATGGTCAAAGAAGATGGACTTGCCTGGGGAGGGAACTAACACTGGTAAGCAGCTACTAAAAAAGCACCTTCATATTTTTTTACATCATTTAATTTCTATAATACCCCTGGGAGATTAATATCATCATCCACATGTTGTAAATCAAGACCTTGAGGTTCATGGAGCAAGTGTTTAGCATAGTTTAGATACTGCCTTCCATATCAGAGTTTCTGGTTCAATTCCCAGCTGTGGTTCCTGATTCCAGCTGCCTTCTAGTGCAACCCCTGGGAGACAACAGTGATACTCCAGTGACTGGGTTCCTGCCACCCACATGGGAGATCCGGCTTACAACAGTTCTAGCCACTCCAGGCATCTGGGGAGTGAACCAGTGGTTGGAGAAGATCTCTCTATCTCCTCTGTCTCTCCAGTTTTAAAACCAGGAGACTAGATGATATCACATAAGTTCATTATGGTGCAAATTTTTTTTCAAATCCATGCAGTTTTTTAATAATGCAAATTTTCCATAAACTTTTTGAAGGCCTTTCATATGCATCGATTTCAAAATCAACTTAACTTTTAATTCCACTTTTTCACAAACTTTTTGAAGTATGCACATAGGAAGGAAGGAAGGGGAGGGCCACTGCCTTTGTGAAAATAAAACAGATCGTTCACTTAGTGAAACTAAGATGGATCTGTGTACTGTCGTTTACAGGAAGTGGTTGGAGGTTGGCAGGAGGGAGTGACTAGCTTTCTTTTTCAGAGATCATTTATTATATAAGAAACAGACCATTTAAAGTCACATTTCGCACCTCCCAGGATATCCCTTGCTAACAGCCAGTGGGCAGGACTTCAAATCATCAAAGCCTTGTAGAAACAAGACTCAGAACTTTATTAAAACTTTATGCCCACCTCTCTTTGAGATTACTTCATTCACATGAATTTAGGATTGTCTCCCACAACCGTTACCCACAAGATACCTCAGCACAAGGCAGTGCCCTAGAATCACATTAACGTTTGAGGCTGAGATCAAAACAAGACCATGGGAAGGTATGCTGTGCATTTTATTTAAACTGACATGGAGCTCCACTTGGTCTCAAAATAACTGTTATCCATAAGCATCATAACTTCAGCAGACACAGACTGAAAGTTTAAGACATATTATCATTAAAAGATCAAAATCTATAAAAAAATATTGCTTACAGGCCGGCGCCGCGGCTCACTAGGCTAATCCTCTGCCTAGCGGCGCCGGCACACCGGGTTCTAGTCCCAGTCGGGGCGCCGGATTCTGTCCCGGTTGCCCCTCTTCCAGGCCAGCCCTCTGCTGTGGCCAGGGAGTGCAGTGGAGGATGGCCCAGGTGCTTGGGCCCTGCACCCCATGGGAGACCAGGATAAGCACCTGGCTCCTGGCTCCTGCCATCGGATCAGCGCGGTGCGCCGGCTGCAGCGCGCCGACCGCGGCGGCCATTGGAGGGTGAACCAACGGCAAAGGAAGACCTTTCTCTCTGTCTCTCTCTCTCACTGTCCACTCTGCCTGTCAAAAAAAAAAAAAAATAATAAAATAAAATAAAATAAAAAGAAAAAATATTGCTTACAAAGGGAGGCGGCTTTTGTAGAAAAATACAAATATACTAGAGATTGTAAATTTGTTAGAGGGAATCTCGGGTTCCTTGAAATGGCAGGACGCAGGCATCAAAGACTGGTCCTGAACTTGTCATCTGCCTTGTCCCATGAGAACACTAAGCATCTAGGCCGGCGCCGCGGCTCAATAAGCTAATCCTCCGCCTTGCGGCGCCGGCACACCAGGTTCTAGTCCCGGTCAGGGCACCAGATTCTGTTCCGGTTGCCCCTCTCCCAGGCCAGCTCTCTGCTGTGGCCCAGGAGTGCAGTGGAGGATGGCCTAAGTGCTTGGGCCCTGCACCCCATGGGAGACCAGGAGAAGCACCTGGCTCCTGGCTTTGGATCAGCGCAGTGCGCCAGCTGCTGGCCACCTTCACTGGAGGGTGAACCAACGGCAAAGGAAGACCTTTCTCTCTGTCTCTCTCTCTCTCACTGTCCACTCTGCCTGTCAAAACAAAACAACAACAACAACAAAAAAAAAAACACTAAGCATTTAACTGCAGATAAGCAGAGGCTGTAGCTTCACAGCAGATAAATAGGAGATATCCCTGACTCTGGCTCTGTGATTTAGCAATGTGGTACTGAAATAGCAATACCATAAATAAGCCCAGAATGTCTACAAAGAATATTCTACACACTCAAGTTTTTGTCACTGAATATTTATAATAAAGTAGGGAAAATCTCTCTACTTCTTACTCACTAAACCTAGATGCCTAAGTGTATTATAGTAGTATGGCAATTACAAGTCCAGTATGCCTGGGCTCAAATTCAGACTACTCTATATAGCACATTTAGCACCTTCAGGTAAGGTACTTAACTTCATGCAACCTCAATTTACTCCTCTATAAAATGATGAAACAGTACCTGACTCACAGAGCTCTAGTAAGGATTAATTGAGTTAATGTATTTCAGAAGCTCAATATGTGCTCAATAATTACTGGCTATTATTATCATCACTTGCAGGGACATAAAGCAAAGCACATTTGACCACAAAGACCTTTGAATATTACTCAGACTTTACAAAACCTTGGCAAACTGATGATTTGCATATTCATCACTCAAATTACTTAATCTAATTCACCCAATCCCAGTCTCCAACCTGCCACTCCTCCATTCACCATGAGACTAGTCTGCTTGCAGTATGCACAATGACTGTTATATCTTAGATGTTCCATAAAGATTTATTTGTAATCTCATTCTTTTCTAAAACTTTCAATTTCCTCCTATCAGCACATGGTTCAAAACTCTGGCTTCACAGTATTTCCCTCATTTATCCTGGAATGTTTTTCCTTTCCTTCTCTACATCAAAATCTCATTCCTATGGACGAGCTTAAAACCAGAACTTCGACAGAATGTTCCCTTGGCTTTTCCTTCAACCTCAGTGAGAAGTAAACTTCTCCCTCCCTTGAGCTTTTATTATATTTATCTGTTTCTTTCTCATGATACTTAGCACATGATACTTTATAATACAATTGAGTACATTTTTTTCCCTCACTAGTTTAGGTTTTAAGCTAGATAAATGTCTGCCCTCCTTTATAAAACCTTAGTCATTAAATAACTATTTATAGAATGAGTGAATAAATTAATTTATGGACAAGAGGGTCTAAACAGCATTGTAAGAGCAAGAAATGTAAGGGGGGAGGGTGGGAGCACACTAGAAAGAACAAAACTGGGTGCAATAAAACATGAATATTCCCCACATATAAACTCTTTTTCTGAGAATGCACCTCTATATAAACTCAGTGGAAAATATATACAAAAAAAAAAAAAAAAAGGAGCTGAACCATCTTTAAACACCGAATTTCCAAATCTACTTGGGAGTGTAGGGGGAAATGTGACTCCAAGAACACATGCATAAGTTTGGCTTTCTTCTTGAAGCCAGTTTATTAATTCAGAAATTCTATTTTTGGAAATCTCTCCACATATGGATTCTGCCTAGCATTCTAACTTTGTGGCCACCTTGTCCAGCTCACAAATTGAGGCCCTTACCCATGAGAAAGAGAAAGAAAAAAGAAAGCAAAGTTAACAAGGGTAGAAAATGAAGCAGCAGCAGCTCTGGAAAAGCATACTTGGAAAATGCACTCTGAAAGCCACTTGCTGCCTGTTGTGCCCAGGACTCTAAACATATCTGTTCAAATTCTGATTTCATCATTTTTAGCCAGAACTAACTAACCTCTCTAATTTTCAGTTTCCTCATCTGTAAAATGGGAATAATAAAGTTGCCTCTTCTCAGTGTTACAGTGAAGATTAAGTGATAAAATGTGTGGAATATTTGGTACACAGTGAGCATTACCTACTTAAGAAGATTAAACATTAACTCATTAACTATTGTTATATGATCACTACACAGGAGCATCTACACTCTAGGAGAGCATCAAGTCATCTTCAGTAATCCATGCAAAGAGGCAAGCCAAGGTAAAGTGTATGGTATTTGCCACCAACCTAATGAATAAATCAAATTAGGTTTCGATGGCATTGCTCCAGAAAAGGAAAGGATGAATATATGTAGCCAACCTCAAAAATCATATTATCAGTTGAAGTAATCCTTCTCTCTGGAATTCTGACCATTTCCCAATAAGATAGCAAGATGCAGATATTAAACTCTTTACAGGTAACTCTGATTGTCAATATCTTAAATAAATAAGGAAAAGAAGTACTACCCATGGGGACCACTCCTGAGTCTCACCAAGGATTGTTATTTGTATCCAGAAATACTTCTCATTCCAAGTAACTGCACAGTAAGGAAAGTTAATGCGTGTTTAAAATACTTTTCTAAATAAAAACAAAAAGTATACTCTCACTGGGAAATGTCTTTAGGTGTTCTGGCTAGGAAGGGATGGGTTTTAGTTTTCCTGACAATGCAAGAAAGCAGAATGCGCAAGAGAGTCTTATGTGTAATACAGCTGATAAAGTGGTCAGCAGCCCAACAGTGAGGTAATGCAGCAGGCTTGTGATTGCCAATAGGTAGCCACGCTCAAGGCTCAGAAAAAAAGCCAAGCCCAAGGCTCAGAAAACTGAACCCAAGCCAACACAAGAGAAGCAAACTTAAACTATTTATCCATGGAAACCGGGCTTTGCACACAAACAGCTAATTTTAGATCTTTGTAAGACAGTTTTCCAAACCTTGGCAGTTAACGCTAAAAGAAAAAGAGCAAGACTGGCCACCTGAAGACAAAGGCGTCCTGCAGCTTCTTTTCACCTGGGGACACTTAGAGCCTGGTTAGAACTCTAATCCACAACCGAAGAATTCTTTTAATCATTCTCAGAAATGCTTACCACCAGGCTCTTCTTACTTTCTAGTAAAATCTTCAAGACCCCAAGAGTCCAAGCACCAAATATGTTGGGCATGTTTTGTTTGACTAGGAACACCAATCCATGATGACACCACCCTAGGGGAAGCTGCTTAGTATTTCTGAACTTTAGGCTCCTAACTTACACAACACATATAAAAATATGCATTGTGGCCAGCATTGTGGTACAGTGGGTAAAGCCACCACTTGCAACACCAGCATCCCATCCGGGCGCTGGTTCGAGTTCTGGATGCTCGATTTTCAATCCAGCTCCCTGCTAATGCTCCTGAGAAAGCAGTGGAGGATGGCCCAAGTCCTTGGGCCCCTGCATCCACATGGGAGACCTGGATAAAGCTCCTGGCTCCTGACATTGGCCTGGCCCAGCCCTGGCTGTTGTGGCCATTTGGGGAGTGAACCAGTGGATGAAAGATGGATCTGCCTTTCAGATAAATAAATCTTTTTTAAAAAATATGTATTTCCAAGGCTGGCACTGTGGTGCAGCGGGTTAAAGCCCTGGCCTAAAGTGCCGACAACCCATATGGGTGCCGGTTCTAGTCCTGGCTGCCCCTCTTCCAATCCAGCTCTCTGCTGTGGCATGGGAAAGCAGTAGAAGATGGCCCAAGTCCTTGAGCCCTTGCACCTGCATGGGAGACCTGGAAGAAGCTCCTGGTTCCTGCCTTTGGATCAGCACAGCTCCAGCCATTGCGGCCAGTTGGGGAGTGAACCATCAGATGGGAGACCTCTGTCTCTATCTCTACCTCTCTCTGTAACTCTGTCTTTCAAATAAATAAAATAAATCTTTCAAAAAATATGTATTTCCTCAGGGTGGTTATCAAGATTAAGTAAGGGATGCCTGCACAGATCTAGGCACACACCAAATGCTTAGTAAGCAATTTTCTGCCGTTCCCCCCCTGCTTTAAATTGCTCCTCAGATTTTACTCATAAAACCAATTCTATCTCAGCTTTGGTTTATTTCTTCACTTGGTCTCTGGAATAATGTGTTCTTCAAATGCTAGCTAGACCCACAAAATCCTTAATACAAATTCACATTTTGTTTCTACTCTAACACCAAAAAGCCCACACACACACAAAAAATAGTACTCAATGAACAAAGATGCTACAATAAACACAGAGACTCTTATTGGTCTGCCATAGAATTGCAACAGTTTCATTTAGAGCCTAATCCCTCAGTGACCCCTACTGGACAGACAGATCCAGGAGACTTGACTTTTCTAACAAAGACAAATGGATCCTATGTTGCTTTTATTCTACTGAAATATACATAAAACTTTCATTACCCAAACTCAAGCTTGTCTCAAAATCTATATGCCCACAACACAGAAGGCAATGTCCAGGCAGCTCATTCCTTTCACGGGAAATATTATTGCCATAAAGTTGGTTGACTTAACGGCTGCCAAAAGGATCCTCATTATTTAGTTTCATGATGAGTCCCTGCAGAGAAAACAGCAGACAGAGAAGGAGCAGTTACGGGCACACAGCCCTCCCAGTTCCCTGCAAGTTTTCCATTCTCCGAGCTGACTCACCCTCAGCACAGCCCAGACTACCTGCCAGTAGTCAGAGCCACTATGTGTGCTTGGTGAGTAATGCTTCTCCAGCGCCTCCTCCCAACTGTCTTAGACTTAACAAGTCATAAAAGGAAATCTGGGTAATAGTCATAAGTTTTAAGGATGCATGTCTCATTTTGCAAACAGGGATATTTCCTCTTAGCCCTGCAGGGACCTCAGCATTATAGTGAATTCCCTCTAATGACAGACAGGTGGCAACGCAGAAATAGGCAAAGGCAGAAGTAGTGAGTAAATTTAATGCTTATTCTCTAAAATCTGGGGACCACAGCTTCTACTTAGATAAAACCAAAAGTGATATGATAAGGCAAAGCCCACGCCAGGCTAGGGGTCAGCTATGGTTCATTCCACCATAGACTGCTTGTATAGCAACAGCTCTGCCCAGTCAAGACTGAAAAGCAGCCCATTATCAGACCATCTGCCATCACATTGTGAGGCAAAGCCCCAATGAAAAAAAGGCCAGATTTCAGAGGAAAGGATCAGCCTCCTGAGTGCCTGCCCATCCTCCCTCCAGGCTCAAACCAGGAAAAGCATCTGGATTTTTGGATTAGTGACTGGCACACTTGATATTCAACAACTCCTAAATGGTCAATAATTGTGGTTCAGCTTTCTCCCAATAGATATTCCTGGAGTATCTAACCCTTCAAACATGAGTCTACAGAGCTAGCTCAACATTCTGGAAATAGCTGCCAACGGCTAGGTAAGTGAAAGAAATAGAGGAAGGTCTCTGACACAACCTACTTCAAAGATAGTTTAACCAATAATCCCGGATTAATTGCCAAACAAACAAAAAACATTCATTAACTTGGACCTAATCAGGTCTGCATTCTAGTGGTAGGTAAGAAAGGAATCACTCTAAATACATTTATCACTGATTTCTTAAAATTTTCCTGATGGGTGAGCATCTGGTGCAGCAGTTAAGACACCACTTGGGACACTTGCATCCCATATCAGAGTGTATCAGTTCAAGTATCAGCTCCACTTGGATTCCAGCTTCCTGCTACTGCATACCCTGAGAGGTAACAGGTGATGGTTCAAGTAGTTGGGTCCCTGCCACCCACATGGAAGATCTGGATCAGATAGATTCCCAGCTTGGGCTTAAGCCTGGCCCAGCCCCAAGGACTTAATGGGTATTCAAGGAGTGAACCAGCAATGGAAGCTAGCTCTTTGTCTTTTTCTCTGCCTCTCAAATATTTTTAATGAAATATTTTTCTCTTGAAAATCAGGGCACTTTCAGTACAGTTGCCTACATTTTCTCTTACTATAGTCCTTGGGTCTCTGATGTTCATATGCCTTAGAAGAAGCTCGTTTTGGACAAAACTCAGAATATTCAAGATCCTGATTTAGCAAAAAAGAAAGTAATTAGGTATGTCCTAATACCTAATTACTAAATTAAAAAAGTTATTTAAATAATTTTTCAACAAGAATGATAAATAAAGTGCCCTCTGGTTAACCTTGGATTAACCAGAATATCAAATTAACCATATATCATATTTATCACTACATTTAATAGAGAACTAGAGAATGAGTTTATAGCTCTAGTTTCATTCTGAGGATCATTTACCCACACTGGATCTGCTTACTCATTCATAAAATGAGTCATCATTCTAGGTCCTAAAAAACCTTTCCAGCTCTGTAACTCTACGGTGTGTTAAATATTTAGTTGTATAGGTACCATGTTGTTATTCATATACCCCCTCATCAAAAAAAAAAATTACAAAGCCAGTATTACACTATCCTTTAAGAGCTTAATTAGGGAAGTGATATGTATACAAATAATCTTTAATATAAGCTAGTAGATGCTGTGTCATGAGGGTGGCAGGACTGAAAGAACTCACTTAACAGAATTTAAAAATTTAATCACTGCATACAATGGTCATTTCCAGCTGCAAAAATGGAAATGACCTGAGCTTGGAAGAATACATAGGATTTACCAGTCTGAAATAAGAAGAGCTGATGGGGCTAGCACTGTGGTACAGCGGATAAAGCCGTCGCTTGCAGTGCTGGCATCCCATATGGGCGCTGGTTCAAGTCCTGGATGCTCTACTTATGATCCAGCTCTCTGCTATGACCTGGGAAAGCAGTGGAAGATGGCCCAAGTGCTTGGGACCCTGCACCCATGTGGGAGATCGGGAAGAAGCTCCAGGCTCCTGGCTTCAGATCGGTGCAGCTCCAGCTGTAGCAGCCAGCTGGGGAGTGAACAAGCAGAAGGAGGACCTCCTTCTCTCTCTCTCTCTCTCTCTCTCCTCTCTCCTCTCTCTCTCTCTGCCTCTCCTCTCTCTGTGTAACTCTGACTTTCAAGTAAATAAATAAATCTTAAAAAAAAAAAAAAAAAGGAGGAGGAGGAGGACAAGGAGAAGAAGAACTGACACTCCATGAAGAGAGATGGCCTGTGGAAGAGAATGGAAAGGGACAAGTGACACCTAGAGCACAACGTTGGCATGTGAGGGGATGGGGAGGGAGTAAATTAGGAAGAGTAATCTCTGCCAACTGCAAGTTACCACCATTCTTTTCTGAAACCTCCTAAAAATGATAGCAAGGTGATTAAAATGGCACCAAACACAGACAAGAAGAATAAGAAAAGAAGTATCAACCAGGTATTCAGCTTCAAAGTTAAGATGCAGGCTAAGATGACCATGTCCCATATTAGAATACCTGGGTTCAATGCCCAGCTCCAGCTCCAGCTCCTGACTCCAGCTTCCTGCTAATGCAGATTGTGGGAGGCAGCAGTGGTGGCTCAACTATTGACCACTATTTAAATTCCAGCTTTTTCTTTTCTGCTAAGTGCCTGTGTGAAATGGAGAATAATACGAAAAAAGAAAACTGTGGGGCCAGCGCCGTGGTGTAGTGGGTAAAGCCACTGCAGGCAGTACCAGCATCCCATGGGGCTGCTGGTTCCAAGTCCCTGCACTCCACTTCCAATCCAGCTTTCTGCTATGGCCTGGGAAAGCAGTAGAGGATGGCCCAAGTCCTTGAGCCCCGGCACCTGCATGGGAGACCTGGAAGAATCTCCTGGCTCCTGGCTTCAGAAAGGCCCAACTCCAACTGTGGTGAACATCTGAGGAGTGAACCAGCAGATAGAAGACTCCTCTTTGTTTTTCTCTCTGTCTCTCCCTCTCTGTCACTCTGCCTTCCAAATAAATAAATACATACATACATACATCAAGAAAGAGAGAGAGAGAGGAAGGAAGGAAGGAAGGAAGGAAGGAAGGAAGAGAGAGGGAGGGAGGGAGGGAGGGAGGGAAGGAGGGAGGAAGGAAGGAAGGAAGGAAGGAAGGAAGGAAGGAAGGAAGGAAGGAAGGAAGGAAAACTGTACTACAGAACCCCAGAAAGACAGGCATTGGCGGCACCTGCATTTCTGAAGGCTTGGGGAAAAGGAAAGGAGAGTTGCAGAGTGAGGATGAAAACAAGACTGAGGTGAAAACAGGGGCAATTAAGTGAAATGTGACATAATGAACAATACGCCCCTACCCCACTGCCCCATTCCTCTGCTTGTCGGTCCCAGAGCTCTGCCTGCCAGGCTTTAAGTCAAAGGCCCTGGATAGCAATGGTTTAATTCTTCACTGAGGAAACTGGCCTCCCTTACTTGGTTATTCACTAAAAGCACACCGGGAAACAAGTCCCACCAATCAGCTTTTTAGGGTCTAACTGTCAAATATGAACATCATCAACAATATGAGACATTTTAAGAAATACTCTGATATGAAATACAGAAACTAAAATGAACAAACAGAAGAAGCTTGGAAGAAACAGAGACAATATTAGAAGCAGAAGAAAATGCTATGAAGAAAAAGAAGAAACTCCACCCTCAGAGAGCCACACAACAACAAGTACTATAAAAGGGCTATTCAGAGAATAAGATAAAAATATTTACAAATGAAAAAATACCACAGCAAACAAACAATTAAAAATTAGAGTTGGAAGACAGAGCTGAATATCCATACTATAAATTAGAACAAAAAGAGAAAACATAGAGGGGGGAACCAACAGAAGTCCAATATTCAATCGGGAAAAAAAAAAGTGGAAGGGAGAAATTTATCAAAGAACTATCAAATGAAAGATGTGAGGGGCCGATGCTGTGGTGTATCAGGTAAAGAAGTCGCTTGCAGTGCCAGCATCCCATACGGGTGCTGGTTGGAGTCCTGGCTGTTCCACTTCTAATCCAGCTTTCTGCTAATGCACCTAGGAAAGCAGATGAAGATGGCCCAAGTCTTGGGCCCCTGCACCCACACAGGAGACTCAGAAGAAGCTCCTGGCTCCTGGATTTGGATCAGCTCAGGTCCAAAGCACTTTGGGCCATCTTCTATTGCTTTCCCAGGCCATAGCAGAGAGCTGCATTGGAAGAGAAGCAGCTGGGACATGAACTGGCACCCATATGGGATGCAGGTGCTACAAGAGAAGCTTAGTCTACTACACCACAGAACCAACCCCAAGAAAGATCTTCCATGCACTGATTTGCTCCCCAATGCTTACAATAAACAGGGATGAACAAGCCAGAAGCCAGAACTCAATCCCAGTCTCCCACACTGGGTGGCAGGGATCCATATACTTGACCCAACACCTACTGCCTCCCAGCGTACACATTAGGAAACCAGATTAGAAGTGGAAGAGCTGGGACTTGAACAGGCATTTTGATATTGGATGCAAGCAGCCCAAGCAGCATCTTAACTGCTGTACCATATGTTCATCTCAATAGATGACCTTTTAATGTAAGAATATGTACAATTTCCATTGTTTAAGTATAGAAAGTTTGGCTGAGTTATGAGAGGTCTTAAATAACAAGATGAATTTGAATTTTATCCCATCCATGATAATGATCCTCTAAAGGAGTCATTTTCCTCTACCCCCCAAAAAAGAAAGAGCTATTTAGAACCTTAGCACCCATATCAATTCTCTTAACATTCTAGCTAACTGGAGTTTCAGAATATGTCTCCCCTACCACTGTTATACCTCATGATTAAAGGTCTTTAGCTCAGTAGCTCAGAAGCAAGTTGAAAAGGTCCTATATATCTTATGTGGAAAGTACAAGAATGCAGACAGGTCAAGATTGCTTTTTCTGCTCAGACTCATTAACTCTCGGAGTCAGATGGTGACCTCTGAAACAACATCATCTCAGATTACCCTCAAGGGGTTCCAAAATCAAACCTACCTTAGGGGGCATTTCTCCCTGGCTCCTTTGGCATTAAAAGTCTCTTCTAATGATTTGTTATTTCATGAAGAGATGCAGGGAGAAGCACTGTAAGCAAGGAGGTGGTATATTGCTAACCTAAGCCCAGGGAAGGTCTGCGCGCATCTCCAAGGAATAATCATCTGATTCAGTCCCTCCTGACTTACTTCCTTCTTGCACCACTCCAAAGGTCACTTTTCTTTTTTTTCTTTTTTTTTATTATTTTTTTTTATTTGACAGGCAGAGTTATAGACAGTGAGAGAGAGAGAGAGAGACAGGTCTTCCTTCTGTTGGTTCATTCCCCAAATGGCCGCCACAGCCGGCACTGTGCCGATCCAAAGCCAGGAGCCAAGGTGCTTCCTCCTGGTCTCCCATGCGGGTACAGGGCCCAAGCACCTGGGCCATCCTCCACTGCACTCCCGGGCCACAGCAGAGAGCCGGACTGGAAGAGGAGCAATCAGGACTAGAACCCGGCGCCCATATGGGATGTTGGCACTCCAGGTGGAGGATTAGCCTATCGAGCCACGGCGCCAGCCCCAAAGGTCACTTTTCATCCCACAGTTTTCATCTCCCTAGTAGTATTGTCTAAAAACAGAACTAATGGTAAGCCAGAAGGAACCAACAATTGAAGATAGTGTGGGAAAACTTTCTTCCCTCCTGGTTAAATTGCAGGATTTCTTTCTTTCTTTTTTTTTTTTTTTTAACATTTTTCCAACTAGCTTATCATTTATCTTAAATAGCATTATGAATATCTTCTGCTTTCTGGTGGTAGGATCCATATCTCATGCCACCTTCAGATGGAAGTTTTAAAAAGCACAAAAGCAAGCAACTGATAGTGCTAAGCCATCTCTCCCCAAGATCCAAGAGACCTGAAACCTGAGTAGAGCAATAGTAATACATATCCTCTCTCATCATTATGTAGACTGCTGATCATCATTATGAGCCTCCAACCTCACAATCACACAGACTCTGGTAGGTGCGTGGGAAGGCACAGGGATGACCAGGAGCACTCTTTCACAATCCTGTATAAATGGGAGCCTGAATACCTAATCGACTTTAGTTTTCTGCAATATGAAAAGATACCAAATCTAATGTTCCCCCTGACCATAACTCCCTTCCCCACCCCAGCATCAACTGGAAGGCTCTCAAAAAAGAAGAAAACAACCGAGTTATTAAAGCAAAGATCAATTCTTGCCAAAACACTGGAGGAAACCAGAGAACTTTTGGCAATAATGTAAAGTCCCTGAGATCCGACTTCCTGATGTCTAGGAAATTCCTCTACCTAAATATGGTAAGGGAAATGCCACACCTTCAAATAAGCCACCATGAGCACATGAGGTTCAATTCCAAGTCAAAGACATTGCTAGCCATGGAAATGATGCAGAGAAAGCAGGAACCACACAGACTACCCTGCATGTGAAAGAAGTCCATGAGGAGGCCGACGCTGTGGCGAATTGGGTAAAGCCACCGCCTGCAGTGCCGGTATCCCATATGGGAGCCGGTTTGAGACCCAGCTTCTCCACTTCCGATCCAGATCTCTGCTATGGCCTGGGAAAGCAGAAGATGGCCCAAGTCATTGGGTCCTTGCACTCATGTGGGAGAACCAGAAAGAAAGAAACAAAGGAGGGAGGGAGGAAGGGAGGAAGGGAGGAAGGAAGGGAGGAAGGAAAGAAAGAAAGAAGGAAAGAAGGAAGGAAAGAAAGAAAGAAGGAAAGGAAGGAAGGAAGGAAGGAGGGAGGGAGGGAGGGAGGGAGGAAGGAAAGAAGGAAGGAAGGAAGGAAGGAAAGAAAGAAAGAAGGAAAGAAAGAAAGGAAGAAAAAAGTCCATGACTGGTACAGGATGTTGTAAGCCAAAAACAGATACACCCAAGGCATGCATAGGCTTGACCATATACTCTGAAGACACATGAGCAACACTGCCCACACCAGGGCTGCTGAGAAAGGAACTAAAAAGCAGGTGATGTTTCCTATGATCTATGCCAATCAACCATTCTGACTGCCCAGGCAACCACACCATTCAAAACCTCCTTCCAGCACTTTAATCAAGGTTCTTGTCTCCACCTGCTCCTCCAACATCATCCTGTCATTATATTTTCTTTGAAATTTCTTTCATGAAAATGAGTCATTTCTCCTTGCCAACACAGGTCTGAGCCTCTTCCAGGCATGTCAGGTTTTTCTGGCAATGCTCTGGGGGAAGGCGCCACCAAGCGGCTTCTCTAGCTACTCTCTCCACACTTCCCAGAAAAGAATGCCTCAGAACAAAATCATAGATGGCCCAGAGGAGAAAAGGGGAAAAAATCATTGAAGTGAGGATTTTGGTGGAGTTGAGAAAGAAGCTGGGAACCAGAACATAAACTGGCTACTCCAGTGGGATACAAAGTTGAAAGGATAAAGTAAGATAGGGCACAGTTTTCCTTACAAGGTTTGGTTTCTGATACAAATGTTAGCAACTATTCTGCAAGAAATGACTGCAAACTTCTTTCTCACCTAGAGGCCTTGGGGCAACAGTGACCTGCCCAAGGCTCAAAACAGCAATATTTGAACTCCAAAATTCACAGTGGCAAGGATAAGGGGCCAAGTATAAACTGACAAAATGCTGTTCATACATACAAATCAACCTAATATTTTAAATAATAGTTTTGCTGAGATTTAGTTAACATACTGTACAATTCTTCTAAAGTATACAATTCAGCAGATCTTAATATAGTCATATGTCATGTAGTCATCTAATGGCAGGGGAACATTCAGACAAATGTACTGGTAGACGATTTCATAGTTGCACATACTGACACAATCCTAAACAGCATAGCCAACCACACATCCCTATGTGATATAATATAGCCACCACTGTATATGTGGTCCTTCATTGACAGAAACATAATTATGTGGCACATGACTGTATATTCTCAGAGCTGTACAACCATCACCATTATCTAACATTAGCAAGTTTCACTACCCCCAAAAGACCATGAGCAATCACTTCCCATTTCCCTCTCCCCTAGCCTAGCAACCACTAATATACTTATTATCTCTATAGATTGGCCTATTCTGTATAAATGGAATCATAGCATGTGGCCTTTTTTTTAGTATTTATGCTTCCATTTTTATTAAGAATTGAGCTGTCACCTCAGTAGTCTTAAGAGCACTATAATGAAACAAACATACATTTAATTTAGACTTATATCCATCATAGCTTCAAAGGATTCCCTGAAATAAGGCTGGGATTCACATCTTTTTCCTTAAGGAAAGAAACATTAACAGCAATTTTGTTATCCTTCTACCCACCCATCCTTATCCAAACCATTAAAAATTTTGTCTGCTACAGATATTCTTCTGATCTGCTTCCCTGCATAATATTTATTCATTAAGCCTAAGTGAAAATAGGTCATTTTTTAAAGCCTCTGAGAATTCTCTTAACATGGAATTTTATCATGACATTGATTTTTTTAATCCAATACATAGGCTAAGTGGTTTCTTACCACATTCAACTCTAGTAATTTTCAATAAAAGGAGAGCTCTTCTGAGAAGCTCTAAAGTGAATTTAGCTATCTTCTCATTACATGAAGCAAAGAAAGATTTGGATTTTTAACAGTAATATTTTTTACAGCTCCTTAACAGGGGCATGAAAAGGAACCAAATTTGCACCAGCCCAAGTACCTACAATAATATGGCAGAAGTACTCACCATCAACTGTTAACACTACTTGACTCTCATGCTTCTAACAACACGAATTTCTCACTAGAGATAGCGCATTAACACTGGACTCGCAAACTGCTACGGATGAAAAAAATCATTCGCTTAACTTAAAAGAAAGAAATGTATTAGTTATTTTTGGCCAAAGTAGAAATGGCCATTTGTATTATTTCTAATCTCTGCTCTAAATTCAGAAATGACTTTGCATCTGGATCATCTAGGATAAGAAATCTACTTTGTCTGTACCTGACAGAATAAAATGCTAAATAAGCAATCAGTTTACCCTTTGTTGAAAAGAAATGTGTTCTAAATTTATATATTACAATCTAATAAATAAATGACATCTGCATACTACACATTTTGTGTTTATATTATGCACCATTTCAGGGAGGAGGAAAAACTTCACAGGGGTTGATTCAAAGGATATATAATAATATTCTAAGAATGCTGATTTATACATGAATTCTGTAAAACTGTAAGAGGTCGCCTTAGATGCACATGTGGCCTTTCGTGCCTGGCTTCTTTCACTTAGCTTAAAGTTGGTTTTTTTTTTTTTTCCTTTTTAAGATTTATTTATTTATTTGAAAGACAGAGTTACACAGAGGCTGAGAAAGAGAGAGAGAACTTCCATCCACTGGTTCACTTCCCAAATGGCCACAATGGCCAGAGCTGGGCCAATCTGAAGCCAGGAGCCAGAAGCTTCCTCCTGGTCTCCCACACGGGTGCAGCAGTCCAAGCTCTTAGGCCATCTTCTACTGCTTTCCCAGGCCATAGCAGAGAGCTGGATCAGAATTAGAACAGCTGGGACTAGAACCAGCACCCATATGGGATGCAGGTGGCAGCCTTACCCACTACACCACAGCACCAGCACCCCCTATGTTTTTAAGGTTGATCCACGTCAGCAATCATTACTTCTTTTTATCGTCAAATATATTCTGTTTTATGGGTATGTCACTTTTTGTCCATTCATCAGATGATGAATATCTGAGTGGTTTCCACTTTAGGGCCACTATGAATAACGCTGCTATAAGCAGTTGTGAACAAGTTTTGTGAAGTACATTTTCAGTTATCTTGGATGTATATTTAGGAGTGGAACTGTTGGGTCATGTGGCACCTCTATGTTTAACTCTGAGGAACTGCCAAGCAGCTGCGCCATTTCATATTCCCGCCAGGAGTGTGTAAGGGTTTCTCCACATCCTTTTATTTATTTATTTTTTACAGCAACTCTGGTGCATATGAAGTGGTATCTCACTGTGGTTTTAATTGAGTTTCTCTAACGACTAATGATGTTGAACATCTTACCAGGAGTTTACCGGCCATTTGTATATCTTCTTTGGAGAAATGTCTCTTCAAATCTTGTGCCCAATTTTGGATTATGTTGTCTTTTTACAGTTCAGTCCCAAGAATTTTTAATATTTTAGATTCAAGTCCCCAATTACATACATGATTTGAGAAATTTGCCGGCGCCGCGGCTCACTAGGCTAATCTTCCACCTTGTGGCGCTGGCACACCGGGTTCTAGTCCCGGTCGGGGTGCCGGATTCTGTCCCGGTTGCCCCTCTTCCAGGCCAGCTCTCTGCTGTGGCCAGGGAGCGCAGTGGAGGATGGCCCAAGTGCTTGGGCCCTGCACCCCATGGGAGACCAGGAGAAGCACCTGGCTCCTGACTCCTGCCATCGGATCAGCGCGGTGCGCCGGCCGCAGCGCGCCGGCCACGGCAGCCATTGGAGGGTGAACCAACGGCAAAGGAAGACCTCTCTGTCTCTCTCTCTCTCACTGTCCACTCTGCCTGTCCAAAAAAAAAAAAGAAAGAAAGAAAGAAAAGAAAAGAAATTTTCTTCCATTCTACGGAAGCACAAATGTTTTTTTAAATCCCAGCTGCTAATGTGCCTGGCAAAGTAACAGCAGAGGTGCTTAGGCCCCTGCCATCAGACTCCTAGCTTAGGTCTCCCCCAGCCCCAGCCCTTGTGGCCATTTGGGGGGAGAACCAGCAGATGAAAGTTCTTTGTATCTCTGTCTCTCTCTCTTTCTGTGTAACTCTCACTTTCAAATAAATAAAACTTTTTAAAAAGTTTCTTGAAGCACAAAAGTTTTAAATTCAGTCAAGTCCAATTTATCTTATTGTTGCTTTTTTGCTTTTGATATCATATCTAAAAAAACCACTGCTGAATCTAAAGTCAAAAAGATTTACTCCTAAATTTTCTTCTAATAGTTTTGTAACTATAGCTCTCGCATGTAGGAGTATGATTATTAATTTTTTTTGACAGGCTGAGTTGGACAGTGTGAGAGAGAGAGAGACAGAAAGGTCTTCCTTTTCTTCCGTTGGTTCACCCCCCCAAATGGCTACTATGGCCAGCACGCTGTGCCAATCCGAAGCTAGGAGCCAGATGCTTCCTCCTGGTCTCCCATGTGGGTGCAGGGCCCAAGGACTTGGGCCATCCTCCATTGCACTCCTGGGCCGCAGCAGAGAGCTGTCTGGAAGAGGAGCAACCGGGACAGAATCCAGCGCCCCAACCGGGACTAGAACCCAGGGTGCTGGTGCTGCAGGCGGAGGATTAGCCAAGTGAGCCGCAGGGCTAGCCTATTATTAATTTTTTAAGAGGGAGGGAAAGAGAAAGAAAGAGAGCAAGAGCAAGAGCGAGAAGGGGCTTCCCTATCTATAGTTCACTCCCCCAAATGCTTATAATGACCAGGGCTGGGCCAGGTCAAAGCCAGGAGCAAAGCAATTAATCTGGGTCTTGCACGTGTCATCACCTGCTGCTTCCTAAGGTGCATACTGACAAGCAGTTAGAATCGGGAGTACAGTGTCCCACTCAGCTTCCTTGACCACCAAGCCCAACATTTGCCCCATGATTCATTTTGAGTTAAGTTGTATAGATTGTGTGAGGCAGGGGTCCAAATTCATTCTTCTGCCTATCGATATTCAGTTGTCATGGTATAGCTTGTAAAAAAGACTATTCTCATATTGAATTGTCTTGGCATCTTTAGCAAAAATCAAATGATCACAAATAAAAGGATTTCTGTTTGGATTCTCAATTCTATCCTATTTATCTCCATACCTATTCTTTTTTTTTTTCTGGACAGGCAGAGTGGATAGTGAGAGAGAGAGAGAGACAGAAAGAGAGGTCTTCCTTTTGCCGTTGGTTCACCCTCCAAGGGCCACCACAGCTGGCGCGCTGCGGCCGGCGCACTGCACTGATCCGAAGGCAGGAGCCAGGTGCTTCTCCTGGTCTCCCATCATACCTATTCTTATGCCAGTTATTTTTCCAGTAAGTTTTTATTTTATTTATTTATATATATATTTTTTGACAGGCAGAGTTAGACAGTGAGAGAGAGACAGAGAGAAAGGTCGTCCTTTTTCCGTTGGTTCGCCCCTCAAATGGCCACTACGGCTGGCGCACTGCGCCGATCCGAAGCCAGGAACCAGGTGCTTCCTCCTGGTCTCCCATGCGGGTGCACGGCCCAAGCACTTGGGCCATCCTCCACTGCCTTCCCGGGCCACAGCAGAGAGCTGGACTGGAAGAGGAGCAACTGGGACTAGAACCTGGGGTGCCGGTGCCGCAGGCGGAGGTTTGGCTTAGTGAGCCACGGCGCCGGCCTCCAGTAAGTTTTTAAATTAGGAAGAGTGTATGTCCTTCAATTTTTTCCTTTTTTGAGATTGTCTTAAGTATTACAGGTCTTTATATTTCCACGTGAATTTCAAGATCAGCTCATTAATGTCAGTGGAAGAACCAGCTGGGATTTTGATAAGGGATTGTACTGAATCTGTAGATCAATTTGGGGAGTACTGTCATCTTAACAGTGTTAAGTCTAATAATGCATGAATAGAAAATAATAAAGGAATCTAACACACTGTTCACTGATATTTTGAGACTGAAGCATCTAAATTTCCTTATGCTCTGTCAGCACCTTAGCAAATTGGATACTCCTGAATTTGAAAAAGTAAGTAACATGTTATGATTATAAAGTCATAACATGTCTTTAATATTATAAAGCCACATTTTTAAACAAGTTTCTTAAACAACAGGAGCACCCTGAGACCTAGAGCTAGAGACGTAGGGCTGAGAGGAGCAGCAAAAGCCCTGAGATCTGCCAGGCCCTGCTGGCCTTGGCTCCCTCCATCTTGATAAAAGGACAAATAAGTAAGATCCATTTCTCTAGCACAAATGGCAAAATAAAGTGTTCAGAAGTTATATCTTCTTTCACATAAATTATCCATAAATCACTCAAAAAAATCTTCACATCAGTACCAAAGTAGGGAATCAGAAATTTCATATAAAATAGGCTTACATGTGGCAATCTGGTTAGAAGAGGTAAAACAATCACACTAAGTCTTAATGCTATCTTTATGAAATAAATGCTTTTTACTTAAAAGTATTTATGTAGAGCAGCTTTGGAAAGGGTGAGTGAAATTATTGGGTTAAAAGCCCTCTAAGTGGAGCTGGCACTGTGGCATAGCAGGTTAAGCTGCTGCCTGCAGCACTGGCATCCCATATGGGTGCTGGTTTGAGTCTCAGCTGCTCCACTTCTGATGTAGTACTCTGCTATGGCCTGGGAAAGTAGTGGAAGATGGCCCAAGTAATTGGGCCCCTGCACCCATGCAGGAGATTTGGAAGGAGCGCCTGGTTCCTTGGCTTCCGATCAGCCCAGCTCTGGCCGTGGGGGCCATTTGGGGAGTGAACGAGCAGATGGAAGACCTCTCCCTCTTTGTGTCTCTCCTTTTCTCTCTCTCTGTAACTCTGCATTTCCAATAAATAAATCTTGTTTCTTTTTTTTTTTTTTTAAAGCCCTCTAAGCTCCTTGGGTCTGCTACTACACTTACTCAATTGTAATAAAGGCAAAGAATAGTACAACTTAATTCTACAATATATAAGCTATACAATTAACATTATCAAAATAGGCAAAAAGCTAACCAAAGGTAGTCTAAACCCTACCATCAACTCAGATCTCTTCAATCACGCAGTAAAGATCCTACTTTTAAACACGATTAAGTGCCCACTGTGTGCGCCAGACCATGTGCTTGACTCTGCTCTAACTCTAATCCTAATTCCTCCCCTTTTCAAGTAGGAATTATCATGCCCATTCTACAGAAAAGGAAACTGAGACTCACAGAGATTTAGTAACTTGTCAAAGATCACACAGCTAGTAAGCAGAAAAGCTGGGATTCAAACCCAGCCCTTTTCAGCTTCTTTTCTGGTGTTTCCCCACCAGTTCAACAGCTTTCCAATATCCTAAATCTTTATCTGTGCTTTATCCCAGGCCTTCAAGAAACAGAAGACACAGAGGGGCAACTGAGTCCCACACCAGCTCTGCTAGAAGAACTGGTCTTCCTAGAACAGCACTGGGGCACAGGTGTAAAATATGAGCAAAGACAAAGATGGACATCAGTAAAGAAGAGTGTGTGGGAGCTCACCTTGCGGCTAAAATGAAACTCAGTAAGGGCAGGCAGCCCTGCCCAACTAAGATAAGATGACTTCAGTCAAAATTGCAAACTTTTTTCCTAATGATTTCCATTTCTCCCCTGTAAACAGAAGTTAAAATATTACTTAATCACCGTTTAATCATTCTCCACAAGTTCACTCTGCAGTTTAACCCCTTACATTCTGTCTCTAGCATGCTCCTAAAAACCCTGAAAAAAGAACTAGAGATGGCTCAAGCAGAAGGAAGCTTTCAGCAAGCCGAAGTTTCCAAACCACTCTACCCAAGCCACTCCACCAGTTGGAAGTTTCAGGCTAAGGACACAGGCCACCTGTTTCTTTGGTTTTCTAATCTGACACCTAATTCATGCCACGCCTCATGAAGGGATTCCAGGAGAGAGAGGCCAGAGCAGAACTGCACTCCTGGGGGTCAGGACTGTAAGACTGCTGGAATGTGCCTAGTAAAGACATGGGGGTGTCTGGGCAGCTGAAAGTCACCACAGGGGAATTCAGCAGCAACAACTGCTTTCCCTCAACTCAGAGTTATGAATTTAAAAATAAATCTCAGTGACATGCATGCCTTAAGAATCATTTGGGAAGGAATGCTGCTGAATCCAACAACTATTTGCCCCACTGGAGCAGACCACAGAGAGGGAAAAAGAAATGAGCGTCCTTGTTGCCTTTCTATAGTAGTAAAATGGGACAAAGATACAAGGAAAATACAACATTGGCTTCCCTAAGAACAGAAGGTTAGGATACCATTATTTCTATATTTCTTTTATGTTTCAGCTTTCAGGAAGAATGTTAATGTGCCTCCTCTGTGAGGTACTAAGATTTTGCTCAGTGTGTCAAGGTATTTTTAAAAGGAAATTTTCAATGTAACTGTAAAGTAGCATGCTGACAGAGCTCAACTGACTTCTTGTTGTACAGCCTTGAGGCCTTTTGCTCTTCTGAAATTTTTAAATAGAAGACAGCATGGAGTGTCTGTTTCCCTGACAGCCTAGATTCTGCGGAAATCCCCTTCTCAGTGGTCCCATTTCTCAACTTGATTGAAATAACCACCACCCAGATTCTTGGAAATTGCCATTTTACTTATTCAATGGGAAGCTTTATCGCCATAGTAGTGCAGCTTTTCTTTGGAGCCAAATAGCTGCAGGATTTCAGCATTATTCTCACCCAAATGATTCTTAAGACTGGAGGGTCACTAAGAATGGCCTAAGGGCACTTTAGAAAGCAATGGCTCCCCTTTCACTACAGCTACTAGTAGAGAGAGCAAAGTAAACAATGCAGGGTGCAAAACTGAGGTCTTGCCATAAAGTCACCCCTTGAAGCTAACTCTGCAAAACGGTTGTACATATTACCAATGCCAATTAGAAACTGGACTTGGGGATTGTAATCCTTCGTTCCTCTGGAAACACAAACATCTCTACTGCTACCTCCATCCTCCTCCACTAGCAACAAAAATGTTATGAATGGTATGTTCAGCAGCTCCTGCTCCTCCGGTTTTGTACAGCAAAATGGTGACAGCCAGGGACTGATGCAAGTATCCATACATTGGCCCCCAATCCAGAAAAGCCCTGCTATAGAAACAGTAATTGGAATTTATATTTATTAAATAAAAGTTGAAAGAAAGAAATAAACAGTAGTTGGTAGGCTAGCAAACTGTCAGGCGGTCTAACAAGTCCAATGCTCCACAAGTCAATCATGTTATTGAAGTTTTAGTTTCATTGCAATGTTTTGTTGGTTTATTGTTGTTTATTTTAATATTTTTCCCAGAAAGAAGTATCCATCAAAGGATATACTTTTCTCTGAAGGGAGGAGAGAACTTCCACTTTGCTTACGGCCTTGTCTAAATACTAATGGAGATTGTGGATTCAAAAGGTTTCCATAGCCTTGGCAGCTTATGTCAGGAGCCTCGGGTGATCACTGACTTCATACATAAGAGTGTTAATTGTTAAATTAACAACAGGAGTCACTGTGCACTTACTTCCCATGCAAGACCTCTGTCCTCAATGCGTTGTATTATGAGAATTAACTGTAAAACTTGTTCTCAGTTTTTTTGTGTGTGTGCGTGTGTGCAAATTGTTGAAATCTTTACTTAGTATAGTTAATTGAAAATGAATCTTAGTGGAGAAAGGGACTGGAAATGGGAGAGGGAGGAGGTGGGGTGGGAATGAGGGTGGGAAGGTGGGTATGGTGCGAAGAATCACTATATTCCTGAAGTTGTACTTTTGAAATCTGTACTCCTTAAATAAAAGATTTTTTTGGAAAAAATATTTTTTCTGGGGCAAATACAATATACAAGGGCTCTTCAAAAAGTTTGTGGAAAATACATTACTAAAAAACATGCATTAATTAAAAAAACTTTTTGTATCAGAACAGTGAAATTAATCTGCTTTCCTTCTTCAGGATTGAGAAAGCAGGGGCTAAAAACTGACCTCTGTTAGCATGTGATGTCTTACACAAAACAAGCTAAAGGACAACACTAATGGGACAAGCCAGGGCAGGACTGCAAAGACCAGAACAATTCCAAGTCCCTTCCAGCCAGAATTTGCTGCCTGCCCCAGTATCTGAAAACACTACCTAAACTTCCCCTCAGGCCTGATGGTCATTTGATTCACATGCAGCAAAGGCTGCTTTTTTCTTATGAGGTATTTTTTGTCCTGTTAGCTCTTCTGCTCAAAAGAAATTTTTTAAAAAATAAAAAGAAGAAAATAAGCTGGCTGAATATGAGTACCAGTAGTAGCTCCTAGAAGAAGAACATTGAGAAGAAAAGGGAAGAAAGGGCCTAAAGAATTCCCTTCATTTCCCAGCTGCCCTTTTCACTAAGTACACTGGCCCTTGAGACCCTGGGAAAACTCCACCTTGCTCTATTCAAGGCCCAAACAAGCATCCAGTGCCTTGTATTTGGGGATTTCCCCAAAGTCCCAATGAACAGCACGTCTATCTCCTCCAATTCTATGACCAAATCAATACAATGGAAACCATAGCCTCACTGAGCCCTTTCTAGAAATACTATCTTTTCTTCTTCTTCTTCTTCTTCTTCTTCTTCTTCTTCTTCTTTTTTTTTTTTTAAGATTTATTTATTTGAAAGGCAGAGTTACAGAGAGCAAAGGCAGCGGGGGGTGGGGGTGGGGGTCTTCCATCTGTTGGTTCACTCCCCAGTTGGCCGCAATGACTGGAGCTGCACTGATCCGAAGCCAGGAGGCAGGAGCTTCTTCAGGATCTCCCATGTGGGTACAGGGGCCCAAATAGTTGGTTAATCTTCTACTTCCATGCTTTCCCAGGATATTAGCAGGGAGCTGGAGTGGAAGTGGAGTAGCCAGGACACAAACCAATGCCCACACAGGATGCTGGCATTGCAAGCGGTGGCTTTTCCCACTGCAGCACAACACGGGCCCCAGGGATTATGTGGGATATTTTTGCCCCCCAACACTTACCCTATGCCTTGCAAAGAACTGAGAAAATGCTGGCTGGTTAACTTAACTACCCACTCCACATTCCAGTAGATTCCCTACACGAAACTCTTACTACCCTAGAACTTGTGGTCACCGATCTCCCTTTTCTCAAACCTGTAGACCAGCGACGGGGATTTCCAAACTTGAAAATTCTAACATAGCTCTAGGTTACTAAATCATCTCAAGAGATGCCACATAATTCTCAAATACATCTTTAAAACAGAACTCATTTTAACCCCTCAAAGTTCATATAATCTAACACTTTTGTTAAAGAAAAGAACTGTAATAGAATTAAGCAGAAATCACAATTCCCCAAAGGCTGAGTGGGAAAAAAAAATCAGTTAAAGGATCTTACAAAGGAATGCTCCTATCCTCCTATCTATGCCTTCAAAGGCAAGCAAGGTGATTGGGAGGAATGGTATTCCACAAGCCAGGAACCTGGGTCATGGTTTCAATTTGTCAATAACCAGCTGTGTGACCTCTCCAGGTGGGCTCACTTCCTCTTTTTTTTTTTTAATGATACTATAAATGTATGGTTGATTCAAGAGCAGACTAAACACCTAGAGGCAGAACCAGAATAGAAGTAGAAAAAGAATTCATTTCTAACTGCCCTACCATAAGAAATTTCCAACAGAAAAATGATCTAAAGGGGAAGAAAAAGAGGGAAAGAAAATAGGTAAGAATCACAAGTAGAAGACCTGAGAGTAGGAAGGTGGAAGCGATGACTACAGAATTTAAATGATGAGGACTATTAGGCGCCTCTGCTTCCCATTCCCAATCTGCCTTTAAAGAATCCTGAACAGGAGCCGGCACTGCGGCGCAGCAGGTTAAACTGCTTCCTGTAATGCTAGCATCCCAGGTGGGTGCCAGTCCTGGCTGCTCCACTTCTTTTTTTTTTTTTTTTTTTCTTTCTTTTTTTTTTTTTTTTTTACAGGCAGAGTGGACAGTGAGAGAGAGAGACAGAGAGAAAGGTCTTCCTTTGCCGTTGGTTCACCCTCCAATGGCCGCCGCGGCAAGCGCGCTGCGGCTGGCGCACCGCGCTGATCCGATGGCAGGAGCCAGGAGCCAGGAGCCAGGTGCTTTTCCTGGTCTCCCATGGGGTGCAGGGCCCAAGGACCTGGGCCATCCTCCACTGCACTCCCTGGCCACAGCAGAGAGCTGGCCTGGAAGAGGGGCAACCGGGACAGAATCCGGCGCCCCGACCGGGACTAGAACCCGGTGTGCCGGCGCCGCTAGGCGGAGGATTAGCCTAGTGAGCCGCGGCGCCGGCCCACTGCTCCACTTCTTATCCAGCTCTCTGCTAATGCACCTAGGAAAGCAGCAAAGGATGACCCAAGTCTTTGGGTCCCTAACCCATGTGGGAAACACAGAGGAAGCTTCTGGTTCCTGGCTTTGGCCTGGCCCAGCTCTGGACGTTGGTTTTTTGTTTTTGTCCCCCACTCCATTTGGGGAGTGAAACAGCAGATGGAAGATCTCTATTTCTCTGTCTCTCCCTCTCTCTCTGTAACTCTTTCAAATAAATAATCTTTAAAAAAAACTAAACATTTAAGACAATGAAGAATTGGAACAAGCAAACACATAAATAAGCATTCTGAGTGACAGAAGAATTGCTAAAAGTTATAAAATGGATTCAGAAGAAGCAAACGAGGATTTAAAAGAGAGAAAAACAAAGCAGAAAAGATAGACATGGTAGAATCACAACACACTTGCCTTTAACTCCACCAGCTTGGCCAGGAGAGAGAAATAACTTAGATTGCGTAGAGGTTCACTTCTGACTCCACTTAAGGTTTTACACCATAGTGAGGTTATATACCAGGATATACACCAGATGAGAAATCTTGAATTTGAGACATCAGCAAATCTGTCCCCATGTGACTCGCATTCTGAGCACCCTGAGAGCTGAATATCATTCTAGTATTTGAGAACACTTTCATATAACACTTTTTTTTTTATAAAATGTCCCCTAATTACAGGCTGACTATTGAAGACAGTATTCTAAGTCTATTTGGGCATATATACAAAATCATGTTTATGTACTTTTATTTCTAAGTTGTATAACATATTTTTCAAGGATAATTGTGATTATTATTATTATTATTATTTTGCCAGGCAGAGTTAGACAGTGAGAGAGAGACAGAGAGGGAGTTATAGACAGTGAGAAAGAGAGAGACAGAAAGGTCTTCCTTCCATTGGTTCACTCCCCTAATGGCCACTAAGGCCGGCGCTACACCGATTCGAAGCCAGGAGCCAGGTACTTCCTCCCGATCTCCTATGTGGGTGCAAGGACCCAAGCACTGGGCCATCCTCCACTGCCCTCCTGGGCCACAGCAGAGAGCTGGACTGGAAGAGGGGCAACCGGGACTTGTACCCGGCACCCCAACTGGGACTAGAACCCGGGGTGCCGGTGCCGCAGGTGGAGGATTAGCCAAGTGAGACACGGCGCCATCCTGATTATTATTTTTGTGTTATGTGAAGACCTTATAGCCTGACCCCCTGCAGGAGATGAGACTTCGCCCTCCAGAAGAGAAGAGGAGAGGTAGTAAAAAGGCACACAAGGAAATCCTTCCTAAAAGCTAGAGACAATACAGAAAAGAGAGACAAAAACCTAAACACATGTGTCACTTCGTAAGCCACTCCCAGAATTCTGGGAAAGGAAGTGGCATCTTAGAAAACAGTCTTTTACTTATGGCCAGGTACTTACTCAAAGCCCCCGTTAGCAACACTCCCCAGAGCTGGTAATAGCATCACCAGAACCAGTCCCAGCCCTACAGATGCCTCCTTTTCCTACCAACATTACTCCTGCTTCTCTTGCTACTGTATATTTTTTCAGAAATGGTAGCCCCTCCTCTATACCTTGATTCAAGTTCTCCTGGGGCACATTACCTCCCTCAGACAAACACTGAGAAAGTGGATGGCCTTCTGTGTCACAACCCATTCTCATCCCACAAATAGCAACCTCTTTCGCCAAAGAATAAAGTCCTCATAATGAAAAGCATTTCCTTGCTAATATTCAACTAAAAAGACACTAAGCCTGCAGGATGTGTTTGTATAGAGAATAAATCTTTCCCTTTTGCTCTGATAAAAAAAATACATAATGGGAACATCTGCCTCCTTTTCATTCTAAAAAGACATAAGGGGGTGGGCCTTTGCCACAGCTTGCTACTTGAGAAGCCTGCATCCCTTTATCAAAGTCCTGAACTATGTTTCTTATCCAGCTTCCTGCTAATGTGCATCTTGGAAGGCAGCAGGTGATGGCTGAAGTATCTGGGTCCCTGCCACCTTTGGGAGATGAAGTTTGATGTCTGGGATCCTGGCTTTGGCCTGGCCCAATCCTAGTTGTTGTGGGTTTTTGGAGAGTGAAGCAGAAGATGGGAGATTCTCTCTCTCTCTCTCTCTCTCTCTCTGTTAAATAAATAAATAAAAACTTAAAAAAAAAAAAAAAAGAAGCTAAAAGCTTCCCTTTACTAACTCTGGAATGCCACATTTGGACTTAATGATCAGGAAAATAAAGCTATACTCGGGATTTGCCATAGATACTAGTAGAGATATTTACCAAGACAAGCACTTAGTATGTGTCAGGTAATGTTCTTAAGTACTTTCCACATATGAATGCATTCCATTCTCATTTTAACCCTATGAAAAATTTAGGTTGCAAAATCCCAATTTCATAGCCACAAAAGTGCAGTATAAAGAGAAAGGTTAAGCAGTAGCTTGCTCAAAGTCACACTGAGTGACAGAGCAGGATTCAAGGTCATTGCAGTACTGCAGGTCCTTTGGGAACAAATGCTTTGTATGGATTTCATAAAAAGACTAGAAGAAAGAAAGGCAAGTAGAAGCACTCTGACAAAGCTTGGACATTTTGGAGAAAGGACAGTCTTAAATAAGTGTTGCTGGCAAAACTGAACACACATATGTAGTGTTAGGAAAAGAGTTGCAGAGCTTATGTACTTGTTTCATCATGTAGAAGAATGAAAATTAGATACCTACCTTTCATCACATACAAAAATCAACACCAAGATGGATCAAAGACCTAAGTGTCAGACCTGAAATTATTAAATTGCTAAAAGAAAATATAAAGGAAACTCTTCAAGACGTTGGTATAGGTAATGATTTCTTATATAAGACCCAAGAGCAGAGGCAACAAAAGCAAAACTAGACAAATGGTACTGTATCAAGCTCAGAAGCTTCTGTGTAGCAAAGGAAATAATCTATAGAGTGAAGAGACACCCAACAGCACGGGAGAAAATACTTGCCAGCTACTTTTCTGACAAAGCAGTACTATCCAAAATATATCAGGAATTCAAAAAAAGCCAACAACAAAAAACCAATTCAATTAAGAAATGAGTGGGGCCAGCACTGTGGCAAAGTGAGTTAAGCCACTGACTGCTGCACCAGCATCCCAAGTGGGTACTGGTTTGAGTCCTGGCTGTTCCGCGTCTGATCCAGCTCCCTGCTGATGTACCCGGGAAGGCAGTGGAAAATGGCACAAGTCCTTGGACCTCTGCACCCACATGGGAAACCTGAAGAAAGCTCCTGGTTCCTGGCTTCGGCCTGTCCCAGCCCCAGCCTCTGTAGCCATTTGAGAAGAAAACCAGTAGATGGAAGATTTCTCTCTCTTTTGCTCACCTTTCGAATAAATAAAATAAAATAAAATAAAATAAAATAAAATGGCAAAGGACTTGAATAAACAGTTCTCAAAGGAAGAAATACAAATAGCCAACAAATATATAAAACTAATATTCAGAGGCAGGGGTTATAATACAGTAAATTAAACTACCATTTAAGATGCCTGCATCCCATATCAGCTATTCTGCTTCTGATCCAACTCCCTGTTAACATCCCTTGAAAGCAATGGTTGATGGCTGGAGTGCTTGAGTCCTAGCCACCCCCTGGGAAATCAAGATAGAGTTCCTGACTCCTGGCTTCAGCTTAGCCCAACCTAAGCTTTTGTGGCCACTAGGGGAGTAAACCAGCAGACAGAATATCTGTCTCTGAGTCACTCTGCCTTTCAAATATATACATAAATAAATCTTTTTTAAAAAATATGCTCAATATCACTAGCCATCAAGGAAATGCAAATCAAAACTACAATGAGATCATCATCTCACTTGTCAGAATGTTATTATCAAAAAGACAGAAAGTAACAATGCTAGTAAGGATATAGAGCAAAGGGAGACTCTGACATACTGTGGGTGGGAATGTAAAATAGTGCAGCCACTAGGGAAAATAGCATGGAGATTTCTTAAAAAACTAGAAATGGATTACCATATGACCCCGTAATCCCAGTACTTGGTATATACCCAAAAAATGTGAATTCATGGGACCAAAGAGATACCTGTTCCACCATGCTTATCACAGCATTGTTCACGAGACATGGAATCAAACAAAGTGTCCATCAGATGAATGGATAAAGAAAATGTGGTATATGCAATGAAAAATTTTTCTGCCATTAAAAAGAACAAAATCCTGTCATTTGTAGGAAAATGGATGGAACTGGAAAATACCATGTTGAGTGTAACAGGCCAAACAAAGGAAGACAAATATTGCATATTCTCCCTCATATGAGGGAGCTAAAAAACGAAAATATGACCACAAAATGTTGGTTACTGGAGGCTAAGAGGAGAGAGAGAAAGAGTTTGAATAAAAGAACAGAGGAAAATGGGTACAATTCATTAATTGTGACCAATATACTAATCAGAGATAATAATAATAGGGGAAGTTGGATGTATGGTATATGGGAAATCTTTGTATTACTTCACAATTAAAGTTATCATGAAACAAAAGTTTTTTTTTTTTAATTGGACACTTTTAGAGTAAGCATTTAGCATAGCAGTTAAAATGCCCATACCCCACACACTAGAATGCTTGGATCTGATTCCTGGCTCGTGATTCCAGTTTCTCACCAATAAAGACTGGGAAGCAACAGTAATGGTTCAAGTAATTGGTCTTCTGTCACCTATGTAGGAGACCCGGATTAAGCTTCCAGCTCTGGCTATAGCTCAGCACTGGTCATTGTGGGCATTTAGGAAGTGAACCAGCTGACAGAAGTACGCTCTTTCTTTCTCTCTCTACTTCTCAAAAAAAAAAAAAAAAAGCATAATTAAATTTTCTTCATGAATTTTCTATTCACAAATTCAGGTCTAAAATAACTACAGGGGTCAGTGCTGTGGCATAGCAGGTGGCAGCATCCCATATGGGCACCAGTTCGAGTACCAGCAGCTCCACTTCTGATCCAGCTCTCTGCAATGGCCTGGGAAAATAGTAGAAGATGACCCAAGTTCTTGGGACCCTGCATCCACATGAGAGACCCAGAAGCAGCTCCTGGCTCCTGGCTCCTGGCTCCTGGCTTCGGATCAGCTCAGCTCTGGCCGTTGTGGCCATCTAGGGAGTGAACCAGCAGATGGACGACCTCTCTCTGTCTGCCTCTCTGTAACTCTGCCTCTTAAATAAATAAATAAATCTTTTAAAAAAAAATACCTATAAAGAGGCCAGCATGGTGTTGCAGCAGGTTAAGTAGCACCTTGGGATGTTAGGATGTTAGTATTCTATATTGAATTGCCCATTAGAGCCCCATCTGCTTCATTTTTTATCTAGCTTCCTGCAAATGCACCTGGGAAGCAGGAGACAACACCCATGTGAGAGGTCAGGATGGAGTTCCTGGTTCCTGGTTCCATCCTGGCCCAAGTCTGGCTGTTTGGGGAGTGAACAAATATAAGATCTCGGATGCAAGATCTCTCCTCTCACCTCCATTCTGTTGCTCTGCTTTTCAAATAAATAAATAAATAAATCTTTTAAAAATAGCCACAGAAAGATGTATTTTATATATGATTATTTTTCTTCTCATGCCATAGCCTCAAGTTTTCAGACTCAATTAAGTAAAGGCTTGAGTGAGCAAGGATCAGAGACAATTGAAGTAGATAAAGTTTAAATACTGCAAGTTGGCCTTTTTATTAAAGAAATAAGGGAGATTCAAGTCATAGGAAGGTAACACCAAAATTCATGGAAAATGGAATTAAAAGATTAGGCTGAGGGAGCAGGAGTTTAGCCTAGTGGTTAAGATGTACATATTGCACATTCGAGTACTTGGGTTTAATAGCCAGCTCTGACAACTGATTCAGCTTCCTACTAATGCAGAACCTGAGAGGTAGCAGCAATGGCTTAAATAATGGTTCCTGTGACCCATGCTGGAGATCTAAATTGAGTTCCGGGGTCTTAGCTTCAGCCCAGTCCAGTCCCAGCTACTGTGGGCATTTGCAGTATGAACCAGCAGATAAGAAATCTCTGTCTCTTTTTCTCTGTCTCTCTGCTTATCAAATAAATAAATGAATAAAAGTTTATTTTGGCAGAAAAAAAATTTCAAAATTCACGCAGACTTTTTTCATAATGTGCATTTCATGATATGCTTTTTGAAGACCCCCCCCCCATATGCATGGATTTAAAAAACTTTTTGCACCAAAATAACTCATGCTTTAATTCTGTTTCTCAGGAACTTTTTGAAGTACTTCATACAGATCCCTACTTTCAAATATTCACATTCTGACTTTCCAGGATGCACATTTTTCTAAGTAGACCAGGCTCTACTTGGTTTTTTAAATCAAAACTATGCTTCTTTTTCCCCAGTATTTTTGCTCATTACTATATTTCTTGAGCTGTCTTCATGTCATTTCTTTCCTTTCTGTGAAAAAAAATTTTTCATAAACTTGGGGTCACCAAGTTGTAATGATAAATGCTTTTACCTGACAGTTATACCACATGTAGACTGTCAAGTTGAGAAGAGTGAATGGATAGCCCGTATTTGTATTCAAGATTAAATTAATCCTTGATAAGAGTTGCTGTTTCTTAGGAGTTAGTCCTCGTGCTACCACCTCCACCTGTGGTGACCTGCTTCACCTACCAGCCTGTACTCTCCATGACTAACTGTATAAGCGCTTAATGGCATAAATTGCTTTTCTCTGTTAAAAAAAATTAAATGACTATGTTGTTTTTCATTTCTGCACAAATAGGGAGCAAGGCAGATCAAGTCTCTATCTGTCCAAACTGCAAACTGTCTGTCTAAACCCTTCAGACACACCACCTTAAGAGGCTATGAAGTCTTCTCACAGCAGCTTAAGGAAAAGGGGAAGGGTGGGGGGCGGAGAGAGAGAAAAGGCCTTAATCAAAAGCCTTTTCTTCTGGCAAACAAAAGGCCTTGGTATTTCCAGGGACAGACTAGTTATTCTTAACACTAACCAAAGATTCTTTGGCAGAGAAAGAAATATGAAAATGTTAGGCTTGTTGGAATGGCCTGTGCTCTAGGCCTTTTTGTCCCACACAGTAAAGCCAGCCCACTGAAAAACAAACAGTCACCCTCCTAACTCCCAGTCTTCAGCTAACTCCAGGATCTAGAGAGACAGAGAGCAGAATCTCTACTTCTGATTTGTCCAACCCCTTTTACCCTCTCCATGCTTCTTCAGAGGGAACAGTTCAACAGGTTTTCAAGAATACTAGGAAAAGTGTATCTGAAGATACGGGCATAGAACAAATCTGATTCTGCTAACGAAAGAAAAGCAACAAGTGGTAGAGACCAGACTTAGCTCCTGGTACTCTCACTTAGCCTCCCTGCTTCTCACTCCAAATCAACAATGCAGAATGTTAGCACTTTACTAAGTACTAAGATGTGGCACTTGCTTTCAGTGCTTTCTCTACTCAACATGGGATCTTGGAGGCATGGTGTGACCCTGAATGGACTTAAGTGATCTACACTTTCCCAGCAGAGTAGAGAGAAATTAAGAATATTTTGTTAAATAGGTCAGCAAGGAAAAGGAGGAGGGGACAATCTGTCAAAAGATGAGAAGGCCCCAGGAGCACATATCCCCAATACATAGGTGCTGAGCTCAGAATGTCTGACACTCCAACCTCACCCTTGCATGAACATAGTAACATTACTATAAAAAAAGTCCCCAAATCCTTATACCCAGCCAACAAGCACCCTCCCCCTTTGTTGTCTTGCCCAGGAAATTATGAACAAAACTATTATGAGGCTACAGGCCAATGGCACATCTCCTAGCAACCAGGACTTCCTCAGGGTAGTAAACAAGGGGCCACCACATTGGAAGGCACTCAGCCTGACCTTGAAATCCCCTGGAGTGAGCAACTCAATTAATGTGTGATTAGTATGGACGATGGCACCAAACCTTGAGGTGTTCAACCATGAGGGAATACAACCCCAGGCGGTTCAGGCCTCTGGATCCTCTCTGATTATCCTGGAAGTAGGTCCTCATCTTGCTCCCAGGCAATATCAAAGGCCCATGGAGTGAAAGACACTATTTAGCCAACCTCAGCCCACCAGCAAGTTTTGAACATCTGGCATTTGGTAGGATCTCAAATACTTGTTGAATGCATAAATGAATTGAACATTTCATCTTTTTTCATATATCTAAGGGGGTAGGATGAAGTGTCAGAGAAGAATTCTAAAGTGTGCGTATAAGAAGGGAGAAAGACAGCTTTTTCCTTGGCAATCAAACTCTCATGTTTCAAAGAAAAATGTTCCTAGTTATCTAAGTTCATTACTTGACTGTTCTCCCACAGGGTTGAGTAAGAAACTACATTCTCCCGGGTTCTAGCCCCGGTTGCTCCTCTTCCAGTCCAGCTCTCTGCTGTGGCCTGGGAAGGCAGTGGAGGATGGCCCAAGTGCTTGGGCCCTGCACCCACATGGGGGACCAGGAGGAAGCACCAGGCTCCTGGCTTCGGATCGGCACAGCGCACCAGCCGTAGCGGCCATTTGTGGGGTGAACCAACGGAAGGAAGACCTTTCTCTCTGTCTCTCTCTCTCTCTCTCTCTCACTGTCTAACTCTGCCTGTCAAAAAATAATAATTAAAAAAAAAAAAAAAAAAGACTGCACTCTCCTGAGTCAAGGACAAAGTTCTTCTGCAGCTGATGTGGAAAACAGAGTCCTCTGAAAATGGCAGAACAGTCAGGTAAATGTCCACTGTAGCATTTTTAAACAACAACAACAACTTCAAACAACCCAAATATTCAACAAATAGGGAATGGCTAAATTAAGCTATTATCAACAAGATAACTTAAAATTATGACAACTGCAAAGAAACATTAGAAAAAATCTTTATATGAAAAAGATATGGAAACAATACATACATGCTAAGTGGAAGAGGCCAGACACAAAAGCCACAGGATTCCATTTATATAAATATCCAGAATAGGTAAGTCCAGAAGAGGCAAGCCAGAAAGCATATCCGTGCTTGCATGGGCTGAGAAAAGGAGGTAGTGACTGCTTAATGGGCATGAGATTTCCATCTGGGGTCATGACAGAGATGATGGTGGACAATACTGTGAAAGTATTTAATGTTGACAAATCATACACTTTAAAATGGTTATAATGGTAAATATTACGTGTATGTTAACATCAACATTACCAAAAAAAAAATCAGGAAGCCAAAATACACACACACACACACACATTGCAATTATATAAAAGTAAATATGGACCAGAAAGGAACACTCTCAAGTCCCAATATCCATTAATTAAAAATGGGACTTCATTGATGTTATGTAATAAACGAAATCAAGAAAGGAAAATAAAAATACCAGAATCACACAGCCATCTCTATAGCAACAATCACAAGCCTGCAAATCAATGCCTACCAAGTGGGGGACAAGGTACACAGCTCACCAGGCGCCAGAACAGCAGGTGTGTGTGCTGTGGGGTGAAGGAGAGAGGTCTCAGGCCTCCTCAGCCCAGTTCCCTACTCCCCCTTAGAAACACTCTGTAAGGCAGAGAAACCATCTGTTTCAATGAAGCCTAGAGCCCCAGAGACATATTAACTCCTTCACTGCTGGCCTATGGATGGGCTTCAGCCAATATTAAGTATTTTTCATTTAAAAAATGCATCTAAATGACAGAATGCTCATTTAAGCTCCAGAAGAGATGCCTTATTAACTCCTTGAATACCTGGAATAAACTGATACTTTTACTGATAAATAATAAATTATTTGCTGAATGAAGCCATTAAATTCCTTTTCCCTGTGTTAGCTCTTTTATTGATGGCCTTACTTTCTTTTTTTTTTTTTGAGTATTTTTTTTTTTTTTGACAGGCAGAGTGGACAGTGAGAGAGAGAGACAGAGAGAAAGGTCTTCCTTTGCCATTGGTTCACCCTCCAATGGCCGCCGCGGCCTGCGCGCTGCGGCCGGCGCACCGCGCTGATCCGAAGGCAGGAGCCAGGTACTTATCCTGGTCTCCCATGGGGTGCAGGACCCAATACTTGGGCCATCCTCCACTGCACTCCCTGGCCACAGCAGAGAGCTGGCCTGGAAGAGGGGCAACCGGGACAGAATCTGGTGCTCCGACCGGGACTAGAACCTGGTGTGCCGGCGCCGCAAGGCAGAGGATTAGCCTAGTGAGCCGCGGCGCCGGCCAGATGGCCTTATTTTCAAAAGGTTCCCTTCTTGCTATTCGTCCTCAATTAAAGTCTTGCCTGGCTTCCTGAAATGTAGCTGACCAACAAGTATTTGCTTCATGTCTGCTGTAGATAGTGTAAGCAGCCTTCCTCTTCTATTGCTTACTGCTGGATCCCAGGGCCCACCACAGCACACCCCCTAGGGGCTCATACATACTTGCTGAGCGAAGAAAGAATGATTCACTTTGGTCCCCAGACTTCATAAGGGCTCAGTAATGAGCACTTAAACTTGACTGGGTATGATATAAACTCCATGAGAGGGGCCGGCACTGTGCCGCAGTGGGTTAATGCCCTGGCCTGAAGCACCGGCATCCCATATGGGCACTGGTTCGAGACCTGGCTCCTCCACTTCTGATCCAGCTCTCTGCTATGGCCTGGTAAAGCAGTACAAGATGGCCCAAGTGCTTGGGCCCCTGCACCCGGGTGGGAGACCCAGAAGAAGCTCCTGGCTTCAGATTGGCACAGCTCCGGCTGTTATGGCCAATTGGGGAGTGAACCATCAAATGGAAGACCTCTCTCTCTCTCTCTCTCTCTGCCTCTCCTCTCTCTGTGTAACTCTTTCAAATAAATAAATCTTTTAAAATTTAAATAAACTCCATGAGAGTTACAGATACATAATGTATTTAAAACAGTCTCCTCAAAAAACTCACAATTTCAATAGAGAGACAAAAGCAGTGTGGGAAAGTATAAATCAACTTGGACTATGATATTCAGAGAAGTCTTCATGAGAATTAAGACCCAAAGTGAGATTTGAAGGAATGGTTAGACTTCAGTTACAATAAAGAACAGGGGCATTCCAGGTAAAGAGGACTAAATAAGGAAAGGCAAGAGGAGAGAATGAATGAGGGCCATTGCAGCACAAGGAGGAGATGGGTTTGACTGGAGCTGAAGGAAGTTACATGAGATAAGCTGGATAAGCATGAGGCAGTCAGTGCACAAAAGGTCTTTTTAACAAATTTAGGCTTTCAGCAATTAGGAAATACTAGAAAAGTAGCTGCTGGTGTTAACTGGAAAGGGGAGACAGGATGCAGGAAGCAGAACACGAGGCAGTGGCTGCAACTCAGGCATGAGGTGATGAGTGACTGGACTAGAATCATGGCAAAGGGAATGGGGAGGAAAGGGCAAATTTAAGAGAAATGCTGAAGAAACAAAAAAACTTGGTGACAGACTGAAAATGGGAGTTGATGAAGAGAGAGAAGTCAAAGATGTCTCCAAGGTTTCTGATCTCAGAGACTGGAAGAATGTGAGCACAGATGTCAAAAATGGGCCTCAGGGAGGGAAGCCAAGTGCAAGCTTGGTTTTGAAAATACTGAATTGGAGGTGACATTCAAGGACAGAGATTCCACAGGCAGCTGAAAAAAAGGGACAAAAAAAAAAAAAAATCGAGAGGTTGGGGCCGGCACCGTGGCTCACTTGGTTAATCCTCCACCTGTGGTGCCAGCATCCCATGTGGGCACCGGTTCTAGTCCCGGCTGCCCCTCTTCCAGTCCAGCTCTCTGCTGCGGCTCCAGGAGGGCAGAGTAGGATGGCCCAAGTGCTTGGGCCCCTGCACCTGCATGGGAGACCAGGAAGAAGCACCCGGCTCCTGGCTTCAGATCAGCGCAGCGCCGGCTGTAGTGGCCATTTGGGGAGTGAACCAACGGAGGGAGGACCTTTCTCTCTGTTTCTCTCTCTTACTGTCTATAACTCTACCTGTCAAATAAATTTTTTAGAAAAATCAAGATGTTTTTATGCATAGAGGGAATGTTACTCGGCCTTTAGAAAGAAGAAAATCCTTTCACAGGGTACAACATGGAAGAAACTTGAAGACATCACATTAATTGAAATAAGCCAGACCCAGAATCCTGCAAATACTGCATGATTCCACTCACAGGAAGGATTTAAAGCACCCAATCTAGGGCCAGCATTCTGGTGCAGTGGGTTAAGCCACTGTCTGTGATGCTGGCACCCCATATGGGTGTCAGTTCCTACGTGGGTGAGTCTCTGGCTGCTCCCCCAAATGGCCGCTAAGGTCAGCGGGCTGCGGCTGGGAAGCCAGGAGCCAGGTGCTTCCTCCTGGTCTCCCATTCAGGTGCAGGGCCCAAGCACTTGGGCCATCCTCCACTGCCTTCCCAGGCCACAGTAGAGAGCCGGACTGGAAGAAGAGCAGCTGGGACAGAATCTGGCACCCCAAGTGGGACTAGAATCCGGGGTGCTGGTGCCGCAGGCGGATGATTAGCCAAGTGAACCGTGGCACCAGCCTGCTCCACTTCTGATTCAGTTCCTTGTTAATGTGCCTGAGAAAAGCAGTGGACAGTGGCCCAAGTTCATGGGCCCCTGCACCCACATGGGAGACCTGGAAGAAGCTCCTGGCTTCAGCCTGGCTCAGCCCCGGCCCTTGCGGCCATTTGAGGAGTGAACCAGTGGCTAGAAGACTTCTCTTCTGTCTCTCTCTTTCTGTAACTCTGCCTTTCAAATAAATGCATCTTAAAAAAAAGAAAAAAAAGCATTCAAACTCAGAAGCTAAAGGAGACTGGCAGTTGTTCGGAGTCGGAAGGGAGAAATGGGGAGCTGCTGTTCAGTGGGCACAGTGTTTCAGCACTGTGCAGAGAATCACTGCTGTACTGTACACTTAGTTTCATTGAAGGGTAGGTTCCATGTGATGTACTTTTACCACCACAACAAAAATAACAAAATTTTTTGAGAGATTTTAAGTAATAGAAGACAAATAGGGGAATTTGCAATTAAAAGAAAAACTGAAGCCAAAATATCTTAGCTAGACAAAGGAAAGGTCAGAAGCAGAGTGATACTAAGGGCAGCTATGCACCATGTGTCAGCACTGTGTTAGAAGCTTCACCTATGCCATTCCATTGAAGCTTCATAATCTCATGTGGAAGATATTATCATCTCCCTTTCACAGAAGAGAAAACTGAGGCTCAAAGAAACTGAGTTAAGCTGGGTCACCCAACTGCTAAATGTAGAAACCTGGATTTGAACCCAGCCCTGACTGCATCCAAAGCCCATGTTCTTCCTGCTCCATCAAGAGTCTCACCCCTTAGGAAGCTTCTATAGCTAAGAGTCAGAAGAAGAAAAAGACCCAACAATGGGAGACAGAAAGCGGGGCAGAATCAGGCAAAAACAACAAAAGAAAAACAAGAAAATACTCTCAATCAAGCTAAAGGAAGAGCATATTTTAAATAGGTAGAGTTGTAATCTGTGCCCAGTGCCAACACTCCAACACAGAATGAAGTCAACACTCCAAATCTATCTGTAAGAAGTTATGCAACAGCACAACCTGGGATAGGTAGAGTGGCCCAGGGGATCTCAGAGAAACAGAAGCCCTACCCAGAGATAATTCTCGCTGTCTTATCACTGATGGACACCTTTGGGCTGCTGGTCTCCAGTTGCTTCACAGGCCTCATGGTACAGTGAATCATCTGACCATTCCTAAAAAATACCAACCCAAGTACAAAGCATTGCACAACAGAAAGGTCAATGAGCTGGGGTGGGGGAGTGTAAAGTCAATCTCCACTCCCAGCAACAGTTCAACACAGAACCTGTTTGTTTCTAAAAATCAAACTCTGTGCCACCATCACAAGATTTTTAGGGGTTAAACTCAATTGAATGTTGAAAAGACAAGTTTGGGAAGAGATTTCATCTGTATAGGGTGATGCCCAGGTAGATAGAGTCTCACAGTATTAGGACAATATTTTGAACCTCTGATTGGGCTATTGTTTTAGGAATGTATAATTTCTTTTTCAGAGGATGATTTAATTAGAAACTGATACAAGGAATTTATGCTTGAAGAATACCCAGAAATGGTTTATCCCTTTATAATCTTTTAGAAGGATTCTGTACACCTATTCTTTATTTCTCTTACCTCTTTGCATCCTAAACAAACTGAAATCAGGTATATACTTTTTCACACTGCTGCCAGAACTATCCTCTGCCCCTCTCCTGCTTCCTCAAAAAACCAAACTGCTTCTGTCATTTATCTGCCTTAAAAACATCCCACGCCATCTACTCCTACATTGTTCCTTAGACCTTTGCAACAGACTCAACTCTCCATGCCAGCCTCATCTCTCATCCTAAACAACTACCCATTCTTTCAGTTTTCTACATTCATAACGCTTTGCATTCTTCTCCAGAGGAAACAGAGACTCATGACTCTATTCTGCACACCGCACTGTCCTTCCAGAACACCATATATCCCTTCTTAACAGGCAAACTCCTACCCAACTTACTTCAAGATTTGGCTCAAATACCAATTCCACAGAAATGCTTTCCCAATTTCCCAACACATTGCCCTTAGTAATCACTCCTCTTCTGTTCTCACAGCACTTCATTCATATTTCAATAACAGCACCAGCTGGGGCTGTGGAAATTATACACATACACACACATGTATATACACATATATCATACTTATCTCCCCATTATACTGTATTTAGGACTGACAACCCCTCAAGGACAACAGCTGTCATTAATTTTTGTCCCCCAGTTTCTTGGACAGGTCTGGCATTCAGAAGGTTCTCAATGAAAGGAAGGACATAGGGACTTCCAGTGGAAGAAACAAGAAACACAGAACATTATCAAAAAGTGAGACTGCTCGTTAGCAAAATATTATAAAAAAGTCACATTTCAAATCAAAAGATTCCAAGACACATCAATCCAAGAAGTCCAAAAGGTTCTGGACATCCCATAATGGGCAGAAGATGTTATTTAGTAACTGGTATTCATTCAGAAGAACAGCTTCCACAATTGTTGAGAAATAGATACACAATTAAGATTACTAGCCCAGGATTTCTATAGGACTATAGCCAATATAAACTGCAGCAGAATCACTGAGACCTACTTCAAAGAAAAGAAAAGACGACCAACTATGGGGAAAAGATCATTTATACTTTGTTTGGCATTTAGGCTCACTCTGAGAAAAAGAGAGTGTAGCTACCATCTTTTATTCTAACAAAAAACACATTGCAGGAGCTGGTGTTGGTAGTAGGTGAAGCCGAAGCCTGCAATGCTGGCATTCCATATGGACACCAGTTCATGTCCTGGCTGCTCCACTTCTGATTCAACTCCCTGCTAACAGCCTGAGAAAAGCAGTGGAAGATGGCCCAAGTGCTTGGGCCCCTGCCACCCACATGGGAGACCAGGATGAAGCTCCTGGCTCCTGGCTTCAGCATGGCCTAGTCTTAGCGGTTGCAGCCATCTGAGGAGGAAAGGAGGGGACAGAAGATCTCTCTCTCTTTCTCTCTCTCTCATTCCCTCTCTCTCTCTTTCAAATAAATAAATAAATCTTAAAAAACAAAAAAATAAAACAAAAAACTGCAAACCAGTAGCAACAGAAACCAATCCCAAAGTGAACTTGTGCTAACGCTCTTCTCTCACCCAGTGGCATGATGCAGTAAGGCTAAAAAACATACAATTAACGAGAAAATAAACTTCAACAGTATAAAACTGCCAACCACTCAAACAAAATACAGGGTCTACTAGGTGCCTAATGCTGTAAAAGCTGTTGACCGACCTCACCCCAGAAGTATGCGGATTCCCAGAATCCCTGTAGTGGAGAGAATCACCCCACTGAGACAGGTTTGCTTAAGGGCTCTGGGAATGGGAGGGGCAGACAGTTCTCACTGTGAAGGATGCAATCCTGCAGGTGACTCAAACCATTTTCCACTATCCTTGCTGCTACAGTGACTTTCTTATTGACTCCCTCCCTCCCTGCACAGAAAGTCCCACACATGGGTCTCTCCGTCAAGCTATTCTCCAACACTCCCACTCTTGCCCCAAGACAGCAACTCCAAGTCAGAAACAAGAACATACTCTTGAAAGTCTCTTCCAAGGCCACCAAAGAAAAGTTTTGACTGTAATATGTTGATCAACACAGAACCAGCTCCATCTTTTCTAAAGGCAGGCGCCTACCATAAACAAAGTGTTGATTATAGTAGAGCTTGTCAACCCATTGTATCAGGTCAAACTGTCCAACTTAATAGTTGTTAGCTTAGTAACAGCAGGAATGTAAAGAGACTCTCAAGCTGGTACCAGTCTGGGATTTCTACACAGCATTGATTAAGTCATTCTTTGTACTGCAGTTTCCCAAACAACATTAATGGATCTCTTCCCAGTACAAGACAAAAAGGTACCAGGGTTGGAAGAAGGATCAATGAAGCCATTTAATGGCTGGAGCAGCTGAGAGAAAAGCTTCAGAGTAAAACTGTGCGGTGATATGATGATGACATGTGGGAGCTGCTGACTAAGTGAGAGAGACACTTGGCATCTGTCCCACTGTGAAATTAACTGGATAATAAAACATCTGAGCCAGCCAGCCACTAAGCCTGAAGACAGAGACATCCCTAGAGGACAAGAGGCCGGCAGCTATCAGAGGTGTTCTCAATGTTACAGGTGCTCTCTTCTTACCCTCAACAGATTAAAATGTGAAATAAAATTAGAAACCAACATCTAGAGCTTTGAATACATGCATTCTTTTTTAAAAGATTTATTTATTTATTTGAGAGGCAAAGTTACAAAGAAAGGGAGAAACAGAGAAAGAAATCTTCCATCTGCTGGTTCATTCTTCAAATGGCCACAATGGCAAGACCTGGGCTGAGATCCAAAGCTAGGAGCTTCTTCTGGTTCTCCCATGTGGTTGCAGGGGCCCAAGCACTCGGGCGACTCTCCATTGCTTTCCCAGGCCATTAGCAGGGAGCTGGATTGGAAGTGGAGCAGCCAGGACTCGAACTGGCACCCATACAGGATGCGAGTGTCACAAGCAGAAGCTTAACCTACTACACCATAGCGCCAGCCCCTGAATACAAGTATTAAGACTCAGTATCTTCACTCCTAGGATTCTGTTTCTCCAAAAATAGCAACATAAAATCAGAGATGCACAGAAAAATGTATTTACAAGGATATTCATTATGTTATAACTTAGAAAAATTAGAAAGGTACATGCCCCACAGTTGGGGCATGGTTCCATTTGATAGAATTTCATACAGCTAATAAAATTATCTTGTAAGTAAACAGTTAAAGGCATAAAGCATGCTCACAAAATGACCAAGAGAGAGCTATATTGCGATAATAATAAGTACATAAAAATACAAATTTTTAACATATATATATATGGACAAAGACTAGGTAGAAATACAAAATACAATAAAACATGAACATAGTTATTTGTGCATTTTAGGATTTGGATAATTTTTGCTTTTTATTTTTCTGCACTTTCTGCTAAGACAATATAAAGCAGCTATCATAAGAAAAACAACTTAACACTTTTTCTTCCTTTTTAAAAAAAAGATTAATTTCTTCAAAGCCAGAGGGAAAGACAGAGAGCAAGATCTTCCATCCACTGGTTTACTCTCCAAATAGCCATAACAGCCAGGTCTGAGCTAGAGTGAAGCCAGGAACTAGGAAACTCCATCCTGGTCTCCCACTTGGGTGGGAGCCCAAGTAATTGGGCCACCATTTGCTGCCTTCCTAGTTGCATTAGAAAGAAGCTGGGCTGGAAGCAGAACTGGCACTCAATATGAGATACAGGATGCCTGTCTTAGTGTTGCAAGCAGTTTAACTCCCTGTGCCACAACCCAGCCTGGGATTCTTTATTAGCCACATTGAGAAGGAGAAAAAAGCATACCTCCCCTCCACCTCCTAAGAAACAACAAATATCTACTCTCTTAGGGGCTCTAAGAGGAGTGAGTGAGGGCTTGTCCTGCCTGCCCAGATGTAGCAACAGGGAATAGGCTTCTCAGCTGGCACACTAAGTGGACGTCCAAAGCAAAGCTATAGGAGAAAGATGATTTGACAAGCCCACCAGCATTAACAGAACCAAAAAGGCCTGTATTCCTTCTCAGTAGCCTTTTTCACTTACTCAACAAAGCTGCCACTGTTCAAATGTAGCTGGAACCCCTCATTTCCAACTTCCTACATGCCAGTAGTACTCTCTTTCCAATGTATTTAACAGGAGTACATTTTCATTCTTTCAAATGGATTTGTCTTAGGTAATATCATTTTTTAACCAAAAATTAGATATGACTATAAGATGACTGAAGTTCCTGATGAGGTTCATAATCTGACACTGGAGACGGAAATGCATATGTGCACACACAAAGCATAGTTAGATAAATTATACAACACAGGCACCATGGTCAGAATGTTTTTTTTTTTTATTCAGTTTAACACAGGAGTTTAATTAAATTCAAGTCCTCAAATGTTTCTTTCTTGTTTAAAATGTGCCAGGCACTATGCTAGGTGCAGAAGACAAAAGCATAAATGAGATGCAGTCCCCACCTGTGGCAACTCCTATATTCTGTACTGGATATCACATTCACTATCTCACTTACATCTTGTGAGGTAAATTCTACTATAATCCCCATTCTTACGAGCAAGGAAACTGAAGCTTATAAAAGTTACACAAAACTTTCTCAAGAAGTAAAAAAATAGTAAGAAAATGAAATGTTTAATAAAATAACCATACAGGGCTGGCACTGTGGCACAGCGGGTTAATGCCCTGGCCTGAAGACCCGGCATCCCATATGGGCACCAGTTCGAGATCCGGCTCCTCCACTTCTGATCCAGCTCTCTGCTATGGCCTGGGAAACCAGTAGAAGATGGCCCAAGTCCTTGGGCCCCTGCACCCGTGTGGGAGACCCAGAAGAAGCTCCTGGCTCCTGGCTTCAGATTGGCGCAGCTCCGGCTGTTATGGCCAATTGGGGAGTGAACCATCAGATAGAAGACCTCTCTCTCTTCTCTACCTCTCCTCTCTCGGTGTAACTCTTTCAAATAAATAAATAAATCTTTAAAAAATAAATAAAATAAAATAACCATAATCTGATGTGATATACTCTAAAATAAGTATGCTTAAAGTGCTATGGCAACACAGATGAGAGAGAGAGATAATTCTACCTGGGAATGCAAAAGCAAAAACAAATATATATGGGAAAGGGAGATTTGAGCGAGGCACTAAAGGAAGCAGTAGAAGTTTGACACAAAAAGAATAGAACAACAGATTCTAGGCAGAGGGAAAAGGACAGTCCACACAAGAAAAGAGAAGGGTAAGAGTATACGGCGCCGGTGCCGCGGCTCACTAGGCTAATCCTCCGCCTTGCAGTGCCAGCACACCGGGTTCTAGTCCCGGTCGGGGCGCTGGATTCTGTCCCGCTTGCCCCTCTTCCAGGCCAGCTCTCTGCTGTGGCCAGGGAGTGCAGTGGAGGATGGCCCAAGTCCTTGGGCCCTGCACCCCATGGGAGACCAGGATAAGTACCTGGCTCTTGCCATTGGATCAGCGCAGTGCGCCGGCCGCAGCACGCTGGCCACGGCGGCCATTGGAGGGTGAACCAATGGCAAAGGAAGACCTTTCTTTTCTCTCTCTCTCTCACTGTCCACTCTGCCTCTCAAAAAAAAAAAAAAAAAAGAGTGTATGGCTATGTTGGGGTAGATGCTCTTCAGCAATGGAACAGAATATGTCACATCCCAATCCTGGCATCAAAGAACTAGAGTCATAGGAAATTGGGAACCAGATCTTTAAAAAATGTGTACAATGTCTCTACTCTCTCACTGGGACCCCTTTAACAATTACCCTCTAGAATAGATAGAGGAATGGTTGCAAGAAGAAACATGTCAGGAAAAGCAAAAATCCAATAACATAATGAACAGGGGAGCCAATTATCTTTGTCAGCTTTTCTGGAATACACAGAGGTACAGGTGAAATGAGAAAAGGAAGTAGCTGTTCATCAGAATCAGGGGGACACTAGTTCAAACTCAACCCACAGGAGGTTTGGCAAAGACAATGGTTTGTGTCTATTGCTCTACATGGCAGCCTAGGGTTGGGTGAATATTTGTCTGATATCTATAGCAACATTTCAGAAATGATTATAAGGACAAAATCAAAATAACTACATGCCTCCCCTTGTTCCAGATCTGCTATCTTCACTCCAAAGTACCATATTGCTGCTTGCTCTCAGGGAGGAAAGTGCCCAAGTGTATATTATGCACTTGTTTGGGCCAGATGTGGATATTCTTCCCTAATTTACATGGTCTTCAGCCCCACAGAGCAGCACAATAAAATTGGCTGATGTGCTCTCAGGCACCGTTATCTCCTCACAAGGACAGATGACCAAACCCTGTTCTCAGGCCAGCTAAGCCTTAGGTGTGCCAATGCAAACTACCTTGGTTATCAGGGTGTCATAACAACTACTTGGATTAGCACACATAGCGCTTACCATCATTACTATCATCATCAGTGTGGTTGTCTTCTAGTCTTAACCGTCCTGTCTGTCCTACAGGGAGATCCAGTAAGACCGGGAGTCCAATGTGGATAAATGACTGGGGCTATAATCCCCCAACCAGACGTGACCCGGGCCAGCTCATCCTGGAGCTCAGAGACACAAGGGTTTACTGTGATTCAAAGAAGTCCCTGGAAGAGGAGGGAGCAAGAAGAGGCAGAACTAACACTTGGTGAATTCCAACCACATTCCAGACACTGAACTAAGAATAACTATTCTCCTGTTTAATGCCCACAGCAGTAGGCACTTCTGAGTTCATCTTAGATGTATAGAACCAAAATAACGCAGTGGAGAATCCCTATGCCTGGAGCGGGAAGAATGTAGTAGACCGCTCCTGCTGTAGTCTTTTCTCTTCTCTGATTAGAGACCCATACGGGGTAATGATAGGTCCATCTAGTCTGTTACTCATTGATTCCAAGTACAAACAGGGCGAAGGAAAGGAAAAAAAAATCACTTTATAGCTGGGCTGAGAAAACAAATGCTTGCCAGTTCTGGTTTTAATATAACCTCTTTCAAAGGCAGAAACAACCTTTCCTAGGGTGTAATCACAAATCTCTAACCCCTGAGAGGATGGTCAAACCAAGATTTGTGGTTCCATTACTCCCACTGAGGAAGTCAGTAGAGTCAGAGGAAACTGAGGACCAGAACAACTCTTATTTAAAGAACAGAAAGGAACTTCTTCCTCCATGCATGTTTTATGAAAGGAAAGCAAGAAGGGCCCCGCACAAGTTGTACCTGTAGTGTGGTCCTAAAGCACACACAGCAGAAAGAGTTAGGAGTCAGTCTCTCCTGAGAACCTCAGAAATCTGCATGAGTCTAAACCAGATGCGCACAGGCTGTGGCCATCCTAGTGTGGTTAACTGCTCATCTAAACCCTTAACTAAATGGGGACCCAGAAAAGAAAAGTTGTATTCTTCAACTCTAAGACAAGTAAATCTCCCACAGTTTCCAGTCACTCTGTCACCTGTCCATCTTTAGAAAGTCTTGGCATAGCCGGCGCCGTGGCTCAATAGGCTAATCCTCCGCCTTGCGGCGCCGGCACACCGGGTTCTAGTCCTGGTTGGGGCGCCGGATTCTGTCCCGGTTGCCCCTCTTCCAGGCCAGCTCTCTGCTATGGCCAGGGAGTGCAGTGGAGGATGGCCCAGGTGCTTGGGCCCTGCACCCCATGGGAGACCAGGAAAAGCACCTGGCTCCTGGCTCCTGCCAGGATCAGCGCGGTGCGCCGGCTGCAGCGGCGGCCATTGGAGGGTGAACCAACGGCAAAGGAAGACCTTTCTCTCTCTGTCTCTCTCTCACTGTCCACTCTGCCTGTCAAAAAAAAAAAAAAAAAAAAAAAAGTCTTGGCAGATTTTATCAGAATGACACTAAGGGTAATAGGGAGTAAATCTACACTCAGCATAGTTAGGAGCTCAGTGTCCAAGCAGAACCCTGGGATTCCTACTAGGAGCCTTTTCTTCTACTGAAGGAACATGCAGGTTAATGAAGTCTGATAATCCTGCCACTGAGTTTTGTAAACAAAAGAGGGAAAACGTTCCTTGTTGGGTGAACACTAACACTACGCTGAAGGGCAAGAAGGGTGGAGGAGACTTTGTAGGGAACAAGGGTACATTCTGGCACCTCCCCTCATCCAGGCCCCAGCAAGACCCAAGAACTGAAAGAGCTACTGAGAATCACCACTGATTTCTGCCCCCTCCTCCCATCTCTTCCCATGAGACCGGATAAAGAACCCAGAGTTCCCTGCCCTTTCACAACTATCCTTGACAGGGAAGTCAGAGAAACAGTTAATGTCACTCTTCCTGAGACCTGATGCATGATACGACTGCAAAGCCCTCCACTTAGGAAAGACCAGACTCAGCTGTCAGAGTTTCTTGGGAAGGAAGAAAAGTCTGTATGGAGAAGGAGGGGAGAAAAGGGAATGGAAGATAGAGATCAACAGAAAGAGCTTTTTAACAGATAGTAAAAGAAAAGTAAAATATCTCTAACCCAGGCTGAAATGGAATCCAGATCTCTTGCCCAAATCTGTCTGCCACTCTCTCACTCTCTTAATCTCTTTTTATTTTATTTTATTTATTTATTTATTTGAGAGGCAGAGTGGACAGTGAGAGAGAGAAACAGAGAGAAAAGAAAGGTCTGCCTTTGCCGTTGGTTCATCCTCCAATGGCCGCCGCACCGCGCTGATCCGATGGCAGGAGCCAGGTACTTATCCTGATCTCCCATGGGGTGCAGGGCCCAAGTACTTGGGCCATCCTCCACTGCACTCCCTGTCCACAGCAGAGAGCTGGCCCGGAAGAGGGACAACCAGGACAGAATCCGGTGCTCCGACCGGGACTAGAACCCAGTGTGCTGGCGCCGCAAGGCGGAAGATTAGCCTACTGAGCCGCGGCACCGGCCTTCTCTTAATCTCTTAAAAAGCCCATTTTACCCTTTTCCACCCTCTACCTCCTCCCATTCTTGCCATATTTCATGATTGCTCTGGGCCCAGAATCCTGTCTGTTGATGAAAGACAGATGATTTTTCAAAATTTTATGGATTTATTTATTTCAGAGGCAAGAAGACAGGGAGATAGAAAGATAGCTCCCATCTACTGGTTCATTCCTCAAATGCCCCAACAGTCAGTGCTGGCCTGGGCTAGAGTCAGGAGCTGGGAACTCAATTCAGGTCCCCCACACGGGTGGCAGGGACCTTTTGCCTCCCAGGATGTACACTAGCAGGAGGCTGGAATCAGGAGCTGGAGCTGGGAAAAACCCAGGCACTCTGATATGAAAACTGCTTAACCACCAGGCCACCTGTCCTCCCTTTTAAAAGAGCTGGTTTGAGCACCCTCTTCTCAGATGGAAATAATTAGACAATTAATTAGAGAAGGAGAAGTAAAAAGACTATTCATTTTCTTCCTTAACAGCCAAAAACAGTCCTGCATCACCACATCTGAGTACATTCTTATCTATGGCCAGTGAAGCGTTTGCTAATGATATAAAGAAAACACTACTTCCCTTAAATACTATTTTCATAGAAAGCTGTCTCCTTCAAAGTCACTGACTTGCATGTCACAAAAGCATCTATGGACAATCAACCTGCATTCCTCCCTCTATCCCGTTCCCACTCCCAGTTCTCTCCAGATGGGTCTCTGACTCACTGTGGACACAGTTAACTAGAAAACCCGGCCCAGAAAACCTAGCTACACCTAGGTGAGGCTGCAGGGCCTGCTGGCAAGAGCCCTCCACCCACATTGGCCAGCTGCTTGCCAGAAAACAAGGCGTGCGCTGATGGCTGCAGAGCTACCAGAGCAGGGGACATTCCTCAGTTGCCTATTGAAGAAAAATAACAAGCTGCTGGTGAAGTCACTGAGGGGATTCTCTCCTTCTCACTTAGGACCACACTTATAAACTCTAGCCTTTCCCTGTTAACTGTTAAAACACAGGAAAAAAAAATACAGCCAGCTAGGACTAACAGGGCTTTCTAAGTACACAAGTGGTGATAGAAAGTAAAGACTTCAAACAACAAACACAACAAGTGTTCACACAACTGGCAAAGATAAAGGGCAGGGAGCCTGCCGCCTGGTAATACCTCTAAGGCTGTTGAGGCCCTCCAGGAACTTCTGGTACTTGTAGGCGTTCATGCCCCAGTCCAGTCGTGCTGCTTCAGTGGCTGGAAGAAGGCACCATCGAGCAGTGACAGCTGAGAAGTGAGAGCATGCAAACGGCCTGATCTCTATTCCTGCTTCTACTAGCTTCCAAGAACTGGACTTTGACCACATTTACAAGTGACGTCACCAGAGAAGCCTCATTACATTTCAGCCCTTTGTGCACCCTCATTTGTTACAGTGAGCGGAAATACCTCCCCAAGGGAGGCCAGCCCCTCCTCTGTGCAAATGAGCCACGAGACCACAACAGCCCCTGCCTATCATCTGCCACCTCCAGGCTCTAGACCCCAGCCCAGGCTCCACTGGGATTACTACTCCTCCTGTTTAAACCCTAAGGAGAAATGACTTCAGTGCTCTTGGCACACAGCAGTTACGGGTTCATTTAACATCTACAAATGAAATCTTTAAAGGGCCACACTCACCACAAGAATGTCACACCAGGCACTCCTGGGCAAATATTGCATGGCAATGGGACAGGTTTCACAAAACAAACAACCAGTTCTGCACTCTCCTTTCAACAGCCAGGACAGCAGACTGGAATACAGCCACCCAATAGAGGAGACAATGCATGTCAAGGCAGTACAAGCCAGGAAGAAGAAAGACGCAGAAACTGTCAAGCCCATTCCCTAAATATTAAAAGCCTAACAATTCAGAGACGCAGGACCTTTTTCACAGGTAACTAGGGAGAAAAGATGTCCTGAATTACCAGCATGCTCCCACTCCAAAACATTACTTCTCTCAGCTCATTTGTTTTAGAGCTGCTTTAATACATCAGTAGCTACTGCTGTAAATTTCCTTCTAGTCTCAAAAAGATGCCCACCTGAGGTCTCCACTGTGGCACAGCAGGTTATACTGCTCCTTGTACTCCTTGCACCCCATAGTGCAGCTCCAGTTTGAGTCCAAGCTGCTCAGCTTCTGATCCAGCTCCCTACTAAGTGCCTGGGAAAGCAGCAGATGATGGCCCAAATATTTGGACCCCTGCCACCCTCATGGGAGACTCAAATGGAATTCTGGGCCCCTGGCTTCAGCCCAGCCCTGGGCCATTGCAGCATATGGCTTTCTTTCTTTCCCCTCTGTCACTCTTTCAAATAAATAAAATAAATATTTAATAATACAAAAAGATGTCTACCCAATAATCACAGGATCTTAGGACAAGCTACATAATTAGACGAGAACCTCTGAAATTTCTATAGCATCTCTGTGCTATAATTCAATGTGGTTCATCTGTATTAAACTTATAAATTTTTTAATTAAAATAACTGAAACTTTTCACTTACAGATAAGAAAACAGATAGAAGTTAAGTAATCTGACCAAATGTCATATATCAGGCCAAGGAGACAGCATGGAAATAACCTACCAGATATGGTAACCAGATCTGGTCTGCTCCAGGTAAGCCAGGAGCAACCACTGGAGTCAGACAGCCCTGAACTATCCCTCACAAGAGAGATACATACACCTACCAGATCTAAGTTTTTTCAGACAACCTGGCTCATAGGCTCCCATTAAGTGACTAAGTGTAGAATTCACACTGTGTCAAAGAGTTGCAGAACTCTCAATTATATAGGCTGGATGCAAGTGGAAAAATTAAATAGCATTATGAAAAAAAGAGTACACTCATTTGAAAAGATAAGCTAAACAATTTTAACAGCTGCTTAGATAACAGAATGGGGAAGACAATAGAAGTAACCAATCCAAGCCTAAGTGCCTTCTGATGACACTAGTCAGTTAACAGTACCAACAAGGTAGCCAGTCATGTTGTGCAGATCTTAGTATTAGAAGTAGCAGCAAGGGATTGGCACAGTAACACAGTAGGTTAAGTATCCTTCTGTGGCACCAGCATTCCATATGGGCACCAGTTCGTGTCTCAGCTGCTCCACTTCTGATCCAGCTCCCTGCTAATGGTCTGGGAAAGGCGATAGAAGATGGCCCAAGTCCTTGGGCCTCTGCATCCATGTGGGAGGCCCAGAGGAAGCTCCTGGTTCCTTGCTTCGGATTGGACCAGCTCCAGCCATTGCAGCCATTTGGGAAGCGAACCAGCAGGTGGAAGGTCTCTGTCTCTCCCTCTATCTGTAACTCTCTCAAGTAAATAAATAAATCTTCAAAAAAAAAAAAAAAGTACAAGGGGGGCCAGCACTGTGGCATAGTGGGTAAAGCCACCATCTGCAGTGCCAGCATCCATTATGGGCACTGGTTCGAGACCCGACTGCTCCACTTCCAATCCAGCTCTCTGCTATGGCCTGGGAAAGCAGCAAAGGATGCAGGCAGCAGCTTAACCCGCTACACCACAGCACCGGCCCCTGCTCCACTACTGATCTAGCTCCCTGATAATGTGCCTGTGAAAGCAGTGGAAGATGCCACAAATGCGTGGTCTTGGCTCCTAGCTTCAGCCTGGCCCAGCCCTGGCCATTGTGGTTATTTGGTGAGTGAACCAGCAGATGGAAGATCTATTTCTCCTCTCTCCCACTCTGTAGCTCTACTTTTCAAATAAATTATTTTTTTTTAAAAGGAGTTTAGGGGGCCGGCTCTGTGGCACAGCGGGTTAATGCCCTGGCCTGAAGTGCCGGCATCCCATATGGGCGCCAGTTCGAGACCCAGCTGTTCCACTTCCAATCCAGCTCTCTGCTATGGCCTGGGAAAGCAGCAGAATATGGCCCAAGTTCTTGGGCCCCTGCACCCATGTGGGAGACCCGGAAGAAGCTCCTGGCTCCTGGCTTCTGATTGGCGCAGCTCCGGCCGTTGCAGCCAATTGGGGAATGAACCAGCAGATGGAAGACCTCTCTCTCTCTTTGCCTCTCCTCTCTGTGTAACTCTGACTTTCAAATAAATAAATAAATCTTTAAAAAAATAAATTAATTAAATAAAGGGAGTTTAACACTTATGAGGCTTAAGTTAGAGAGCAGAATACAGTTTTTTTAAAAAAAAAGACAAGTAGAGATTCTATAATGCACTGGTGTTAGAATAATAGTATCTTTAAGGTTACCTAGCCCAACAGACCAGCCATGTGACCTGCCTCACAGAGCCTTGCATTCACCATCTGTGAAATAAGACTGTGAATACAGAAGGGCAAACATTAAATAATAGTTCAGATCATGTGTGACTGTCTTCCAGAAGTGTCTTCACGTCCTTCTCTGGGAAGAGTAAGGAGAACAGAGGACAGTGGGAAGAACTCTGGCTGTGGAGTCAATTCCTGGATTCCAGAGTTTGTCTCAAGATCTAACCTCGCCGCTAAGTAGCTGTGGGAGCAGGAGCCTGTTCTTAACTGTCTTTCAGTGAGAATCTGATGAAAACTAAGGATATTCTTCTCTCAAAAAAAAAAAAAAAGGTACACATTCACCTACATATGAACGTTCGTTTCCAAGTGGAGAAGGATCAGCAAACCTCAAGTAAAGAACCCCTGACTGATCTCCAAGACCCCTTCTGGGTCATGATCTGAAGTCAGTTAACATAGTGCAATCTAAATACAAGGGCTGGAAAGGGTAGGTATAAAGGAATGATCCATCAACCAGCAAAAAGAGCTGAGTCCTTTTACTTTAATGCTGCTATGAAAGTCTATTCAGAGACTCCTCCCACCTAAAGGAGGAAATCAGACTAGATGGACAACAGCAATCTCACAGCAAGAACAACTGACTTTTAAAATAGCCACTTGAACTAAGTGCACTTAAAAGACAACATATGCTAGTTTGTCATTTCCCCTGTTCACTCCATGGTTAATCACATTTTATCAGATAAAAATTAAACAAAAACAAGGATGTTTGGGATTACAGAATGAGTGATGGTTCCAACTTGAGGCTCTGGGGAGTTGGGGGTGGTGTGATGGTCTGGACTCCAGCTGCATTCCTGGAGACCAGGGACCTTTCCCCACAATCAGAGCACTTCAAACACCATGGCAGCTCCACATGCTCTCCATGGCTGTTCGCCTTCTACCCTCCAGCAGGTTCCACAAAGGTGAATACTGTGATGTAGCCTCAGGTGGTAAGAGAGACTGCCCTGTGTTCCAGACAGACAGACAAATGCAAAAAGGCTTAGGATTTGGCAACCCAAGAGACACTCTCTGGCCAACTGCTGACAAAGGGGAAAAAAAGCCCTGATGTCTCCAACAGCTCTACAAAGGCACAGACACCCTGGAGCTGAGTGGGACTTGACTGAATGCAGCCCCAGTCTGGATACCCAGACCACAGTGTGTGAGGAGTGGTCCTGAGCCCTGCTGGCTCTACCATCACAGGATGACTGTTTAGAGGAATATCCTGCCCTACTCTCAGGGACAGAGCTCAGGTGACACAAAGGTCTGCTTTGGGTTCAGGACACTGCCCCTGAACCAGGAGAAAGAGTCCACCAGCAGAGTTACAACCAAGGAAGAAGATCTAGGCCAGTGAAGAGAGAACAAGTCTACCTTGGAGCTCCCAAAGTTCCCCCAAAACCTCTCTAGAAATTAATGCCTCCCATAATTCCTCCGAAGTCATCCTTCTCCTAAAAGTAGAGGTCCTCCTCCCCTCGAGCAGTCCCATGTTAGATCAGTGAGACTAAACCTGGACAGCCAGATGAAGGAATTTGTTCAAGCATTTGTGCCACATTTATTCGTTGTATGCATAGCAGGCACTAAGCACTAACCTAGGTGCTAGGAACAAAGAATTCAGAGTCTAAGAGAGAGCACAGCAGGAAAAAGAAATGACAGTGACTCCTCAGATGCAGAGAAGATGAGGCTCATGGGGTCACCAAATTAAGGGCACAGCTGACTTCCAACTGCTCACTCACCAGACAAACCCTGAAGACAAGAGGTTACATGAAAGGTAACTCTCCTCATATAAATACAGCAACCAGTGACAGCCAGTTGCCACTAGTACCCCAGAGCAGCTGCTGCCCAGGAAGACAGCAAAAATGTCTCCAGTGACTTAAGGAGCCAGTAACAAAAGCAGATGCCATGTTCAGGGTCCTATTCAGGGAGCAACAAAGATCACTTTCTTCATTGTCTCCTCCTGGCAGCAGTGTCTGATAGAGAGAAGAGTTGAATTACACCTTGTCCCTCTGGTGTCCTGGAGAGAAAATGAGTTTGCCACCCAAAGAAAGGGTTGTCCCCTGGGCAAAAGTTGCCACTGCAGAGGTAAGGAAAAGAAGACAAAGGGAATTGGGTCTAATGCTTAGAAGGAGAGGACTGAAATGGCAAGACCAAGGAAGGCTTTAAATGGAGCTGAATGCATGTCTGGCAAAAAGGGTGCTAGGAGCTCTGTCCATTCTGTGCCTACCAGACCTAGGGGAGGTATTTGGTGAAGATTAGACCCATGCTAGAGGGCTCAGCAATGGGCTTTTAAAAATCTTGTGCTTGGCTGAAGCCGTGGCTCACTAGGCTAATCCTCCGCCTGCGGCACCGGCACCCTGGGTTCTAGTCCCGGTTGCTCCTCTTCCAGTCCAGCTCTCTGCTGTGGCCCGGGAAGGCAGTGGAGGATGGCCCAGGTGCTTGGGCCCTGCACCCGCATGGGAGACCAGGAGGAAGCACCTGGCTCCTGGCTTCGGATCAGCGCAGCGCGCCGGCCATAGCAGCCATCTGGGGGGTGAACCAGTGGAAGGAAGACCTTTCTTTCTGTCTCTCTCTCTCTCACTGTCTTAAGTCTGCCTGTCAAAAAAAAAAAATAAATAAAATAAATAAAATAAATAAAATAAATAAATAAATATATATATATATATATATATATATATATATATATATATATATCTTGTGCTTTAGGCCACAGACTGTCAAATCAGCTTACTCTCCTTGATTCTCTTCTTGGCTGTATGGCTCATGGAGAAATAGTTGTGTCCTGAGTCCTTTCCTCTCTATAGTGGTTATGTAGTGCTATCAGACCAAACAAGGTAAGAAGTAATGAACAACTGCGAGGAAGGCAAAAAATATATCTGCTCTTAGGGTGAATCCGTACCTGGACAATCTCAGATTCCAGTCCACCTGAGACTGGGGTTCCCCTCACAGTTTATAAAATCACAAATAACCTAGATGTCTCAGTGCTGGAAATTCTGAGAACACAAGAAAAAGATCAGAAAAGGGTTATCTACCACTGGAACATGGTTATAGAGCCCCAGCAGAGAGATGGGAGGGAAGGAAATTCATTTTAACAAAAGTATGCTGAAACAGCCATAGCATCCAGATGTAATAGAGGTCAACTGCCTTCTATCTCTTCCAGCAGCGCCCAGAGAATGCAACTGCACTTCCAAGACAGTTAAAAATGGGCACACTTAAGAAAACCACATTTAGTCATTCTGACAAACCTGGGGGAAGGAAAGTGCTTGCTGGCTTAGTTCACCTGAACTCCTCTGCCAGCAAACCAGTCTCCAAAAACAGACCACTGACTTCCAGTAGCATTCTTCTGTTGCTTTTGAGCAGAGGAAGGAGGCAAAATAAACACTTTTGAGAAGTCACATTCCAGACACTAATAATAGCATAATGGAATTTTCCTCTGAAGTTGCCTTTTGCTAACAATGAGGTTATATTTAATAAGAGTCCAAGATAGAATGTATGGTAGGGACTCCAAAATGACAGAGTATGAGTTCTGAGAAACTTACTCTCAAGTCTAAAATAAATTCTGTGGGAAAACATTCCAATGTTAAGAAAGTACTAAAAGTACTAAAGGTACCTAATAGGCAGCACCTCAATAAGGTATATCAATATCTGTTGAATGAGGGGATAGTATTGTGGCAGAGTGGATTAAGCTGCCACCTATGATGTCAGTATCCCATATGAGAGTGCCAGTTCAAGTCCCAGCTGTTCCACTTCCAATCCAGCTCCCTGCTAATGTGACTGGGAAAGCAGCAGATGGCCCTGGTGCTTGCTTGGGTCCCTGTCAACAATGTGAGACACCGGATGGAGTTTCAGGCTCCTGGTTTTGGCCTGGCCCAGCCTGGCCATTGTGGCCATTCTGGAACAGAAATTTTTTATTAGAAAATATGTTTGTTAATATTTTATCACCTCTTTGCATTTATAACAATTCACTTCAACAATCACAGAATCCTTTTCTTCCAATGCCACAAACCATGTTACAAATGAAAGCTGGTACTGATGGTTATCAAAATATACAAGACAATTGATGTTTTACATAAAACCACTTTCTATGTTAACTTGTTCCCCAAAATTTTTTTTCTCTTTTTTTTTTTTTTGGCCTGGCTTTAAAAATTTTATAAATATTTACAGCATTTTTTTTCTGTTAGATGGAACATTCTTACAAACCAAAAAAGAGAATTTTAAGGACAGACCACATAAAACACGAGACAGTGTCAGAGGCTTCTAGCTGTGCTATTTTTTTTTTTTTCAAATACAGTACTGAAAATGCTCGTCAAACATTGCCATCCTAAACATTCTGTTCACATGTAAACTCCCTATTCAGCAACAGGAAACAAAGTAAAGGATGCTCTGCCTTGTGTCTTTCAGAAAGGGGCCTGGGGGAAATGCTTCACAGAGAGGAGTTACAACCAGAAGAGTCAGTCTTTGGTCAGAGTAATGAGGTGACATTTTGATGCAAAACTTTGCTTGGTCAGCAATCTTTATAATTAATATTTTCTGGTCTTGTGATGGAGGTTTTTTGTTTTTGTTTGTTTGTTTGTTTGTGTTTTGACAGGCAGAGTTAGACAGTGAGAGAGAGAAAGACGGAGAGAAAGGCCTTCCTTCCGTTGGTTCACCCCATAAGTGGCCACTACGGCCGGCGCAGTGAACCAAAGTCAGGAGCCAGGTGCTTCCTCCTGGTCTCCCATGCCGGGTGCAGGGCCCAAGCACTTGGGCCATCCTCCACTGCCTTCCCAGGACACAGCAGAGAGCTGGACTGGAAGAGGAGCAACTTGGACAGAATCTGGCGCCCCAACCGGGACTAGAACCCGGGGTGCCAGCGCCGCAGGCAGAGGATTAGCCAAGTGAGCCACGGCGCTGTCTGAGTAGGGGGCCAGCGCCATGGCTCTGTTGGTTAATCCTCCGCCTGTGGCGCTGGCGTCCCATGTAGGCGCCGGTTCTAGTTCTGGCTGCTCCACTTCCAATCCAACTCTCTGCTATGGCCTGGGAAAGCAGTACAAGATGACCCGAGTCCTTGGGCCCCTGCACCCATATGGGAGGCCGGAAGAAGCTCATGGCTCCTGGCTTCAGATCAGTGCAACTCCAGCACTTGCAGCCAATTGGGGAGTGAACCATCAAATGGAAGATCTCCCCCCCCCCCCCCAGTCTCTCTGTGTAACTCTTTCAAATAAATAAATCTTTTAAAAAAAAATTAAAGCAGTAGAGCTGGCACTGTGATATAGTAGGTTACGCCTCTGCCTGCAGCGACGGCATCCCATATGGGTACTGGTTTGATTCTTTAAAAGGTTTTTCAAAAGATTTATTTATTGATTTGAAAGGAAGAGTTATAGAGGGAGAGGGAGAGGGAGAGGGAGAGGGAGAGGGAGAGGGAGAGGGAGAGGGAGAGGGAGAGAGAAAGAGAAAGGCTTCCATCCACTGGTTCACTCCCCAAATGGCTGCAATGGCCGAAGCTGAGCCGATCTGAAACCAGGAGTCAGGAGCTTCTTTGGGTCTCCCACACGGATGCAGGTGCCTAAGCACTTGGGCCATCTTCTACTGCTTTCCCAGGCTATAGCAGAGAGCTGGATCAGAAGTGGAGCAGCCAGGACTAGAACTGGCACCCATATGGGATACCAGCATTACAAGTGGCAGCTTTACCTGCTGTGCCACAGTGCCAGCCCCAATAAATAAATCTTTACCAAAAAGAAAAAAATAATTAAAGCAGTGGGTCAAACCATCCAGAAAAGTTACAAATATAAATACAATTTTTGATCTAGCAATTCTAAGTCTAAGGATTTTGGATATTCCTTAAAGATAAAAATATGCAAAATGACAAGTATATAACAAGGCTTTCATTGTAGCATTTTGTAATAGCAAAAGTTTGGTAACTCTCTGCCTATCAACAGGGAATGGTTAAATAAATAACAGTATGTCTATAAAACAGGATAATAAGCAGGACCCAGAGGGCTGGCGCCGTGGCTCAATAGGCTAATCCTTCGCCTGCGGCGCCGGCACCCCGGGTTCTAGTCCCAGTCGGGGCGCCGGATTCTGTCCCTGTTGCCCCTCTTCCAGGCCAGCTCTCTGCTGTGGCCCGGGAGTGCAGTGGAGGATGGCCCAAGTGCTTGGGCCCTGCATCCGCATGGGAGACCAGGAGAAGCACCTGGCTCCTGGCTTCGGATCAGCGCAGTGCGCCGGCCGCGGCGGCCATTGGAGGGTGAACCAACGGCAAAAAGGAAGACCTTTCTCTCTGTCTCTCTCTCACTTTCCACTCTGCCTGTCCAAAAAAAAAAAAAAAAAAAAAAGCAGGAACCAGAAAAGGTTTTTATGTACTGAGACAGGTTAAGCTTCAAAGACATAATAAGTAAAACAAAGTGGAAAACAGAGAATATATAATCTCATTTATGGTTTGTTTTAAAGGGAAGAAGGCTGTATATAGAATTTAGGTTCCAGAAAGGCAAGAATTTTTTGTTTTCAGTTTATCCCCAGAGTCTAACATAGAATCCACATAGTAGGTGCTGAATAAATCTTTGCTGAATTAATTTCTTGAAGGAATAAACCTAAATGTCATCTCTGGAAGGAGAAACAAACAAACAAAAAAACCAGTTACTAGCTTTAGAGAGAGAAAAGGCAGGTTAAGGTGAGCTTGAGATTTTTCAAGAGGTATATTTTTGTGTCTCTGAAATATTCTAACTAGTCAAAAATAGACATAAGTTTAATTAAAAGACAAGAACGTGAATGCTCAGTCCTGAGCCCATCACTGCCTCTGGCCATTCAACAAGCAGTATTCTGCTGCCTACTCTGTGTCAAGTCTGCAGAGCACTGAGGATGGAGCACTGTCGCAGGCAGCATACACTCTCATGAGGGAGAAAAACAAGCAACCCCACACATAATAGAAAGCAATGGATGCTGATAAATTTGTGTGGATAACAAAGGCACAAGGGAGCCTGACCTTCAGGGAACACCTTGGGAAGGAGATGTTGCTTGAAATGGAACATGAGGGCCACAGAGAACTAGACTGAGGGGAACAGGAGAGTTTCAGAGGAAACTAAGTGGCAACATGAGAGAACATGATGCATTCAAGGAACTCAAAGCAAGGTGATGTGGCTAGAATGTGGGTCACTATCTTAGGGGAATGACATGAAAGTTTTGGATGCAGATAAAGCGACTGGATTTCACCCAAAAGACAATGGGAGGATAAAAAGCATTCTAGCAGTAGTGAACAAGAGGGGAGCAATACAGAAGGGAGGGGGACCAGTGAAGACACCGTTATTGTTGTATGTTGAAAAATAATAGAATCCGAACTAAGGAAGTAGTGTTGGGGTCAGAAGAAAGGAGGTGATAAAAGCTTTCTTTTGTTTTAAGATTTATGTATTTATTTGAAAGGCAGAGTTACAGAAAGAGAGGGAGAGGCAGAGAGGTTTTTTTCATCCACTGATTCACTCCCTAAATAGCCGTAAAGCCAGGGCTGGGACAGGGAAAAAGAGGCATCTGAATTCCAGCCAGGTCTCACACACGGGTGGCCGGAGCACAAGCACAGGAGCCATCTTCCACTGCTTTCCCAGGTGTATTAGTTGGAGTCAGATAGGAAGTGGAAAGCCAGGACTTGAACTGATGCCCAAAGGGGATGCTGGCATTGCAGGCGGCAGCTTAACTCGCTGTGCCACAATGCTGGCCTCAGGAATAAGAGATCTGAAGTAGAATATACAACATCTGATGGTGGTTTTACCTGAGTTGAGGTGGGATAGGGTAGATGAATAGAGAGAGGGAAAATTCCCTAATGATTCCCAAATATTCCACTTATACAGTTGGGTAGAGGATAGGAATAGGAGAAAAGTAGGTTTAGTGGAATGAAAAACAGCTCTGTATTGGACACTCACAGGATTTCCAAAAGAAATCCTCTAGTACTCACAGGTAAACATCTAGAGCTCAGGAAAGAAATCTGACCCAGAGTCACACAACAGCAGTGAAAGGCATGGGTATGAATAGGATCACTCATGAAAACTATGAAGAGGGTCAAGGACAAAATCCTAGAAGGCATCAGTAAAGAAGATAAACCTATAAATGAGGAAGGATGAAAATCAGAAAAGGATGGGTCACAAGATTAGAGAAGGAGAAACTTTCAAAGAGAATGGAATACTTCATAGTGTCGAGTATCACGGAAAGGTCAATTAAGATCAGAGCTGAAAAATTACCATTGGACTTGCCAAATTAAGAGGTGATTAGTGACCTTGACAACAGCAATTTCAGTAGAACTGAGGGAGCTGGAAGCTAAAGGACAGGTATATACCATTCTCAAGAACCTTGCGGGAGGGCAGGCATTTATTTAGTGTAGCTAAGATGCCTGCATTCCATATCAGAGAGCCTGGTCTCCATATCCAGTTCCAGCTCCTGACTCCAGCCAGCTTCCTGCTAATGCAGACCCTGGGAGGCAACAGTGGTGGCTCAAATGATTGGTTTCCTGCTACCCACATGGACTGAGTCCCTGGCTTCCAGATTCAGCCCAGTCTGTCTTTGTGGGCATTTAGGAGGTGAATCAGCAGATGGGAGTGCATTCACACATTCTCTCTCTCTCCCTCTCTCTCTGCCCCTCAAATAAATCTTAATTTTAAAAAAAATCTTGAGGAAAACAAAGACATGGCCATGAAAAAGGAATGTCACTTAACATCTCTTATTTTCCTCTGCCCCTTTCATAATATAACTGAGTATTAAAGAACATAGGGAGGGGCTGGTGCTGTGGCATAGTGGGCTAAAGCCACTGCCTGTGGCACCAGCACCCCAAATGTGGCACTAGTTCATATCCCAGCTGCTCCTCTTCCTGGGAAAGCAGCAGAAGATGCCCAAGCCCTTGGGCCCATGCACCCTTACAGGAGATCCAAAAGTTCGTGGCTTCAGATCAGCTCAGCTCCGGTCGTTGCAGTCACTTGGGGAGTGAACCAGCAGATGGAAGACCTTTCTCTCTGTCTCTCCCTCTCTCTGTAACTCTACCTCTCAAATAAATAAATAACTCTTTAAAATTTAATAAAAAACATAGGGAAGTGTACCTAAAATAATATTAACACTTTATTATGTATTAGGTGTAGAATTATGATAATCCAGTGTATTGCTACTTCTACCATTAGGCAGGTTACATTTACTCTGTAAATCACCAAATATACTTGGACACACATACAAAATACAGGCTGCTGATGTGGGAGATGAAAGAGTTTGTAATACAGCCACCAACATCCAGGAGCTTCCAATCGTGAAGAAGCAAATGATGTATACATACAAGAAGGATGTTAAAGGACAAATGATATAGAAAAAAAAAATAGCTATTAGTATTCAGGAAACTAGAAACTAACTTCAAGTAAGGTAATCAGAGGTTTCCTAGGAGGTTTTGAGGCAAGTTGTAACGTTAAGTGAGGGCCTGACAGGAATTCAGTCTTGTGTGGCTAGATGGGAGGACAGGGATGAATTACAGGCCAAAAAGGCAACTATGGAAGCCTTAAATATCAGACTGAAATGACAGAGCCCTGACTCTCTGTAGTGCCTGAGCATTCCACAGCAACTAGAACTCAATTTACTAAAAGTGATTTCTTATTTTTCCTCTCAAAATCAATGCCTCCTTTGACTTTCGCACTTGGAGTAATGGCACCATCCTTTACCCAACCCCCTATCAAGACCTATCAGTTTGGGGCCAGCACCTTGGTGCAGTAGGTTAATCCTCCACCTGTGGTGCCGGCATCCCGTAGGGGCGCTGGTTTTAGTCCCAGCTGCTCCTCTTCCAATCCAACTCTCTGCTGTGGCCTGGGAAAGCAGCAATGATGGTGCAAGTGCTTGGGCCCTGCACCTGCATGGGAGATCAGGAAGAAGCATCTGGCTCCTGGCTTTGGATCAGCACAACTCTGGCCATCGCAGCCATTTGGGGAGTGAACCAACGGAAGGAAGACCTTTCTTTCTGTCTCTCCCTTTCACTGTCTGTAACTCTACCTCTCAAATGAATAAATAAAATCTTTTTTTTTTAAAGACCTATCAGTTCTTACACATGCCTCTCACAGTCATCTTCTCCTTTATTCCACAATCACCTCTCTTAGCTAACCCTCTTACCTCTCACCTATATTACTAAAATAGTCACACACACACACACACACACACACAAAACATTTCTCTTATTCTCAACCAATCCTTCTGCACATGGCCCTAGACTAGTCTTCCTAAAACACAGTCTCAATTAAGACATTCTCCAACAGCAACACACAACCTGCCAAAGGAGGGGGAAATCTCAATGAAGCACAAAAACTTAACCACATGATAAAAATTTTTGCAAAGTGTAGTTTGGCAACATATATCTAAAGTTTTTTAAAGTGTGCAATACCTTAGGACTCAGCAATCCCACTTTTAGGAATTTATATGAAAAAATGTGATTAAGTATGCAAAAATACATATTCAAGTATATTCATCTTACATATAATACAAATCATCAAAATTACCTAAAAGTCCAACAATAGGAAATTGGCTTAAGTGCAACGCATCCTTACAATGCAATATCAACAACAGCAGCAATTATAATAGTGGGTCCAGTGTTGTGGTGCAGCAGGTTATGCCAGTGCCTGCAACAAGTCCAAGCTGCTCCACTTCCACTCCAGCTCCCTACTAATGCTCCTGGGAAAGCAGCAGCAGATGACCCAAATGCTTGGGCCCCTGTACCCACATGGGAGACCCGGATGGAGTTCCAGGCTCCTGGCTTCAGCTCAGCCCAATCCCAGCTACTGTGGCCATTTGGGGAATGAACCAACAGATGTAAGAGCTCTGTTTTACCCTTTCTAAAACCTTGCCTTTCAAGCAAATAAATAAGTGTTGAAAAAGATAAACAAACAAAAATGAAGAAAGTATAGTCTGGAGCAAGTGTTGTAGTACATTGAGTTAAACCATCACCTGGGGTGCACACACCCATATTGGAATGTTGGTTTGAGTCTTGGCTACTCCACTTCCCATCTAGTTTCCACTAATACACCTGGGCATGCAGCAGGAGATGGTCCAGGCACTTGGGATGTTAGAGAACACCCACACAGGACAACTACATGAGGTTCCAGGCTCCTGGCTTTGGCTTGCCCCAGGCTGTTGTGAACCAGTGGATGGAAGATCTCCTCCCCCCACCTCCGTTGCTCTGCCTCTCAAATAAATAAAATTAAACAAACACTAAAAGAAGAAATTGCCATCTGCTTTCAATCAATTCATGGTCTAGGGAAGCCACACAGTTAAACTAAGTACTATTACAGGAGGATGTACCAAGTGCTATAAGAATGCAGAGAAGATAAGTTCAGTTCTTCCTGGTTGAAGCAGAAAGAAAGAAGCAGGACTACCATAAAAAGCTAGTCAAGTTGAAAGCTCAGACAAAAGTGTGAACAGGAGTGTAGGAAATAGCATAAATAAGCGATAAAACTGAGAATCCATTTTTAAGAAGAGGTGGGGCATGATTGCTGGCAGAGATCAAAGAAGATGAGTATCTAATATAGGGCATAGCATCCAGCCAGGAAAGGACAGTAGCTGAGATATTTCTGAACCAGATAAACAGAATTTAGTGTCCATTCAGGTGAAGAAAATGAAAGAAGACAAACAAAACTTGATTTCCAGGACATGCACTGTGGTACAGCAGGTTAAGCCACTGGCTAGGATGCCTGCGTCCCATATTGGAGTGCTGGTTTAAGTCCCAGCCCCTCTGCTTCCCTCCCAGCTTCCTATTAATGCATCTGGGAGGGCAGCAGAACATGTCTCATGTGCTTTGGCTCTTCTCACCCACATGTAAGAACAGGACAGAGCTCCAGGCTCCTGGTCTCAGCCTGTCCAACCCTAACTGTTGATGGCATCTGGGGAGTGAACCAGAAGATGGAAGATAGCTTTCTGTCACTCTGCCTGTCAGGTAAATGAAAATAAATTAAAAACTCAATGACCTAGTGTGGGCAAATAGGTAGAGAGTGATAATGGAACTGAGATAGGGTTTATAGGAAGATAAGCAGGTTTGGGAAAAAGAGGGATACATTCCATTAGAATTTCTGTAGACTTCTAAGTGGAAAAGGACAGCAGTCATTTGGAAATACAAGTTTGGGACTCAGGGAAAAGCTCATAATTGTGGTGGAATGAGAAGGCCATGCCAAGATGGCCGCTGGCAAAGGGGCCTGCCTGGTAACAGGCTGTGATTGGATGGCTTCAGAAACCACATGGCAATGGAGCCTGCCCCGCAACAGGCTGTGATTGGATGGCTTCAGAAAATACACGACAACGGAGCCTGCCTGGCAACAGGCTGTGATTGGATGGCTTCGGAAACTGCCTGGCAACAGGCTGTGATTGGTTAGGGCATAGACCAACCCTTCACTGGATTGGCTGCCTTGGCTATATAAGCTGCTATACCAACTGACATAAACGAGTCTGCGAGCTGCTTGCCTCTAGCCCACTTTCACCCGGCTCCCAGGGTCTGTGTGGTGACTCTGTGCCTCTTGCCATTACCATGCTCCTCATCTCAGAACGAATCCACAGTAACACATAATCAGAGATTTTCATTTGAGAGTCATCACTGTACACACAGACGAAGTTGACAAATGAAATCATCAGAGCAGGTAAACTCACCTAGAGAAAGCACAGAGAGTGGGGGCAGGAAAGGAGGGAAGATCCAAGGGGTGCCAGATGCTATGACAAGGTCAGTGAGAGAACTGAAAGTTCAGAGGCACCTGACTTCTCCAAGCTAGTCATCACAGGTGGGAGCAAGTTCAGCTGAGCTGGTGGGCACAAAGCTTGAGCACAGTGGGTCAAGGCGACTACAGCCATGTTAAAAAAGACTGTTACAGTTTACTGGTTAAGAAAAACAAAGGTAGAGAGAATTAGTGTGATGAAAAAATAAACTAAAAGGATCTGTTTTCTTAGGACAGATAAAACCTGAGCACATTTATAAAGAGCTTCTAGGAAGGGAGAGACTAAGAACACAAAATATATATGGATGTGCCCAGAGACCTACGTCAGATATAGGAAGGAATGATGTGGTAAAGACTTAACAGAGAAACTGAGAGGCAAAGCTGTGGAAAGTAAAAGGCTACATGACTGGTTGAGGCTTTCTCAGGTTGGGTGGAGCTGTGAGGTTGAGGAGAGTGACGAAAGTCTGAAATAGCTGCTCAGGAGAAAGGAATGGGAGTCAACCCAGAAAGTATTGCAGAGGAAGGCTGGGAGCCATGCTGTGGTTGGCACTCATAAATCTGCAAAGGAGTCAGGTGGCATGAAGTTATACAGGAGCTCTTGGGAGCTCAGTGGGGAAAATGAACATGGGTCCAGGACTGGAACAGGGAAGAAAGGTATGGAAGAAAGAAAAAGACCTCAGGTGGGCATTTGGCCCAGCTGGCAAGATGCCAGTTAGGACACCTGGGCCCTACATCACAGTATCTGGATTCATTTCCCTGCTCCTGTTCCTAAGCCTAGCTTCCTGCTAGTACAGACCCTGGGTTCCTGCTACCTATGGGGAGACACAGATTGAGTTCCCAGCTCCCCTGTGTGAGCATATGGGATGTGAACCAGTTGATGGTAACATGCTTGCTCTCACTCTCTCTGCCTCTCAAATAAATCATAAAAATTAAATTGAAAGAGACCCGCGAATACTTGTGCAAATGTTGCTGTATAGGATTCATCAGGCAGGTATGGACATTTACAGGGGCTCATAGACTGGGAAAGAGCAGAGCCCAGGGTTCATGACCATAAATGAATTGGAAAAGTGGGGAAAAGGAGGTTGTGACCGGACTTGAATTTGAGAGAAATGGGGCAATTTCAGATCACCTAAAATACCCTTCTCCTCAAAGACTCAGCCATCTGTAAGACTAAAATTGATACCATGCTACTCCTAGGCCATGTTTTGATATATAAACTAGTTCTTCAAATGAAGTTGACACATCACAAGTAATTAGACAGGAATTCCAATGACACAGAGTGGCACAGAGGGATTCTCCTAAGCTTTCTCCTTCCTTAACTTTAAGATTTGATCTAGATCTCTGGATGCAATATTGATGACTTTTCTTTTTATTGACAGAGAGGGTTTGAGGCTTTTCATGTATGAGGAGCTGCTGAAATTAAAAAGCTTTAAGAAACTGCCTGATTGCTAGTTTGGCAATTCCCTCAGTGTTTGGAGCCAGTCAATACAGGACAAGAGTCACTACTCAGGTCCTTGGATGCTCCTACATGGTACAGTACCAAAGTAACGACAACCTGAACATTATAATTATATTCAACAGGGACGCAAAGTTGGGGTCTGTTAATAAGGTAACATGCAGGATGAGGGCGGAAATGTGAGTTCACGTCTTTTCACTTCAAGTTGAAAGACTAAATCTGACTCTTAGGCCCTTGATGCATAAGGACAGGAAAACCTAAACAAGTTGCTTACTTGTTCCTAAAGATCTGGGTTCTGGCCGGCGGCGTGGCTCAACAGACTAATCCTCCGCCTTGCAGTGCTGGCACACCAGGTTCTAGTCCCTGTCGGGGCACCAGATTCTGTCCCGGTTGCCCCTCTTCCAGGCCAGCTCTCTGCTATGGCCTGGGAGTGCAGTGGAGGATGGCCCAAGTGCTTGGGCCCTGCACCCGCATGGGAGACCAGGAAAAGCACCTGGCTCCTGGCTTCGGATCAGCGCGATGCGCCTGCCGCAGCACACCAGCTGCGGCGGCCATTGGAGGGTGAACCAACGGCAAAAGGAAGACCTTTCTCTCTCTCTCTCTCTCACTGTCCACTTTGCCTGTCAAAAATTTAAAAAATAAATAATTTTAAAAAAATAAAGATCTGGGTTCCCAGGTTACTACAAAAAAGAAAAAATGGTTCAAATCCTCTCAGAGATGCTAAAAATGAGCCAAGAGAAACTAGTGTCTTATACTGGTGATCCACTCTAAAAGCCACAACTTCCTTCCAAACAAAGGGTACAATGATTATTAAAGTTAACTCTGATAATCAAGGACACTGATGGAATAAGAATTCAAAAGTTGGTTGGCTATCTGGATAAGCACCTGGAATTTGGCTCCCACATCAGCCTGGTCTGCCATTCCATCTGGACTGAAATGGGCCCTGCTGTGTGAGATGGAAAAAGTAGCTCCAAATGTTTGTTTAACGCAGCTCTGGTTCACCTTCACTCGGGTCACCGCCTTCCTTTGCTCACAAACACTTAATTGTCCCAGAAAAGTAGGTCAGTGCCTTGTGGAACAAGCTGGGGGGAGAACTAAGGCCCAGCCTATCGCTCCAACAGGCCTGGAGAGGCCCAAGTCGTGTCCAGGAGACCAAGACCAGTCAACAGTGCATTCCGCCAAGTGCGCTCCAGGTGCTCCAGGCGGCAGCAACCTGGCTACTGCCATTCCTACATGGTGAGTCAGTCAGCTGGGAGAACAGAAGACGCCTAGCATGTGGGGCTCAGGTTCATGGGAGTCCAGGAAATATTTGTTCCACTCTGATAGCTAATGAGGTGTCTCTAATCGTCCCTGAATGGAAGGAGCAAGAGGTGAACACTCAGAATGCTGAACTCTTCCCCACTGTCCATATGGTCCCTTCTGTAGAATACCAAGCATTGCTCAACCATAAATGGAGCTGCCTGAGCCTCTCCCCACTCCTTCCCTTAAATGCTTTCTTCAGAACACCCAAAAATAAATGCTGTTCCTTACTCATGAGCAAGAGGTAGATTATTAGCACCCTAAGCTGCCATATGAAGAAGGGGTTAAATTTTTTGGACAGGATACATTTTGGGGACCAAATACTACTTTCATCCAGACTTTTAAGATGGAAGAGACTCTCCCCATCAAATCCCCTCCAACCTCTAACTGGTTGGTTCACTAAATATAGGATATTGCTTCAAAGTTAAAAGGAAGGGGCCCAGGGAAATGAGGCACAGGAGGCTGGCTGGTTGGGAAATAGCTACCAGCGGGTCAGCTGTCCAGCTGGCTCTGGAATCTTAAGATTTCCAAACCTAACAACTGCCTTTCTCAGCAAGAATCAAAAGTATGTGGCAGCTGTGGAGGATAAAGGCTGCAGAGCCCAGCTTCAGAAGCCACTAGCAAACCACTTCCTTAGCCATTGTTTCCCACAAAAGGCAAACACTGCCAGGAACTTCACCTTCACGCGAGACACCAGCTCTGAGAAGAATGGGACATGGAGTCAGTTATTTCTTTGGCAAACAGAGAGTACACAGTCATCGCTCTCTCACTCCTTCTCTTTGGTGGCAAAATCAAAATCACTGGCAGTCTAAACTCTTTATAACTTTCCATCATCTTCCAGTCCCATGCACCTCTCCTCCTCCTGGTCCCCTACTGCCTCCCCTCTGTTCCAAAATTTATACTTCACCTTTCCAAGCCTAAGTTAGAGTCAGAACCCTATATACTATACCTAGTTTCATTCTGTTCATTGTTATTAGTTAAATTACAGTCTAATAAACTCTAAAATCTACAAAGGAAGGAACATGTCATCACCATTACTGAAGTGAGGACTGTGTGCTTACTAAGAGCCAAGCACCATTTTAAGCCCTTTACACACATTTCATTCAATCTCCCTAAGAATCCTACAACACTTGGATGCTACTGGTAAAACATTTTACAGATGAGAACTGAAAGGTTCAAGAACTTGCCCAAAGACATTTAATAAGTGCAGAGCTGAGATTCAAATCCTGGCATTTTAATCCAAGTTCATGGTCTTAACCCTTATGCTCCTTGCCAGTGGTAACTGGACAAGCAGCATCAGTACTCCCAGGAACTTGTTAGAAATATTCTCGAGCCCACCCTAGATTCAAAACAACTGAATTGGAACTGGAGTGGGACCCAGTAATTGGGTTTTAACAAGCCCTCCAGGTAATTCTGATGCAGGCCCAAGTTTGACAATCACCTTTCTGGAATGTGTTCAGAAGCTATGCTATTTTGGCTTTTTCTTTACTTGAGCCACACCCAAATCAGAGAAGCATGTGTAAATCCTAGCACTGCTGCTTACAAGCTCTGAGTCCCGGAAGCAGTCACTATGCCTTCTTGCTCCTCAGTTTCAGCAAGTATAAAACAGAGATGGAGTGTGAGGATTAACTGAGCTACCACCATACAAAGCTTTTATAACTGTGCCTACCACTTAGTAAATGCCACATAAGCTCTTATTAACTGTGGGCTTTGAACAATTTTACAGTTAAATTTAACAAATATTTATTAGGTATCTATGTGCCAGCCGCATGCATTCATCAAAGTCTCCCCCTTTCAACAAACGTTTATTGATACAATTCCTGGTGATGGCGGATGTGAGGGACACAAAGAACAGGCATTAACTTTTCCTTCAAGGACAGCTCAAAGTAGTGGATCAGAGATGACATTTACACAGGTAATAATAACACCCAATATCAAGTGATAAGGACAAGAAGATACCATTGTTTGGTGCAAAGACCCGAGGCTTGAGGTCATAAGATTCAGATTGTTTTACAAGAGGTGAGCCACTTGGTGTCTTTGAGTCTCAGAGTAAGCTACCTGTGCGGTTCAAAGGAGCTGCTCCAAGTGAAAGCATTCTGTAGAAGCCTGTATGATGCTGTTACTCCTCAACAATACTATGTGAGCTCAGGAAGGCTGTACCTGAGATGATCAGGAAAAGCTATAAACACACTGAGTGACATCTGAAGGAGATGTAGCACAAGTAAGATGCAGCATGAGCAAAGCCAAGGAAGCAGAAAGGCCAGGGCATGATTTAATTTTAGCTGGAAAGTAAACAACAGATAACATTTCAAAAAAAGTAGGAAATAGGTACACAGGAGGAAAAGAATTGGTTCCTTTTCCCCTCATAAACATTTCTGATAATTCAAGTGCAGTTGGTTAAAATTTGTGTTAGGGTTTATCTGTGAGTTTAAAGCATCAACCAGTCTCATCCTCCATTTTCGCGGGATGATTAAGAGCTGGCTATGTATTTGGAACACGGAAAACCTATAATTATGCAGTTGGTACAGAGGCCAATTTGAAAATGATGCTGTCATTCCTCATCTAAGCCTCTCATTGAAAAGTCAAGAAAGAGAAAGCTCATAAAGACTGTGCTGGCCTTTAGAATGGCTTGCTAACACTATTTGATAAGAGAAAACTGGGACTGGCACTCTGGTGTACAGGGTAAAGCCACAATCTGCAGTGCCAGCATCCCATATGGGCGCCAGTTCAAGTCCTGGCTGCTCCACTTCCGATCCAGCTCTCTGCTATGGCCTGGGAAAGCAGTGGAGGATGATCCAAGTCCTTGGGCCCCTGTACCCCCATGGGAGACCCAGAGGAAGTTCCACACTCCTGGCCTCAGATTGGCCCAGCTCCGGCCGTTACGGCCATTTCGGGAGTGCACTAGCAGATAGAAAACCTCTCCCTGTGACTCTTTCAAATAAATAAATAAATCATTAAAAAAAAAAAAAAAGAGAGAGAAAACTGTTCAGGGGCCAGCACTGTGGCGCAGTAGGTTAATCCTCCACCTGCGGCACCAGCATCCCATATGGGCGCCAGTTCTAGGTTCTAGTCCTGGCTGTTCTTCTTCCCAACCAGCTCTCTATGGCCTGGGAAAGCAGTAGAAGATGGCCCAAGTCCTTGGGCCCCTGCACCTGCGTGGGAGACCCGGAAGAAGCTCCTGGCTCCTGGCTTCGGATTGGTGCAGCTTCAGGCATTGTGGCCATTTGGGGAGTTAACCAGCGAATAGAAGACCTCTCTCCCTGTCTCTCCCTCTCACTGTCTCTAACTCTACCTCTCAAATAAATAGATAAATAAAACTTTAAAAAAAAAAAAAAGAAAACTGTGTTCATCTAATACCATTGCAAAATGAAGTATAAAAAGCTCAATTTTCAAGTGTTTGTTGTAGTCTGTATTTGAACACAATTATTTTTGCCTCATTTTGTTTTTCCTTTATTTTCATTCATTATTTTTATAAAAGAAAAATATTTTTTAAAGATTTATTTGAAAGTCAGAGTTACACAGAGAGAGGAGAGGCAGAGAGAGAGAGAGGCCCTCCTTCCGATGTTCACTCCCCAATTGGCCGCAACGGCCAGAGCTGCGCTGATCCGAAGCCAGGAGCCAGGAGCTTCTTCTGGGTCTCCCACGTGGGTGCAGGGCCCAAGGAGTTGGGCATCTTCTACTGCTTTCCCAGGCCACAGCAGAGAGCTGGATCAGAAGTAGAGCAGCCGGGTCTCAAACTGGCACCCATATGGGATGCCAGCCCTTCAGGCCAGGGTATTAACCCACTGCACCACAGCACTGGTCCCAAAGAAAAGTATTTTCAACAAGATCCTTGAGTTACAAGTAGCACATAATCTAGAGTAGTACAAATGTGTTCATATAGAAATTCAGGCTTTCAATGGACTTTCTAAAATAATGCTTTAAAATCTGATGTAGCCAAGTGACATGATGTGCTTTTAATCTAACAATTCTTACAGAAGAGTATCTGAAAGTAAGAAAATAAATTTAACAAGCTTTGAGAAAGTTCATTTTCAGTCAACAAAAGAGTAAATATAACTCTATCATGTAAAATATCTTACATTTAAAATCCAACTGTCAATTTTGCATTCAGTAAACTGCAAAAGGAACAAGAAAAAAACTGAAGTTCAAATTTCAAACTGAACATTCCTGTGCCTGTCTTTACTTCACTGTCATACAAGTGCCCCCTACTGTCGTTCATATTTAACCTATGTTTCTCTAAAACAGGGCTTTTTTTTTTTGGACAGGCAGAGTGGACAGTGAGAGAGAGAGACAGAGAGAGAAAGGTCTTCCTTTGCCGTTGGTTCACCCTCCAATGGCCGCCGCGGCGGGCACACTGCAGCCGGCGCACTGCACCTATCCGAAGGCAGGAGCCAGGTGCTTCCTCCTGGTCTCCCATGTGGTACAGGGCCCAAGCACTTGGGCCATCCTCCACTGCACTCCCTGGCCATAGCAGAGAGCTGGCCTGGAAGAGGGGCAACCAGGACAGAATCCGGCGTCCCGACCGGGACTAGAACCCAGTGTGCCGGCGCCGCTAGGCGGAGGATTAGCCTGTTGAGCCGCAGCGCCGGCCATAAAACAGGGCTTTAAGGTTCATTTTTTGATCTTCTCCTGCAGTGTCCTTCAGAAAGCACAAACATAATTATTTATATATACAATCTTAACTGACTACTAATAAATGCGGTCTTTTTTTAATTTAGTATAATTCATTTATTTATATTATGTTGATGCACAAAGTCATCCCACATCGCATTTGAAATATAACTGGTGTTTAGGCATTAGAGTTACAGAAGCAGGGAAAATGAAAAAATGCCAATTCAGGTGGGGGAATGCACCAAGGACATGTGTCCCTGAACCACTAAATCAACTGGGCAAAAACCCATTGACAAGGCAGTCCCCCTCAAGCATGGACAGGGGACTGGGGACAAACCAATATAAACCACATCTTCTCCCTTTAAACAAATAGACAGAGACCCACGGGTTGGGAGGGGTTGCCTCTTCTCATCCTGTACCCTCTATTTCCAGCATAAACACAAGACACAGAAGCCTGGGTTCTCACTTTTCCACATCTATGGCAGGTCTGGTGGTAGGACACTACTCTCTCTTCAGAATTTTGGTAGAAACTAGAACCTGTCTAAGCTGTCAAGACCCACTGTTACAGTTCTTTAGACTTCAATTTACTTAGAGGGGGCTGGCGCTGTGGCTCAGTGGGTTAACGCCCTGGCCTGAAGCGCCAGCATCCCATCTGGGTGCCGGTTATGGTCCTAGCTGCTCCTCTTCCCCTCCAGCTCTCTGCTGTAGCCTGGGATAGCAGTAGAAGATGGCCCAAGTCCTTGGTCCCCTGCACCCACGTGGGAGACCCGGAAAAAGCTCCTGGCTTTGGATCAGTGCAGCTCCGGCCATTGCAGCCATCTGGGGAGTGAACCATCAGATGGAGGACCACTCTCTCTCTGCCTCTCCTCTCTGTGTAACTCTGACTTTCGAATAGATAACTAAATCTTTAAAAAAATTCAGAGACCTCTCTCATCATTCTGAGACCCCATTACTAATGGATACATTCCAATAATGGCCTGGGTTCTCCTTAGAGGAGAACACATAGCTTCCATATTGTGTCAGTTGTCAACAATGGGATATTTGTATATGTGTGTGCATATACACATATGTATGTAACTATATTTTTATGAGGGTACTCAAAAAGTTCATGGAAAAATGAATTAAAGTGTAAGTTTATTCTGGTACAAAACCTTTTGAATTCCATGCAGTTTTTCTTTTCTTTTTTTTTTTTTTAAAGTTATTATGAAGAATTTATTAAAGTTACAGTCAAGGGAATCACAACATATTTTAAAGTTTAAGTAACAGAAAGCAATTATTAACAAAACTATTAGTATTTGCAGATGATATAAATTTCTACCTAGAAAAATCCAAGACAGCAAACTAAAAATAAAAAAAAGTTAAAAAATTTAAATTACTTAGGAACTGCAGAAAGTTTATAACTATTTGAGACAAACAGTAGGTTATCAAGGGTTGATTGAATCGTCTCTATTTTTGGGCATTTTTTTTTTTTCAAACACAAAGTTACGCTTTATTTTTTTTTTCCCTAGATTGTATAGTTTTTGTTTTTTTGTTTTTTTTTATCTTTTATTTAATGAATATAAATTTCCAAAGTACGACTCATGGGTTACAATGGCTTCCCCCCCCATACCGTCCCTCCCACCCACAACCCTCCCCTTTCCCACTCCCTCTCCCCTTCCATTCACATCAAGATTCATTTTCGATTATCTTAATATACAGAAGATCAGCTTAGTATACCTTAAGTAAGGATTTCAACAGTTTGCTCCCACACAGAAACATAAAGTGAAAAATAATAGATGATTTTTTTAAATGATGATGAAATCAGATCAGACCTATTGTCATGTTTAATCCCAGTGAGAGTCAAGTTGGGAATTGATAATTTCTTTTTTTTTTTTTTTTTACAGAAGATCAGTTTAGTGTACATTAAGTAAAGATTTCAATCGTTTGCACCCCCATAGAAACACAAAGTGAAATATACTGTTTGAGTACTCGTTATAGCATTAAGCCTCAGTGTACAGCACATTAAGGACAGAGATCCTACATGAGGAGTAAGTGCACAGTGACTCCTGTTGTTGACTTTACAAATTGACACTCCTGTTTATGGCATCAGTAATCTCCCTATGCACCAGTCATGAGTTTCCAAGGCTATGGAAGCCCCTTGAGTTCTCCGACTCTTATCTTGTTTAGACACGGTCATAGTCAAAGTGGAGGTTCTCTCCTCCCTTCAGAGAAAGGCACCTCCCTCTTTGAAGACCTGTTCTTTCCACTGGGATCTCACTCACAGAGATCTTTTTGCCAGAGTGTCTTGGCTTTCCATGCCTGAAATACTCTCATGGGCTTTTCAGCCAGATCCGAGTGCCTTTAGGGCTGATTCTGAGGCCAGAGTGCTATTTAGGACATCCGCCATTCTATGAGTCTGCTGAGTATCTCGCTTCCCATGTTGGATCACTCTCCCCTTTATTTATTCTATCGGTTAGTGTTAGCAGATACTAGACTTGTTTATGTTCCATGCAGTTTTTCATAATATACATTTCCCATGAACTTTTCAAAGTTCCCTCATATATGTGCATGTATGTATTTCAAATACACTTCTATATGTACCCCCTAAAGATTGCACCCTGGCAAGATAGGCTGGTACATAGCTGACCATTCATTGTTCTCATCACCCCACTGCTTTACAGGACTCTCCCTCTCAGACCCTGACCTGTGCAAAACAAACTAACAATCTAGACATATCATCAAGGCAAGGTCCCATTCCCAGAAGAGCAGGGGTCAAGACCAGTAAGATACAGGCAGGTGGTACAGTCTACTCCTGGGAAAAATTAGGCTACAAAGCAATTTTTTTTTTCCCTGAGAATTCTGCCAGGCCTAGATCCTCTGGCATGGGACTCAATGGATCCATCATTTGTCAGACTCCTTTGAAAATAGATCCTGCAGGGGCTGGCGCTGTGGCACAGTGGGGAAAGCTGACGCCTGCAGTGCTGGCATCCCATACGGGCGCCAGTTCAAGTCCCAGCTGCTTCACTTCTGATCCAGCTCTCTGCTATGGCCTGGGAAAGCAGCAGAAGATGGCCTGAGTCCTTGGGCCCCTCCCATGTGGGAGACCCGGAAGAAGTTCCTGTCTTTGTATCGGTGCAGCTCTGGCTGATGCGAACCAGCGGATAGAAGATCCCTCTCCCTCTCTCTCTCTCTCTGCCCCTCCTTCTCCCTCTGTGTAACTCTGACTTTCAAATAAATAAACAAGTCTTTAAAAAAAAAAAATAGATCCTGCAACCAAAACCCAAAGAGACAAAGTCAACACAGAAACAACAGTATCATTCCACTTGATCCTCTTTCTCCCAGCTTTGAAGATTGGGTTAACCTTGGAAAATCGGTTCAATAATATTACTATTAAAAATACTGTTATTAGCAACCCAACTGTCTACCAACAAAATAAACAGATAAACAGAATGTGGTATATACAAATAATGAAATCCTATTTAGCCTTAAAAAAGTAGGAAATTCTTACATATGCTAATAATATGAATGAACCTTGAAGTGACTGTGCTAAGTGAAGCAAGCCAGTCACAAAAGGACTAATATTATATGGTTCCATTTATATAACATACCTAGAGCAGCCAAATTCATAGAGATAGAAGGTAGAATGGCAGTTGCCAGGGGCTAAGGAGGGAGAGTTACTGTTTAATGGGTACAGAATTTCATTTTGGGAGAATGAAAAGTCTTGGAGGTGAATGGTGGTGAGAGTCTACTACATAAATGTAAGCAGTGTTGCTGATCTGTACACTTGGAAATGTTAAAATGGTAAATACTGTGTTATGTATATATTTTACTACAATAAAGAAATCACTTTAGGGGCCAGCCCTGTGGCATAGTGGGGTAAGTTGCTGCCTGAGGTGCTGGTATCCCATAGGGACACCAGTTCAAGTCCTGGCTGCTCCAATTCCTATCCAGCTCCCTGCTAATGTGCAACATGGCTCAAGTGCTTGGGCCCTTGCACTCACACGGGTGACCCAGATGAAGTTCCTGGCTCCTGGCTTAGGTCTTGCCTAGCCCTGGTCTTTGAGGCTATTTGGGGAGTGAACCAGCGGATGTCTCTGCTTCTGCCTCTCCCTCTCTGTAACTCCGCTTTTCCAATAAATAAATAAATCATTCAAAAAAAAAAAAGGAAATCAATTTGTTTTCATAACTCCTACTAATTAAAATAAGTTAGAAGGGAGGGTATTGTGGTATAGCAGGATAGCTATTGCTTAGGATGCCAGCAATCCATATCAGAGTGCCAGTCTGAATCCTCGCTATTTCCCTTCTGACACAGCTTCCTGCCAATACATCCTGGGGGGGCAGCAGATGATGTCTCAAGTGTTTAGGTTCCTGTCACACACATGGAAGACCTGGATGGAGTCATGGGTTCCTGGCTTGGGCCCAACCCTGGCTACTGCAGGCATTTGGAGGCTAAGCAAATGGAAAATGTCTATCTGTTGCTCTACCTTTCAAGCAGATGAACATAAACAAATACTTTTAGTTCACAGAATATTAAAAAAAAAAAAGGTTAAAAAGGTTACATATCTACTATACACCAAGTAATACATTTTACATATATTAACTCTTAATTTTTACAAAAATCCTGCAAGATGGTTATTATCACTAACTTATTGAAAAGGAGAGGTTAGGAACAGCAGACTTGGTTGAGAGATTCAGTTGCTGCCTAAGGTCACAGAACTAGTATCTACCAGAACCAGGATCTCAAAACTTTCCACCCTGGAGGAGAAATTCATGATGCTACAAAATAGTCACAAACCAGAAAACCCTTGGAGCTAGAAGAAAAAAATACATGGTAGCAACAGAGGTAAAAGGAAGGTTTTACTGTTAAAAATTAAGACATCTGCTCCCTAATCCCACTTATAAAACTGTTCTTCCTCTGATAGTATCTAAGACCTTTAAGCATACCAATCACCTCATCATGCAAAAACCTTAGCAAGCTACTTTTTGTAGTACTCACAAAACTCAAAAATCAGGGGGTGGCACTGTGGCATAGCAGGTAAAGCCTCCGCCTGCAGTGCCAGCATCCCATATGGATGCCAGTTTGAGTCCCAACTGTTCCACTTCTGATCTAGCTCTCTGCTATGGCTTGGGAAAGCAGTGGAAGATGGCTCAAGTGCTTGGGCCCCTGCACTCATATGGGAGACCTGGAAGAAGCTCCTGGCTTCAGATAGTCCTAGCTCTGGCCATTGCAGCTATTTGGGGAGTAAACCAGTGGATAGAGGACCTTCTCTCTCTACCTCTACCTCTACCCCTACCCCTACCCCTACCCCTACCTCTACCTCTACCTCTACCTCTCTGTAGCTCTGCCATTCAAATAAGTAAATAAATCTTTAAAAAATAAAAATCCAAAATCAAATTCATCATAACTTTCAACATAATTCCCTATTTTCTAAAAAATTTTAAGGAGTTCTCCAAGGTCAAGAAAAAAAAATCTGTTAATTTAGCAACAACAAAGAGTTGGTATGCTGCAAAATTAGACCACTGGTTCCCAAACACTAAGTGAAGCTCCACTAGAAGCAAGGGGGAATCAGAAAGACTTCCACCAACTCCTCTCTTGTTCTCTGCTTTCATTCCAGATGGATCAGAAACAGGCTAGACTGGATGGTCAGCTCTTGGTCAGGAAACGGAAGTAGCGCTTCAGGTCCACAGGTGGCGCTGCTTCTTAACAACTTACCACCCCCACCTCCCAGAGAGGAAGCCAGAGGGGCTGCTGGTGAAGATTGGACAGGAAATCTGGACAGCCTGATTCCAACCCCAAGCTATGTCACTCAGCAGATCAGGGCTCAGGAGGGCATCCTGCCAGGTTCATTCCAAGGGTGGTGTCATTTCCATTAGAGATCAACAGTTGCTCCCCAGTAGATTCTGATACAAAAAGAGCTGCGTGGAGGATGTGGTAACAGTGGAACCCACAATATGTAGGCCTCCCTGAGGAGGGAGCTTTTCTGACCTAAGCTGGGAGGCTGTAACACCATAGGTCCAGTAGGCACAGCCCAGGAAAGGAATTTAAAACAATCCTCTTAGGTCTGTGCCTCTCCCAGGAGAACAAGGAAGCCTGGCTTCATGGATGTGCTTTGAGTCCCTTAAATGAAGGCCATTCTGCTGAAAACAAAAGCAGCCGCCTTCCTTCCCCCAACCCACCCCAACTGATTTATAGTCACCCAGTGTCTCCTGGTCTTCAGAAAATATGCTATCAAACAGGAAATGAAAAAATATCCATTTCTTCCAGAAGGAAGGGGGAGGAAACACATCCCTATATAGACAGGAAACCAGTTGATCAGGATCCAAGCAGTGCTCAGGAAAATGACTGCTCCATTCTCTTGCAGGGGGTGCAATGTCTAGCTGCTCTCTGGCTTCAGCCCTCCCCCCCCCCCCCCCGTAAGCATTTCCAAGCTGCATCATCTGATTACAGAGTCAAATATTTACTAATTAAATGGAGAAAATAAAGGTATGCCATGCCCTAATGCCAACCAAAAACACATCACCACACACCCCCTTACTTACTGCCTTTGGACAGAAGGAAAAGAGCCAAAAAATAACATCTGCAAAATACCCAGGGAAATAGTTAGGGACATTTGCCAACAGCTACAGGCGATCCCCATATTTAGTGTGCATTCACCCAATCTGAGTTTGTGACTGAGTGTGGGGTACGAAACAGAGAAGAGACTAAGTGGTTCTTACCTGCCTGTAGCAATCATCGTAACAACAGTTTTGTACTTCTCCACTTTCCTCACTCCCAATCTAATCCTCAGCCGCTCCCTTTGCTGAGGGATAGGCAGGTATCTTCAGTCCCTGCTACAGGAGGGTCACAGTGACTACAAGCTGCATCATTAGTTATTCAGACAAAACTACCTCAATGTCTAGGTTCTCTCCTATGTAAAGAAACTGCAAAACAAGTGTTTCTACTAATGTCTTCCAATTCAATCTGCAGTAGTTGCATTTAAACATCCTTCCATTCAACTCAACCTTCATTATGAACATCTACTTTAAGCTGGGCATGGTGCTAACATCAGAGACACAAAGATGAATGAGCTGTCATCCTAGCTCTCAATAATGTGCTCATGGTCTTATGGAGGAAAATAATTGTTATTCAGAAGGACTGGTGGCACTGAAAAGGAAGAATATTGTGTTTAGACTCCTTCAGTTGTCAGTCACTGCATACAGGGATACTTTGGTTGCTTAGTGAAAAGACCCTTTTTCTCAAGGAATCTCTGAAAAATCTTTACCTCCCTCATTCCCAACTTAACACCTCCAGATGATGTAGCCCCAAATTCCAAGGCTATAATTGGTATGACATGTAAGAACAAGAACAGCTCCACAATGGAAAAGAACTCTTGAGTCAGCTCTCAGAGGAAGTTCTACACAACCGCACCCAGGAAACAACCTGAACAATGAGGCAAGTGTACTAGCTTCTCTCCACTGTCTGTCCCTCCCAAAGCCAGGGAATGGGACATGTAGGAGGGTTTATCTGAAGGTAGACAACCAAACCCACATTATTCCCATGGACCAAAACTCAAGATAGTTTCAGTAATGTCACAATGTTTAATGATCTGCAAAAAGGTCATTTAGTAGTTAGTCCCTCCAGCTTAGCCTGCAGCCAAATCATCCCACAAATGGTAAGGAGGCATCTAGCTAAAACAATGCACTTTTAAAAGGGTTGGGTTTTTGTTTGTTTGTCTACTTTTTTTATTTGAGAGACACAGAGTTCTCAGCCAGTGGTTCACTCCCCAAATGCCCACAATAACCAGGACAGGGCCAGGCTGAAACTGGGAGCCAGGAACACAATCCAGGTCTTCCCATGTGGATAGCAAGAACTCAAATCCCTGAGCTGCCTCCCAGGGTCTGCAATGGTGGGAAACCAGATTTGGGAACTGGAAGCAGTAATCCAACCAAGGCATTCATTCCAATATGAGACATGGGTGTCTTCACCAGCATCTTAACTGTTAGGCCAAACACTGCTCCTAAAAATGGTATTTTTAAAATCAAAAGCCCAATCATTTGAAATGTATTAGGGCCTTAGCTATATTTATACTCTGTTCAGAAGACCATTAATCCTCCTCTTTGGATAATCCACAAATAAGAAGGAAAAAAAATCAAGTTCAAGAGTGATCTTTTTACTTCCAGAGGCAGGTACCAACCCCTAACACAAGACTTTCTCTGGGTCCACATTACTCAGAACAAAAATATGAAGAATGGGGGCCGGCGCTGTGGCACAGCAGGTTAATGCCCTGGCCTGAAGCACCAGCATCCCATATGGGCGCCGGTTCAAGGCCGGGCTGCTCCACTTCCAATCCAGCTCTCTGCTATGGCCTGGGAAAGCAGTACAAGATGGCCCAAGTCTTTAGGCCCCTGCACCCACATGGGAGACCTAGAAGAAGCTCCTGGCTTTGGATCAGCGCAGCTCCAGCCATTGTAGCCAATTGGGGGAGTGAACCAGCAGATGGAAGACCTCTCTCTCTGCCTCTCCTCTCTGTGTAACTCCGACTTTCAAATAAATAAATAAATCTTTTTAAAAAATTCATAAATATAAAAAATGAAGAATGGAGTGAGATTTCTCTATCAACAAAAAGAATAGAGCCTCATATTAGGAGGTTCCAAGAGCCTTAAATCAAGAAATCAAAACATTGTGTTCCTTAAGCCACAGAGGAGTTAAAACCTTCATACTCCATTTCCATTTCTCTACCTTCCCACCAGAGGAAGGGAGGGGACAGGAGAGGGGAGAGTGGAATAGAAAAATGGATTCCATTTCCTTAGCCACAGCAGCTAAGGAAAGTCAGGGTAGACCTCAGAGATGGGGATGATGACGGATCCAGTGTGTGGGTGGGAAAGTATCCGTGGAGGAGGAAAGCAAGAGGGGCAGAGCAGGGGTAGAAACAAGGTTTCATACCACTCCAGCAGCAACTCTTATTAGCAAATGTAAGGTGGTCCTGGCCACTCGTAAGGCCCAGGACTGGTAGCAGAGATGAGAGAAGGGTATATCCCCACTCCCTGCCCCACTCTGACTTACCCTACATCTCTCTTGAATTTCCTAATTCAAACCTAAGCCTTTCTCCAGACTCAACCTAATAAGAAAGCAAGTAACTGGGTGGTACAGTTTTACTGCAACAAAAATAGATGGCAATTAATAACTGGTTTGCACCAGAGAAGCCGGTTTGTCAAATTAGCCTAATGGTTCCAAGAAGCTTCTCTCTAAATTATACCATCCTTTTTATTTATGGTTTTAATAAAGCTATATCCCTACATCTAACAATGTAGCATCCTCCCATCCATCCCCTTCTCAGCCCTCCTCCTACACTCACTATCTCTTTTCCTCAAGTGGAGTCTCAGTCCCATCCATTACAAGAGGAAAAACATAACCTGTTGCACAGGTATTTCATCGGCAGACACTCCTCTGTGGCACACACCCCAGCCTGACAGGCAGCCAGGATGATGTCACCATCAGCCAGTCAAGTGTCCCCTAGGCTTCCAGCTCTGAGCACCTGATCATGAACAGGGTACAAACTACAAACAAAATCCAACAGCATCAACATTTGGTGAATGGCTAGGTTTACTAGGGCACTGTGCTAGGCAAAATGGGGAACAAAGAAGAGTCCATTATAATCCATGAGCCTGACAGCACAATCTAACCAGGCAAACACATGCAAAGTTAAACAGCAAATAATAAAATACAAGTTATGATTCACAGGACTTCCTACACCTGGCAAATGAGTGGCAGGAGTTAATGCTATCAGTTCAGAAGCAGAGTGAGTTATGATGGACTACAAAACAGGTTACAAAGGATTCATGGCAAAGGGAAAACTTGAGCTGGGCTCCAAAGATAGGTAGGATTTTATGAGAGGTAGGAGAGACCTCACGAGAAAGTGTCCCGGGGACTCAAAAGTGTGGCAATAAAAACACCTGAGAGGCAAGGCTCATGAGACCAGAGACACCATGAATGTAAAGGAGATACAGGGGCAGTTCCAAAGGAAGGCTGGCAAGGAAAACCTGGAAGAATAAAACCAAAGCCTGAACATCAAGTGGTTACCCTGCCCAGCAGGTTGAGCTGAAAAAAAGACTATAATTTCTGGTTAATTCATGACAATATACGCAGTGTTATATTAGAGGTAAGTCAACAGAGTAGGCCTGTGTTTTCCCTCTTAAAGTCTAGGACTTTTTTTTTTTTTTCCAAGTAATTCACAATACCCCACACCTGACTAGGGCCCCCTGACCTAACTCACTAGGTAAAAAGTACCAACTGAAGTCACACTCCCTTTCCCACTTACACACAATAAGAGCTCACAAGCATGCAGTAAAGGTCATTTCCCTGACCCCTCCAGTCAGCATGATTCCAGAGCTAGGAGTTTTTAGAGAAAAGAAGGAAGCTCAGGACAGACAGTGCCATTCAAGGAAGTGAAGGAAAAGTTTAATACTGTGGCGAAGGAGGAAGGGTCTGGCTGAGCTACATTTGAATGCCTGCTCTGTCATTTGCTAGATGTGACCTTGGGCAAGTTGTTACATTGGCTGAGCCTCACTTTTCTCCTCTGGAATGATGACAATAGGATCTACTTCATAGGAGAATTACCTGGGGTATGTGTATAGGTGCTTGACACTGTTCCTGGCACATAGGGAAAATTTTAGCAGCTACTATTAATATTAACCCATTTAGTCCAGCAAAGTGAGGCATCTCTCACCGAAGCTACAAAACGGCTCTATCTCAGCTCTCTCTGTCTTTTTTTTTTTTTAAGATTTATTCATTTATTTGAAAGTCAGAGTTACACAGGGAGAGAAGGAGAGGCAGAGAGAAAGAGAGAGAGGTCTTCCAACCGCTGGTTTACTCCCCAATTGGCGGCAACTGGCTAGAGCTAAGCCAATCTGAAGCCAGGAGCTTCTTCTGGATCTCCCACGTGGGTGCAGGGGCCCAAAGACTTGGGCCATTTTCTACTGCTTTCCCAGGCCATAGCAGAGAACTGGAGCAGAAGTGGAGCAGCCGGGTCCAAACCGGCACCCATGTAGGATGCTGGCACTGCAGGCAGTGGCCTTACCTGCTACACCACAGCGCCAGTCCTTAGCACTTTCTTAAATGCTGCCAAAACCAAAGCACAGAATTAGCAAGACAAGGGGTGAACCTGGGTTTTGCCTGTCTCCAAAGCTCTTACTTCCAAGATGACAAAGAAGAAACCACAGTTGTGCCACAAAGGGCCCAGAAAGAGCCGCAGCCCTGTGCAGCCTGTTCTCTGCATGAACTGTGCTTGATAATGCCCAAGGACAAGGCCATTCAAAGCACAGGAGGCTGCCGTGGTCAGAGACATTCCCAGTGCCAATGTATATGGAGCTACAGTATTGTGCCAGAGATGTCATTCCCAGCAAGGCAGTCAAGAATCCATCTCGTGAAGCCTGGAAGGACTAAACACCACCGGTTCGATTTAGACCTTCAAGGACTGGGACTGCCCACGACGTCCACCAAAGCCCTTTAAGAAGCACAGTTTGCAAGGACAAAGGAAACTATGCTCTGTAAAAATAAAGAAAAAAAAAGAATTTCAGTTCTAAGTCTTAGAAGACTACCAAACAATTTCATACATGCTCCTCTCTCCAAGTTAGAAAGTAGCTAACCCATTTGCTACTGGTTGAACTGTATCCACCAAATGTGTTGAAGTTCTAATGTCCAAACAACAGTGCATGTGGCTTATTTGGGAATAGCATCTTTTTTTTCTTTTAAGATGTATTCATTTATTTGAAATTCAGAGTCAGAGTCAGAGTCAGAGAGAGAAGAGAGAGAGAGAGAGATCTTCCATCTGCTGGTTCACCAGATGGCCAGAACCACCAGGGTTGGGCCAGGCTGAAGCCAGGAGCTTCCTCCAGGTCTCCTACATGCATGGCAGGGACACAAACATATGGGGCATTTTCTGCTGCTTTTCCCAAACTATTAGCGGAGAGCTGGATCAGAAGTGGAGCAGCAAGGACCTAAACAGGCACTCATATGGGTGATGCCGATGACAGCTTTACCTACTACGCCACAACACCGCCACGACATAGGGTCTTCACAACTGATCAAGGTAAGAAGTCATAGGGGGGCCCTGATATTGTGGTGCACTGACCTCAGCATCCCAGTTTGAGTCCTAGCTGCTGCTCTACTTCTGATCCAACTCCTCACTAATGCACCTGGGGAGGCAGCAAATGATGGCTTAAGTACTTGGACCCCTGCACCCATGTAGGAGACTAGAATGTTGTTCCTGGCTCCTGGCTTTGGCCTAGCCCAGCCCTAGCTGTTATGGCCATTTGGGGAGTGAACCACTGGACAAAACTAACTCTCTCTCTCTCTCCTCCCCCCTCCCTCTCTATCTCTGATCTCTGTCACTCTGCCTTTCAAACAAATAAATCTTATTAAAAAAAAAGTCATTAGGGTGGGCCCCAACTAACATGAATAGTGCTGTTATAAAGGGGAGACCTTTTGACACAGACGGACATATCCAAGTGATATAGGACACTGAATGTTATCTGCAAGCCAAGGAACACCTGAGACTACCAGAAGCTAACAGAGACCCAGGGAACGGGTCTGGTAGCAGAGCAGTCAAACCACTACTTGGGATGTGCCAGTACTGGAGTGTCTAGTTGGAGTCACGGCTTCTCCACCTCTGATCCTGCTTCCCGATGACGTACATTGTGGGAGGAAGCAGGGGATGGCTCAGGTACTTGGATCTTTTCCATCCATGTGGGAGAACCAGATGGAGTTCCCAGCCAGTCCTGTCTGTTATGGGTGTTTGGGGAGTGAACCAGAGGATGGACGCTATCTCTTCAGCAACCCCCCTCATCTCTGCCTTTCAAATTTTTTTCTTTTTTAACTAAAAAAAGAAAGGCAAAAATTCTCCCTCACAGCCCTCAGGAAGGAACCAATCTCTGCTGACAACTTCACTTTGGAGTGCTAGCCTCCAGAATTCTAAGACAATAAATTTCTGTTATTTCAGCCACTCAGTTTGTTGTATTTCGTTATGGTGGCTCTAGGAAACTACATACCATTTTTTTAATCTATTTATTTATTTGAAAGGCAGAGAGAGAGAGAGAGAGAGAGAGGAAGGGAGGGAGGTCTTCCATCGCTGATTTGTTCCCCCAAACGGCTGCAATGGCTGGAGCAGGACCAATCCAAAGCCAGGAATTTCTTCTGGGTCTCTCACATAGGTGCAGGGGCCCAAGCACTTGGGCCATCTTCCACTGCTTTTCCAGGCACATTAGCAGGGAGCTGGATCTGAAATGAAGCAGCTGAGACTCAAACTGGCACCCATATGGGATGCCGGCACCACAGCTTTACTCACTAAGCCACAGTGCGGGTCCCCACTATCTTTAAACAAAACAAAATCTAGCATTTATCCCATTGTAAACTATGTATTTTAAAAAGTATTTTTAACCTAAATTCAGAAGGTAGGTTATCGAAAAACAAGAGGACTAATTCCCACCACCCAATACCATAAGAAAAAGACACTATGAACAAGAGAGATTCCAGATCCCTTTGAATATGCTCCATTTGCTTCCCTAACCACAGTGAACAGAAGGAAGGAAACAACTCATCTACAGGTGCCTCAAATGGGTTGGGTGCTAACACACATTATCTTATTTAATCTCACAATATCCCTGCAACATATGAAGTATTCTCTCCACTACTAACGAGGAAATCAGTGTTTAGAAAAGTTAAGTAAGTAGCTCAAGGTCATACAGCCACTACGCAGCTGAGCCAAGATTCAACCCCCCCCCCCCCCGCCTTGTTCTTAACAGTTCTGACCTGCTTGAACAAGTACTCTCTAGACAGGATTTTCTTCCAAGCTTTTGACTGAAATCACATTGTGTTGAATGAAACCTCTGAGAAGACTTCATAAATCCTCCCTGTTTACAAGGAAACAAACCAAAGAAGAAAAGAGACTTCACCAAGGTCACAAAGTTAGTCAATGGCAGAACCAGGTATCCAACCACAGCCTCCTGAATTCCACTACACCATATAAGTTTGAGGACAACAGCAATTCATGAAACTAAATAGTACAGTGCTGGAGACAGACTAGTTCAGTTCAAATCTTGGCTCTGCCATTTACTATGTGATCTTAGGCAAGTCACTTAATCTCTGTTTTGTTTCCTGAAAATAAAGATAATAATACTTATTTTATATGGTTGCTCTAAGGACTGACTGAATAAATAAAACAAAGTACTAAAACTAGTGCCTGAAGTATTAATAAATGCTGTTTGTGTTTGGCTGCTACTCTTGCTGCAACTACTATTAAATAATGCTAAGCAAAACACCAGTGTCTAAACACAGCAGGGCTTTATAAAAGTGCAGACAAATGTACCCATTGAGAGATAAGGAGAGAAAAGAAAGATAGGCTCTTTATTCCTAGAAACCGCATAACTTAATTATTAGTAACAACATCTATTGAGTATTTACTCTGTGCCAGGCTCAGTGTTTCATATTTTGTATACATTACAAAATTCCATTAAGTAGGGGCTGGTGTTATGACACACTGGGTTAAGCCATTGCCTGCGATGCTGGCATCCCATATCAGAGTGCCAGTTCAAGTCCTGGCTGTTCCACTTCCGATCCATTTCTCTGCTAATACAACTGGGAAGATAGCAGAAGATGGTCCAAATACTTGGGCCCCTGCACCCACGTGGGAAACCCAAACAGTGTTCCTGGCTCCTAGCTTCAGCCTAGCCCAGCCCTAGCTGTTGCAGGTATTGGGGGAGAGAACCAGCAGATGAAGATTTCTCTCTCTGTTGCTCATCCAAATAAATAAATCTTTTTTTAAAAATTTCATTAAGACAATATTAATGGCGAAATGCATCAATCAGTATTTTCTTTACTCTCCCCAACAGTCCCCTATTCTGCAGAAGAGAAATTGAAGCAGGGATGGTATTGATGGTTTAAGCTGCCTCCTGCAATACCAGCATCCAATACTGAGGCCTGTCTGCTCTATTTCCAGTCCAGCTCTGCTAATGAGCCTGGGAGGGGCTGGCGCCGTGGCTCACTTGGTTAATTCTCTGCCTGCGGTGCCGGCATCCCATATGCACCAGGTTGTAGTCCTGGTTACTCCTCTTCCAGTCCAGCTCTCTGCTGTGGCCCAGGAAGGCAGTGGAGGATGGCCCAAGTGCTTGGGCCCTGCACCCACATGGGAGACCAGGAAGAAGTACCTGGCTCCTGGCTTTGAATCGGCGCAGCGCCAGCCGTAGCGGCCATTTGGGGAGTGAACCAACGGAAGGAAGACCTTTCTCTCTGTCTCTCTCTCTCACTGTCTATAACTCTACCTGTCAAAATAAAAATAAATAAATAAAATTTTAAAAAATGAGCCTGGGAAGGCAGCAGAAAATGACCCAAGTACTTGAGTTCCTGCCACCCACATAGGAGACCACATGGGAGTTCCTGACTCCTGGCTTCAACCTGGCCAGTTGTGGCCATTTGGAGAGTGAGCTGGTGGATGGAAAAATCAATGGAAAATCAATCTCTCTGTGTCACTGTGCCTTTTCTAATATAAATAAATAAATAAATAAATAAGTAAATAAATTGAAGGAAGGAAGGAAGGAAGGAGGAAGGAAGGAAAAAGAAAAGAAAAGAAAAGAAAAGAAAAGAAAAGAAAAGAAAAGAAAAGAAAAGAAAAGAAAAGAAAAGAAAAGAAAAGAAAAGAAAAGGGATGAGGCACAGAAGTTTAAAAATTTATCCAAGGTCACAGAGCTAATAACTGGCTAAACTAAGTTTCAATACCAGGTCTATCCAAACTTAACCACTCAATCACAAACTTGGTGCTTCTCAAACTTGATAACGTACACACAGTCACCTGGGAATCTTGCTAAAATGAAGACTAATTCAGCAGGTCTGGAGTGAACAGCACAATTCTCCATTTCTAACAAGTTCCAGATGCTGCTGGTCCTTGGACTAGCATAAGCACAAACTACTTTGCTTCCCTCTATAACCTCTCCTCCATCCCCTCCTCCTCCTGGGTATCTACTCCATCCAAGATCTCAGCAACCAGCTAATGAAAAGGTCCTGAATTCCCAAAAGGCAGAGGAACTCCTAATTAGTCCTTTGTTTTCTGCTGCTTTCACTATTCCCTCCTCTGTGCTCCCTGGCCCTACCAGTTCAGTCGTACCCTCCTTTCTAAAGCCACCTGAGAAGCAGCTAATAGGGAGTTCAAAATGAATGGCTGTGGTATCCAAGGAAACCTTGGATAGCTGAGGATAATCTGAGGGTGACAAGGTGCCAACCCAAAGTCCATATCACCACAGTGACTCTGATGAGAGTGAATGCTACTGGAGTAACCTGGAACTGCTATTTACTCCCATCACTTCTCCAAAGATGATGGGTGTGACCTCCCCACCCCTTCTCAGCTCAGGTCTCTGAGCAACACAGGTAATTATGGTCTGCCTATTTACTACAGAAACAGGCAGTTTCAACTGGGTTCAGTCCTTCCTCACTCTACCTGCCCTACATTTTAGACATCATTTTTTTGTGTGCTATTAGTGCTTAAGAGTACTACCAACAGAAGTGCTTGCACTGCATAAGTGTGACAAAATTACCTTTCAGAGTGGGCACTGGGGCACAGTGGGTTAAGCTGCCACTTGGAACACGTGCATCCCACATGAGGGTACCTAGAATCAAGCCCCACCCTCCACTCTATTCAGCTTCCTGATAATGCATCCTGGGAGGCAACAGACAAAGGCTCAAGTACTTGGGTCCCTGTCACTCACGTGGGAAACCTGGATGAAGCTCCTCTGGATCCTGGCTGGCTTGGTCCAGCCCTAGCTGTTGTACACATTTGGTTAGTGAACTGTCTGTCTCTTCCTCTCCTGCCACTCTGCCTTTCAAATAAAACTATAAATGAACAAACAGTATAAATTCAATAAAAAGTCTGAAATCTGAATTATGACTGTGTTAGAGCATGTACAACACTGGATAATGTTTTGACTCAACAGCCCTCTAGTCTCCTGCGACCACAATTCTCCTGCCCCTTGGTGTTTTCTTAATGTAAACAATTTCCTCAGCTCGAATGATTCAGCTCAGACCATCTTCAACAGTAGACTGATTTACAAAGCTTAAAACAGTTCAGACCTGGGGCCGTCGCTGTGGCATAGTGGCCAAGCCTCCACCTGTGGCACCAGCATCTCATATTTGAGTCCTGGCTGCTCCTCTTCCAACCCAGCTCTCTGCTATGGCCTGGGAAAACAGTAGAGGATGGCCCAAGTGCTTGGGCCCCTGCACTTATGTGGGAGACCCAGAAGGAAGCTCCTGTCTCCTGGTTTCAGCCTAGCTAAATCCTGGCCATTACTGCCATTTGGGGAGTGAACCAGCAGATGGAAGATCTCTTTCTCTGTCTCTCCCTCTCTATCTGTAACCTATAACTCTACCTCTCAAGTAAATAAATCAATCTTAATAATAATAATAATGCAGTTCACACCACAAATCCAAAAACTATACTGTGCCTTAAGGAAAGAGGGCCGGCCGGCGCCGTGGCTCACTAGGCTAATCCTCCGCCTTGTGGCGCCGGCACACCAGGTTCTAGTCCCGGTTGGGGCGCCGGACTCTGTCCTGGTTGCCCCTCTTCCAGGCCAGCTCTCTGCTATGGTCCGGAAGTACAGTGGAGGATGGCCCAAGTGCTTGGGCCCTGCACCTGCATGGGAGACCAGGAGAAGCACCTGGCTCCTGGCTTCAGATCAGCAGCACTCTGGCTGCAGTGGTCACTGGAGGGTGAACCAACGGCAAAAGGAAGATCTCTCTCTCACACTGTCCACTCTGCCTGTCAAAAAAGAAAAAAAAGGGAAAGAGGGCCTATTGCCAAACAGAACAAATTAGGCCTGGGCTCAAAACCCAGTTCAGTCACTTACTAGTTGGGTAATCCTTAACCCTCAGGACAGCTACTTTAGGTTCTTTAAGCCTAAATTTCATCATTGGATTGTCATAAACTATCATTTATGGTTTGTGACTGAGATAAAGTACCTGGAACTTAGTGAAGACTCAGTATATATCTGCTTCCTCCCTTTTCTTCCCCCTACTCCTGCTCATAGAGATATTCAGTTAAGTTCATAACACACATTTGTATCAAGTCACATAAAGGAACCTGGTGAGATCTGGCTTTAGAACGAATTATTATATGACTTTGAACAAGTACTTTTATCTTTCCTTGACTCTTTTCCTTATCACAAATCAGAGTAAGTTGATCATTTCTAGTTCATTGGTCAACAAATATTTATTGAGCACTTACTATACACCAGACACTCTTCTAAGGGCCAAGATACAAGAATTAATAAATAAAAGCCTTTACTCCTACAGAGTCTGCACTCTAGTAGGGAGGAAAAATCAAACCATAGATAAAATACATTAGATAGTAACAGGAAGTTCCAGGAAGAAGGTAACATAGAATTGTAATATTTCAAAGGGGAAACTGAGCTTAAGAAATGCAGATAAGGGGCTTAAGTTATTCTAAAATTCTATGAGGTAGAAATTAGAAGACAATATAAGGGGCTTCATTATATTATACATATTACAATTCTCCATCTGATAGCAACATCTTAGTCTTATATTCTAAGAGGATATAATGTATATTTAGTATACACAAAGTCCTCAGCACACAAGCACCTCATAGTGAATCCCTAGACAGATTAAAAAGTTAGCCATTGTGGTGTAGCCAATAAAGCCACTACCATATGGATTCCAGTTGGAGAGCCAGCTGCTCTACTTCTGTTCTCGCTCTCTGCTAATGGCCAGGGAAAACTCCAGAAGATGGCTCAAGTCCTTGGGTCCCTGCCACCCACGTGGGAGACCTGGATGAAGCTCCTTGCTGACTTCAGCCTGGCTCAGCCCTGTCAGCTACAGCCATTTGGGGAGTGAACCAGTGAATTAAAGATGGATCTCTCTGTCTCTCCCACTCTCTCTATAACTCTGAATTTCAAATAAATAAATAAATCTTAAAAAAAAAAAAAAAGCCACTGGAGCTGGCATTGTGGTATAGCAGGTTAAGCTACCACTTGCAGCATCCCATATCAGGGTGCGAGTTTGAGCCCCGGTTACCCTGTCTCTGATTCAGCTTCCAGCTAATATGCCTAGGAAAGTAGCAGGATGGCCCAAGTACTTGGGCCCCTACCACCTGCATGAGAGACCTGGATGGAGTTCCAAGCTCCTGGCTTCAGCCTGGTCCAGTCCCAGCTGCCGTTTGAGTAGTGAATCAGCAGATGGAAACTAGTGTGCTTGCTTACTTGCTCGCTCGCTCGCTCTCTCTCCTTCCCTCTCTTTTGCTCTCTTGCTCTCGCTCTCCCTTTCAAATAAATAAATCTTAAAAAACTTAGCCATATATTCAGGTTAGAGAGAGAGTCAGAGATCCAAAAGGAATCCCATAAGAATATCTGTTCTCATTTCCTGTCTTAAGTTAATGAAGACTTAAACATCCACGAGAGTGCTCTATATTCTTCTTGAAATTCTCCAAGGGAAGGGGCCCACATTGTGGCATGTGAGTTAAATTGCTGGTAACCACACCAGCATCCCATAGCTCCCCCCCAGTAGCTCCCTGCTGATGCACCTGGATGGAAGGCAGCAGATGACAGCCCAAGTATTTGGGCCCCTGCTTCCCATATGGTAGACCCAAATGGAGTCTAGGCTCCTGGTTTCAGCCTGGCCCAGCCTGGCTTGTGTGATTTATGGAGTAAATCAGTAGATGGAAGATCACCTCCCTCCCTCCCTCCCTCCCTCCCTCCCTCCCTCCCTCCCTCTCTCTCTCTCTCTCTCTCTCTCCCCCTTACTCTGGCACTGTGCCTTTCAAATAAACAAATCTTTAAAAAAAAAAAAAAAGAAATTCTTCAAAGGCAAAAATGACGAATTCTTACAATACAATGGATTCCCCTTAGACTCACTGGAATTTCTCCTATTATCTAACAGGTTAAGTATCCCTAATCAAAAAAAATCTGAAACCCAAAATGCTCTAAAACCCAAAACTTTTTGAGAATGACATGACAACACAAGTGGAAAATTCCATACCTGAACTCAAAACACAGGTGCACTAAAAATGCTGTATAATGCAGGCCGTATGTATAAAGTATATGTGAAACATAAATGAATTCTGCATTGAGACTTGAATCCCATCCCTAAAATAACTCATTATGCATGTGTAAATATTCCAAAATTTGAGAAAAACCCAAAATCTAAAACACTTCTGGTCCCCAGCATTCAGATAAGGAATATTCAACATGTACTATTTCTCTTTTGTAGACACAATTTTGTGAACAAACACCTATAGCAAGTTGGTGTATGCAGCATTCACTCACCAAACATTTCTAGCACCTCTATGTGCTAGTCACTGTGCAAAGGCTAAGGAACACTGCACCTAAAGTGTGGACAGGAGATAACCAAATAAACAACCAAACCACAACACTCCATGATGTCAAAGGATATATAACCTATACCAGTAGCAGGGAGGAAAGAGATTAACCACACTGGAAGAGAAGACCAGGAAAAAGCTACTGTAAATGAAGAATTAAAACATCCATGAGAGTGCTCTATATTCTTCTTGAAGTTCTCCAAGGGAAGGGGCCCACACTGTGGCATTAATAGAAGTAAACTGGAATTTGCAGGCAGGTGAGGTTAACAGGTGAAAGAGGGATTCTATGAAGAGAGAAAACATGGGCTGAGAAAACCAGAGGGACATTCTCCAGCCTGGCGTACGAAGGAGGCTGAAATAGCTTCATCTTGATAAAGCGAAAAATGCAAGGAAATGATGGCTGAGGCCATCACAGACTTCGTTGCATGCTTGGCCTTTATGGTACAGGCAACAGGAAGCCCTGAGAGGTTTTAGGCAGGGAATGGACAGGATTAGCTTTGTACTTCTGAAGTTTGTTTGTTTTTCCTGGTAGGAATAGGAAAGACTCAGGGAAAAGAATGAGATCAGACCAGTTAAGAGCAATCACAGCAGTCCAAGCAGGTGATCATAAGACCTTGAACTCATGCATTAGCAACAGAGTTGGACAGATGACCAACAGGCACAGGACAGGATGAGGAAAAAGGAGGTTTTGGGCTTGGACCACTAGAGATAGGGAAGGCATTCACCAAGATATAAAACACAGGAGAAGTTGCAGGTCTAGAAGAAGGAAGACAGTGATACCCATCAAGTTTGTGATGTCTATGAGACAATCACATGGAAAAATCCATTGTGAAAGGTGCTGAAAGAAATACTAAGAAACAGTAATCACCACTACTTGCAAACTGGTCCTGTTGATGAAGTGCATCACATGCACATTTGATGTAATCTAAGCCTTTTAAGAGATCACAACTGGTTTGGGAAGTTCAGACAAATATTCACAAAAAGTTAAGTAACAAAAGACAGAAAAAAATATTATAAGGCAGTTTTGGTTTATGATAAATTGCATGAAAAACAGTTGTCATATTTAAAGACCATAATCAAATTACCACTTAGCTTTTCAATCTTGGAAAGTTCTGCTTATTTAACTTTCCGTATCACCACAAGTCTGTTTGTTGAAGGTATTATGCATCTTTACATGTCAGAAAAATGAGATGTCATCAAGATATTTGGGCTGTGCTCTTAGACAACACATGCAGCATAGGGAAGCAGCTAATGACAGCAACAAACATTCTCTTCTGTCTTTATTAGCGCCCTTAATTCTGCCTCCACACTTGTCTTCTCTGACCACCACAGCACCTGTGCTATAGCTACTCCAGCCTCTTACTTCTTCACAATAGCATATGCTTAAAAAGAGGAGTCTTTAGGGCTGGACCAGGGCCTAAACCATTCCCTTACCCCTTCCCAGGAACTTCCCATAGGAAAATCAGAGACAGGAGGCCAGAGAGATGGAAATTTAATGCTCTTTCTGTCTTTCTCTCCTGCAGGGAAGGTAAAGAGAACTTCCAGCCCCTGGCAGTTTCCCTTTCTTCCTAATAAAGGCAGCACCACAGAACTACTGATATTATACTTATTAACAACAGCAAAAGGCCGGCGCCGCGGCTCACTTGGCTAATCCTCCGCCTAGCGGTGCCGGCACACCAGGTTCTAGTCCCAGTCGGAGCACCGGATTCTGTCCTGGTTGCCCCCCTTCCAGGCCAGCTCTCTGCTGTAGCCAGGGAGTGCAGTGGAGGATGGCCCAAGTCCTTGGGCCCTGCACCCCATGGGAGACCAGGAGAAGCATCTGGCTCCTGGCTTCGGATCAGCGCGGTGTGCCGGCCGCAGCGGCCACTGGAGGGTGAACCAACGGCAAAAAGGAAGACCTTTCTCTCTGTCTCTCTCTCTCACTGTCCACTCTGCCTGTAAAAAAACAATAGCAACGACAATAAAAATCATAAACCAAACCTCTGAAAAATAGAGATTCTTCTCAAAGAGCTTCAACTAAACAAGTCTGATCCCTGTTTTCTATTTGGCAAAATAACCAACAAAGGCTAGGACAGGTCCTACATTCTTGCTCCCTAGAAGTAGCTCAGGCCGGCCAGGTCAGCAACCTTCCAACCCAGAACTGACTCCATGCTCAGGCTAGGGCTGCAGCTTACGAGTACACGAGTGTTTGTATAGGTCTGGGATGAATTTCCTCCTGTTACAAAGATAATTATATCCAAGGAGTCAAGCCCTCCAGGTGTGCTCCCTACTGGAAACTAGAGCCTACCACTTCAGCCACAGGTCACTGGAGGGTGAGGGCCCTCTTAGGATCCTATTCTGGATGTATACAAAGATAACACAGTGAAAAGGTCCTGCATGACTAAAGAGGATGTTAGAAATTGCCTAGCACTAAAGGATCATGTATGGCAGCTCCCTGTCATCCTAGTTAGAAAAAAAGATCTTGTCTCTATCAGTCCTTTCCTCAACTAGGACTCCCTTTTTTAAAAAATTAATTATTTGTGGGGCAGAGAGAGAAAAAGCACATTCCCATTGACTGGTCCACTCGCCAAATGCCCACAATGGCCAGAATTGGGCCTGGCCACAGCCAAGAGCCAGGAATTCAATTCAGATCTCCCATATAGGTGGCAGGGACCCAACTACTTGAGCCGCCACTGCTGCTTTCCAGGGTTTGCATTAGCAGGAAGCTGGAGCCAGGAGCTGCCCAGGAATAGAATCCATGTATTGAGTGAGATACAAGCAGTGGGAATCCTAACCACCATCTTAACTGCTAGGAGCTGGGTACTCCCTCCCAGTCTCCCATGCGCGTGCAGGGACCCAAGCACTTGGGCCATCCTCCACTGCACTCCCTGGCCACAGCAGGGAGTTGGACTGGAAGAGGGGCAACCGGGACAGAATCTGGTGCCCCAACAGGGACTAGAACCTGGGGTGCCAGCGCCGCAGGCGGAGGATTAGCTTAGTGAGCCGCGGTGCTGGCTAATAGAGGCATTTTTGCTGATGGTAATGACAATGATACTAGAGGGGATCTATATATGCAAAGTGACAGCCACAGAGTAGACCATCCATTGCAAAAATGTGAAACCAGACACAAAGGACACACAGTACACTCAAACACACACACAAATACCTCTTGCAGGACACAGGAAAAAAATGTACCACATAAGCCAAAGCAGGGACTGAAACATGATCAAAGACTCTCCAAATTAGTGGAGACATACCTTCCACTCCCTAGAGTGACTCATGTCAAACTTATCTGATATGGAGTCCAAATTTACAAAACAAGGAGCAGAAAACAAACCACACAGTGGAGAACATGCCAATTAACAACCAGAGGAAATGGAGTGTGCCAAAGGGGGCAGACCTAAGTCGATTCCAAATTAGGCCTGATAACATTAGGAAATATCTGCTACACTGGACTAAAGGTTAAAAAAAAAAAAAGGCAAGTAGAGGAGAAAGTGTAAGTGATACTTACTTGGTCTAGATATAAAGGTCAGATAAACTCTGAAGGACACTATCATGATCTGAAGGGCAGTGATCACATTGAACTGTCAAGGTAAGGCAGACAGGGTTCTGAGTCATGAGAACAAATCCATCACGTTTGCTGCCTGCCTGCCAAAATAAGCAAGGAGGAGGCTGCATGTTCCACAATAGCCCCTCTGTCTAGTCTTGCAAAGAACCCGGGTCTTCACAAGCCCTGCCACAAACACAATGGGGTATACTAATCACGTAAGCTTCTTGGAAAGCTAAGCCCACAAACGTTTCTAAGCTCAACCACCCTGGGGAGAGTGGTGAGATTTATGCAGAAGCAAGGCCTAGAGCTCACTCTCAAACCAAGGAATTCTGCTCTCTCTATATTAAATAGGAGACGAGGATTCAAGACCATAGATGAGAAAAGGCTCATCTATGAGTCAAAGATGATCTTGTCTGCAAAAGCCAAATTAATTTCTGACTAGCAATTTGATAAATGATATAAAGAAACACAAAAGTTATATATATGGCTCCTGCCCTGAAAAAACAATTTTGCTTGGGGGACAAATAGAAGCCAACTAGGGGCTGGTGCTATGGCCAAGAGGGTTAACCCCCTGGCCTGAAGCACCGGCATCCCATATTGGTGCCGGTTCTAATCCCAGCTGCCCCTCTTCTGATCTAGCTCTCTGCTGTGGCCTGGGAAAGCAGTACAAGATGGCCCAAGTCCTTGGGCCCCTGCACCTGCATGGGAGACCTGGAAGAAGCTCCTGGCTCCTGACTTTGGGTCAGCACAGCTTCCAGCCATTGCAGCCAATTGGGGGAGTGAACCAGCAGATTGGAAGACACCTCTCTCTGTCTCTACCTCTCTCTGTAACTCTTTCAAATAAATACAATAAATCTTAAAAAAAAAAAAAAAGCCAGCTAAAGATCCATCTGAACAATTGATAATCAATTTCAGACAGATGGAAGAATCCTTCATTCTTCCACCAAAACAATGCTTGAAAATTCTGACCCTAGTTCAATCCACCTGTCTGCCTGAGTATCACACACACGCAAACAGCCCCTTCTCTCCTTCCTCTCCGCAGGTAATATCACTTGCCTACTTGACAGAGAGCAAAGTTCTTACACATTAACCAAAGCAACCCAATCACCTGCATTCCTGCTTTATTCCCTCTGATCTTTCTCAGAGACAAATCTTTTGACTCAATTCCATGCTCCCTCAATTACTCTCTCCCTTGTTTGAATTTTATCTCTCTTCCTCTACTGGCTCTTTCCAAACAGCACATAAACATGCTTCAGTCTCTGCTAGGTTACAATAAACAAACATCACTCCCTCCACCCTACATCCGCCTCTATATAAAGCCTTCCTTCTTGCTCTGTTCCTTCAAAGTCCAGGTTTCAAAGCTCACTGTCTCCACTGCTGTACTTCCTATTCACTTTCTACAACTCCCTGACAATGCTCCACTAAAGTGATCTTTACACTGGACACCTACAGCCCTCGACTTGCTTGACCTCTTCATGATCTGAGGCTCTGACACACCGTCCACACACCACACCCTCCTGGAAACTCATTTCTCTTCTGCTCCTCCTACCTCTACCACTCCCTTGCTGTGGCCAATTCCCCTCAGGGGATCCTCTTTCTCCGCTCCTAAAACCACTCTCCTTTTGGAGTTCAAGGAATTTTTTGTCTCAAACTTCTTCTCTTGTACACTCTCTCCCTATGCAATCTCCGTCTCCACTCTTACGGCTTTGATTCAGTGAACTCATGACTGAGGCCAGCATTGTGGTACAGCGGGTTAAGCCACTGCCTAAACACTGGCATTCCGTATTGAAGTGCCAGTTGGAGCCCTGGCTGCACTGCTTCTGATTTGCCTCCTTGCTAATGTGCCTGGGAGACAAGGGTGATGGCCCAGGTACTTGGGTCCCTGTCACCTGCATGGGAAACCTGGATGGAGTTCCAAGTGCTCGGCTTCAGCCTGGCCTGGCCCTGGCTTCTGCAGATATTTGGGAAGTGAACCGGCGGATGGAAGATGTAAGGCCACCACAAAACACACCAAACACTGGAGTTAGAAGAAAGGTTTATTGTCGGGTGGGGGAAGCCCGATGGGCAGGGGGAGGAGGGCAAGGGGAGGGCGAGAGAGTAAGAGCGTTAGAGAGAGAGAGATCAAGAGAGCACATGTTCAGGAACAGCTCCTGTTAAACCTTTGCCTGGGAGCAGGCAGGGAAGCAGGAGCAGTGAACCCCATGGGGGGGGGGGGGGAGGGGCAGGTAACTAGAGCCTAGAATGGCACCAACAACAAAACCCAAGACAGTATTTTCTCCTGTACCATCGCTGCCACCACCTCACCGTAAATAACCCTCCTCTTCTTATAGTCCCCATTTCAGTTAATGACACTACATACCCACACATTCCCAAGCCAGAAACCTGCAAGTCATCCTAGGTTCTTTCCTCTCCCCCTCAAACACCACAATTAATCACTAAAACACATGGATTTCATCCCTTAACACTTCTTTGTGGTTTGTCACTGGTTTTAGCCCATGCCTAGTCTTCCTGCCACTGCTGCCAGCGGCAAGTGTCCCTTAAATGTAAATCCAATCACTAGTCACCCTTGCCTAAAACCCTTCAGTTGCTCCCCAAAGCCTTCAGGATAAAGTCCAAACTCAACATAGTATGACACACAAAGCCAGTCAACATTTCAGTCCTGTCTACTTTTCCTACCTCATCTCATTTCTCCTTCCCTTATGTCCTACCTCCAACCTTACCAACGCTCTATAATCCCTCCCCTCAAACTTTCATCCCCTTAATTGGGTTCACACTGACCAAAATGCCTCTAACTGGAACTCTCTGCCCAGAGTCCTGAATCCTTTAGATCACTGTTCAGGCTTCATTTCCTTTCGGATGCCTTCCCTGATCTTTACACATTCTGGCCATATTGGGTACTCTTCTTCACTACCATGGCACCAAGCATTTATCTGTTATAACATCAGTAATACAAGTAATACAATGCTCGTACCAGTAATACAATACTATACAATACTATAGCACAAGCATGTATTTTATAACACTTTCTACAAAAGCTAATTGACAGTTTACCAACATGTTTCCTGCAATAAATCACAGAGGTGCAAGGACAGTATCTTCATTTCCTTCACCTATCTTCTGACGTAGAGCAGATATTCAATAAATGTTTATTAATTAAGCAAATAAATGGATTCTTCAAACAAAGTCCTGGTACCCTGGGTGATTAGAAAATCAACAAAGAACTGGGGCTGGCACTGTGGCATAGTGGGTAAAGCCGCCACCTGCAGGGCCAGCATCCCATATGTGCGCCAGTTCCAGTCCCAGCTGTTCCAGTTCCAATCCAGCTCTCTGTTATGGCCTGGAAAAGCAGTAGAAGATGGCCCAAGTCCTTGGGCCCCTGCACCCGCATGGGAGACCTGGAAGAAGCTCCTGGCTCCCAGCTTCGGATCGGTGCAGCTCAGGCCGTTGCAGCCATCTGGGGAGTGAAACAGTGGATGGAAGACTTCTTTTTCTCTCTCTGCCTCTCCTTTTCTCTCTAACTCTGCCTTTCAAATAAACAAATAAATCTTTAAAAAAAAAGAGAGAGAGAGAGAGAGAGAGAGAGAGAAAATCAACATAGAACTGAAGATTTTGGAGAGGATTTAGGGTATTTCTTATGCAATTCTTGCCAGGTATTCATTCCCGGAAGCATACAATGAAGGTTATCCAGAGAAGGGGTAGTAGAGCAGGTATAAATGGGTAGAACAGGTAAATGAGTATTGCTGATTTAAATGAGAAATAAGGCTAAGAAACATAACCTTGAATCAGAGACTCAAATTAACAGCTTTATCTTACTCCATAAGGAGTAAAATTCATAAAAGAAGGTTTTCACATAAGAAGAAAGAGTCCTGGGATGAGGGACAGTATTTTAGAAAAGAGTAAATTTAAGTCCCTGTACCTGCTCAAAATATCCTCTTTAACAATTATGCCTTAATCTAACTTCATGACTCAATTATAATGGTAGCCTCCTGGACAGATCTCTACTCTCATTCATCATTTACATAACCTTTACATTAATCCTGCCCATTGTATAAAACTCAGGTTATACCTATTGACATTCAGAACCTTCCTGCCCCACTCTTAACCTTAATATCATTCAGTGTTTCTAATAGCCCAGCCATCTCCCCAGCACCACCTTCCCCAACCATGTCTCCTTATAGGTACTCATAGAAAATACGCACACAGTGAGCTTATTTACTGTTGATGATTGACTGAAACGTGCCAAAAAAAAGAAAAACAAAAAATTATTTCCTATATGTCTCTAACATGCTCCTGCAGGTTGGAAACCAGCTGAACTCCAAAGACACTTCAAGCAAGCCCTTTCTGCTCATCAACACAAAGGAGTTGTGTTTACTTTTCTAGACAAAAATCACTATAGAAATTTGCTATTGTAAGAGGCAGTCCAGCAGTACAGCTGACAAAGCCCTTGCCCCAAAGACAGACGGTCATTGACCAATTAATTAACTTAGGCAACTATCCAAATCTTTCCTGATAATTGGAACATCTCTAATGATTGACACATGGTCATACAGAAGAAATTTTGAAGAGAAAGAAAAATAAATGTGCCCAATGACTGCAGACTCACATTGTAAGACCACTGTATATAGACATAGCAAGTGGCCAGATTCTAGGCTGGCCAAAAAGAGTCTATCCTTGAGTGTCCCATTCTCCATCAGTCTGCCTGCCTCTTCACACACACACCCCCCACCATTCTGTCCCTACACACAACTAAAGAAAGCATATTATGTAAAGCTATATATACTATTTCTGTATTTTTTACAATTTTCTACATTAAACTCATTATTTTTATAATACAAAAAGAAAATTATCTAAAAATTGAATTTATAAGGACTAATAAAATCACTCCTTCTCTTGAAATTCCCTGCCAATCAACCACAAACATAAGAAGTATTAAGAAGGGCCCACATTGTGGCATACTAGGTAAAGCCATCAGCTACAACACTGGCATCTCATATGGGCACGGGTTCGAGTTCCATCTGCTCCACTTCTGATCCAGCTCCCTGCTAATGTGCCAGGGAAAGCAGTAGAAGATGGCTCAGGTCATTGGGCCCCTGTACCCACATGGAAGACCTGGAATAAGCTCCAAGCTCCTGGCTTTGGCCTGGCCCCGCTCTGGCTGTTGCAGCCATTTGGGGAGTGAACCAAGGGGTGGAAGATCTTTCTGTTCTCTCTTGTTCTCTCTTGCTCTGACTCTCATTCTCCCTTATTCTGTCACTATGCCTTTCAAATAAATAAATAAATCTTAGATAAAATTCTAATAGATACAAGAATACTACAAAACAGTATATGGTTAAGAGATTCTGAAATAGACAATATAAGAAATCAGAGAAGGGAAAGACTGATGCCTGAGAGTACCAAGAGAAAGCTGTTATGGAAGACAAGGTTCTCATGCTTAGTTTTGATTACACGCGCCCGCGCGCGCACACACACACACACACACACACTCAGGTAACATTTTAATAATAAGAAAGGGAGAAGGCATTCTAGGAAGAAGAAGGATAAACAAAAACACAGAAGCAGGTATGAGGACCCGGGAGATGGAGAGCAGAGACCAGCCCAAATCAAGCAGGAAGCTGTGCTGGGCTGTATATTGATACAGCTGGGTATGTAAAGTCGAATTATGGGAGGCCCTGAAAACTGTAGACAGAATTCATTTTATTTTATTCCAGCAATTGGGAAGCTCTAGAAGGAAAAATAACATTCTATTAGAAGTAACAAAAAAAATTATTATAAGCCAAGCCAAGGGGCATGAAAGGGTTCCTCCAAGCCAGGAAATCAGAAAATGCCCCCAGCAGAATCTAAACAACAAAGACTTCAACTCCAGTCAAAATGAGGGGAGTGGAAGCAGAGGCACTGGCACACCATTCAGGTTAGTCACAGCATGGCTCAGGAGAGAACTATCAGAAACTGAAAGGGTCAAGAGTTTTGATCTTGGGATGTTTCTCTTTCCTGACATGTACTCTGAAGTATTCTTCCCATCACCATCTCTAAAATCTAGAATTAGCACTGGAAAAATGTCAGGACCTCAGCTGATGCATTTCCTTGGCCTGCATGACATCACTTGCCAAGCAAGTCCAAGATGAAGACAATAACTCCCATAAGCACTGTTAGCACATGATCACATTTTATTATTGCAACAGCATGGATGTGGCCAAAGCTTGTGATTTCCCAGCAGAGGGACTTGACTCACTTTCTGAATTAACAGTGTCCATGTCTAGAAGTAGCAATTATTCCATTGTTCTGTCTAGAAGCTATCCACTCCAACCTCTAGGACGTCGTTCTAAAGAGGAACTTACAAACCGAGTCTACATGAAACCAAAAATAGGCTGTTTCAGAGTGTCACTCAGGAAAACAATTTCAAATCCTCAGCCCATGTGTTAACAACATTTCATCACTTTACACCACAAAACTTTTATACAGAATTTCCAAAGGAACTAATATACCATAAAACTTCTCCTATAATATGGGGCAAAGAAATTCTCCACAGTTTACATGTCTGGAATAGGCCACTTAAGATGTGCGAATGTGGTGTAGTAGGTAGAGCCGCTGCCTGCAGTGCCAGCATCCCATATGGGCACCAGTTCAAGTCCAGAATGCTCTACTTCTGATCCAGCTCTCTGCTATGGCCTGGAAAAGTAGTGGAAGATGGCTCAAGTCTTTGGGTCCCTGTACCCATATAGGAGACCCAGAAGAAGCTCCTGGCTCCTGGCTTCAGATGGGCCCAGCTCTGGCTGTTGTAGCCATGTCAGGAGTAAACCAGAAGAAGGAAGACTTCTCTCTCTGCCTCTGCTTCTCTGTAACTCTGCCTTTCAAATAAATAAATCTTTTAAAAAATATGTGTGATTGTACTTCAGATGTTAAAAACAATAGTGATATAATTATACTAACAATGACATTTTAAAAAATTATTTGGGAAAGACAGACAGACAGACACACATACACAGACCCCTCCCATTTGGGTTCACTTCCCATATAACCTCAATAGCCAAGGACTGGGCCAGGCTGAAACCAGACGTCAGGAATTCAATCCAAGTTTCCCAAGTGGGTAGCAAGAACTCAAATGCTTGAGCCATCACTGCTGAAGTCAAGAGCCATAGTCAGTGATCAAACCTAGGGAGTTGGATATGGGACTCAAGTCTTTTTTTTTTTTTTTTTAATTTATTTATTTATATTGAAGGCAGAGTTACACAGAGAGAAAAGGAGAGGCAGAGGGAGAAGGGTCTTCCATCCACTGGTTCACTCCCCAATTGGCTGCAATGGTCAGAGCTGTGCCAATCCGAAGCCAGGAGCCAGGATCTTCTTTCGGGTCTCCCACACAGGTGCAGGGACCCAAGGACTTAAGCTATCTTCTACTGCTTTCCCAGGCCATAGCAGAGAGCTGGATTGGAAGTGGGGCATCCGGGACTTGAACCAGTGCCCATATGGGATGCCAGCACGACAGGCAGTGGCTTTACCCACTATGCCACAGCGCGGGTCCCTGGACACAAGTCTTAACTGGAGTCTTAACCAGTAGGCTAAAAACACCCACTCTAACAATTATATTTCACTTATATTTTTCAAACAATTATCTCAGTTAACCCATTGCTATTGATTTTCAAACTTCCTTCTATGTAACCTTGGTCCAGAAATCTAGAGTCTTGTTCTAAACAATAATATTGTCTCTATGACTAAATTTATCCATTTGTATAATAACATCCTTATAAGAGATTATAAAGTTCTAATAAGAGGTGGGTATTGTGGCGCATTGGCCCCCCGCAGCACCTGCATCCCATACTGGAGTGGCAGCATACCTGCTACTCTGCACTTCTGAGCCAGCCCCCTGCTAAAACAGGGAAACGACAGATGATGAACCAAGTACTTGCCTTCCTGCCATCCATGCAGGAGATACAGATGGAGTTTCAGGCTTCTGGCCTTGGCCTGGCCCAGCCCTATGGTGGGCATTTGGAGAGTGAATCAGCAGATGGAAGATCTGTATGTGTGTGTGTGACTCTGTCTTTCAAATAAACAAATCAAAAAAAAAAAAAAAGGCTCAAGGGGCTGGCATTATGGTATAACAGGTAAAGCCGCTGCCTGTGATGCCAGCATCCCATATGGGTGCCCGTTCATGTTCAGCTCTTCCACTTCTGAACGAGCACTGCTAATGGTGTGGGAAAAGCAGTGGAAGATGACCCAGGTGGTTGTGCTCCTGCCACCAACATGGGAGGCCCAGAGTCTACATGAAACCATGCCTGGCCTAACCCTGGCTTTTGCAGCTATCTGGGGAGTGAACCAGCAGACAGAAGATATATCTCTCAATATATATAACTTTTTCAAATAAATTAATCTTTAAGGAAAAAAATAAAGCTCAAATAAGATAATGAATATGCAACTGCTTTGTAAAATATCAAATAATATATATGTGAAACTTTTCTAAATAGCAATGGCCTACTATATGCCAATAGTTCATTTATATTCTCATGAATCCCAAAAAGGAAGAATTACCCCCATGTTAACAGAAGAGAAGCCCAAAGATCAGAGAGGTTTAGCAACCTTTCCAAGACCATACAGCAGAAATTAAGATTGAAGTCCTAGCACTGGAGCCCAAGAACAAAGAAATCCATCCACCCGCCTTGCAAGTTTGTACATTAAAATTCAGACCTGGCCGGCGCCGCGGCTCACTAGGCTAATACTCTGCCTTGCAGCACCGGCACACCGGGTTCTAGTCCCGGTCGGGGCGCTGGATTCTGTCCCGGTTGCCCCTCTTCCAGGCCAGCTCTCTGTTGTGGCCAGGGAGTGCAGTGGAGGATGGCCCAAGTGCTTGGGCCCTGCACCCCATGGGAGACCAGGATAAGTACCTGGCTCCTGCCATCGGATCAATGCAGTGCGCCGGCCACAGCGCGCCGGCGGCGGCAGCCATTGGAGGGTGAACCAACGGCAAAGGAAGACCTTTCTCTCTGTCTCTCTCTCTCACTGTCCACTCTGCCTGTCAAAAATAAATAAATAAATAAATAAATAAATAAATAAATAAATAAATTTTTTTTTAAAATGCAGACCTGGGGTGGCGCTATGGCTCCACTTCCAATCCAGCGCTCTGCTATGGCCTGGGAAAGCAGTAGAAGATGGCCCAGGTCCTTGGGCCCCTGCACCCAGGTGGGAGACCCGGAAGAAGCTCCTAGTTCCTGGTTCCTGGCTTCGAATCTGCCCAGCTCTGGCTGTTGCAGCCAACTGGGGAGTGAACCATCGGATGGAAGACCTCTCTCTCTCTCTGCCTCTCCTCTCTCTGTGTAACTCTTTCAAATAAATAAATAAATCTTTTTTTAAAAAATGCAGACCCTTCGCTCCTAACTTTCCATTAAATAACTTTTATAAGTTACTTTATGTGATAGATTTAAAAATAAAATCAGTCCTAACTAGGTTCATATAACCCATGGCAACTATTGAGAACTCTGAGGTGTGTAAGTAGCAGAGAGTTGATGTTATAATGTTGAAATGTGGATGTTCTTTTATTCCTAGCCCACCCTGGCAAGTAAAGACTCTACTATTTAAGTCTTTGTGAAAACAGCCAAGTCTAATTCTGCCTAAACCAATGTATCTACATACATGTTATCTTTTCTTGCCATCATGGACCCCAATTATCTGTAATTAAACAACTTCTCTAAAACCTTAAACTAGGTCCCTAGGGGCCGGTACTGTGGCACAGCAGATTAAGCTGCTGCCTGCAGTGCCGGCATCCCATGTGGGGGCTAGTACGAGACCCGGCTGCTCCACTTCAGATCCAGCTCCAGAGGATAATCCAAGTGCTTGGGCCCCTGTACCTACATGGGAGACCCGGAAGAAGCTCCAGGCGCCTGGCTTCGATCTGGCCCAGCTGCAGCCATTGCAACCATTTGGGAAGTGAACCAGCGGACCGAAGATCTCTTTCTCATTCTCTCTCTCTGTAACTCTGCCTTTCAAATAAAATAAAATAAATCCATAAAATAAATAAATAAATAAAACTAGGCCCCTACAGGACCTGCTTCTTCAGTAGAGTTCGCCTCTATCCCAGGACAGGAGGCAGATACTAGTTCTCCTACCTCTATGACTGTTCTTTCCTAGTTTCCTTTGGTGTTCATAAAGACTTCAACCCACAGAGAGGACACTTTGTTGCTGGACATATCATCATTTGGATGGAATAGTACTCAAAACAATTCACCTCTCCCTTGTTTCCAAATTTCCCAAACAATCATCTGAGTGTTTAGAATTTTTAAAGATGTATCCATCCACTGGTTCACTGGTTTTCCGTCCACTGGTTCACTTGCCAAATGGTCACTATGGCCAGGGTTAGGACAGGTTGAAGTCAGGAGACAGGAGCTTCCTCCAGGTCTCCCACATGGGTGCAGGGGTCCAAGCACTTAGGCCATCCTCCACTGCTTTCCTAGGCACATTAGCAGAGAGATGGATCAGAAGTGGAGCAACCAGGACTTGAACTGGCACCTAAATGGGATGCCAGTGCTGTAGGCAGCAGCTTAACCTGCTATGCCACAGCACCAGCCCCTATTTCAAATCTTTTATTTCTGTATTTGAGAGAGAGAAAGAGAGTTCCTATCTGCTGATTCTCTACCCAAACACCTGCAATGGCTGAGCTTAGGCCAGGCCAAAGACAGAAGCCAAGAACTCAATCCAGGACTACCAAAGGGGTAGCAGGAACCCAATTACTGGAAACTGGAATCAGGAGCCAAAGCCAGGAATTGAACTCAGGCACACCAGTGTGGGACACTAGTGTCCTAACCACTAGGCATGATTATTAACTCAGCTTCACAAGTACTTTCTTGTAAGGAAGAGGGTGCTTGAGATAGCATAAAGTATTCCAATACCTGGACAGGTATTTCCTTACTATGAATTAATAAAATTGGCATACTACTTGTTGCTTCTTTAAAAACCTTCAATGACTCCACCACTGGCCATGGAGTAAGGCTGTAAAAGAATTCTTATAAGCTGGTCACTGGGTTCTTTACAGTATCATGTGCTCCCACTTAAACTCTGGTCCTTCAGTGGCACCCAGCTACTTAAATTCCTTAAACCCCTCCATTCACTACTGCCTCTCGTGCTATTTATTTCCACTCTCTGCTCTCCACCCACCTTCCTCCAACTGGTTAACTCCTATTCATCCCTTAAAGTCCTCTCAAGTGTCACCTCCTTCGTCAAATCTCCCCTTGAACCCCAAGAGGAGATTCTCACCCCTCCTCTTGTTTTCATAGTACTTTATATATGCCTCTGTTCTAACACTTATCTCAGTATCATAATTACTTGTTGGCATATATCTTCCCCTTGCTAGATATGACTAACCAAGGGCAGGAGCCAGATCTCATTCAGAATTCCGGCATCTCCAGTACCTGAAATTGTGTCACCTCTGAGAGATTGAATAATTGTTGGAGGACTGGAAGAAGTAAGGATGTACCCTGGTTCTCTTGGTTGCTGCCCACACTGAAACTCTAGGATCCAGAGTTATTATCTAATGCCTCCTGTTTACTAGCCAGCTATCTGAAAGAGCCTTTGGGACATTTAGGAAATGAGGGAGAGCATTTATGTCCATGCTGAATCATCTAATCCTGCCAAGACCATGCTCACTACCAACACACAGGGAAATGGTTGCCAAAGACAGTTCTGGAAAATCCATGCCTGACAACCACTTCTAATACAGCTGCAATATACACAGTTCTGCTCCCTTCACACTGCAAGTGCATTGCTCCCCTTCTCACCCTAGCCCCTCCAGGGGCAGTTTATGTGGCTGAAAACTGTAGCTCTCCTGCATTAAAAAATACTGCTTCAGTTTGTAGAATGAGATGACTACAAATTATCAGCAGCAGACAGAAAAAGATCAAAGTAATCTGGAGGTCAACCAATGAGTTGAGAATGCCATCAACCTCAATATCTATTTCCCCATCACTCTCCAAAACTAATTCCTGGTATTATCCTTAGGTCACTCTATATTTTAGCACACTCCCTTGCTTAAGCAAACACTTCTTCTGTTAGGCAGTAAGAGGATCTCTAAGTCTGCACATGCAGGAATTCCATACAGCAAAGTAACAAAGGCCCGGATGCTAAGCCACTCAGACTTCCCAATGAGAATGTTGCTGGTGCAGTGGGGGAAAGAGAGTGTCTTGTGCACCTATCAGAGAGCAGACTGCACCACCACCCCATCCAGCTCAAGCTCATTTACTTTGGCCAGCAATTTTTGACTCATTCCTCCTCTCAAGAAAGACATCTGTGTCTGGGAAAGATCAAATTCCTACACACCTGATCAAAGTCCTTCAGAGGAAAGTCACACTGAGTGAGACAGCTAGAGGAACTGAACAGGAGAGGCCTCTCGGAAACAAGAGAGCCCTGCTTCTTTCTCTCTTCTGTGCCTGCCCTGCTCGCCAGCACCACAACTTCCTTTCAGCGAGAGGCCACCAGCAACGCGAGCCAGTGAGGTGCTGAGATTCCTCACCTATTGCTGCTCCCACTCTGCGGGTTTAAAGCTGTCACAGCCGGAGACAGCCCCAGCGCAATCCTCCCTCTGAAGGGTACACTGCTGCTCAAAAGCCTGCAAAGGAAACTTAATGGACCCATTCACTGAGCGGCATTTTTTTTTTTTTTTCAATTAAGTTCAGCACGATCTAACCTCTTTGTGCTCTGAAATGAACCACATTTCTTAAAAGAAAGACCACAGGGGGTTGACAGAAAACTTGCTGAGGGTAGGAGAAGCCGGACAGTTTACAGGAGGTGATGCAGATGGGAAAAGTAGAAGTCCCAGCAGATCCTTCTAGTTTCTCTCTCTCTCCCTCTTCCTCTCCCTTTCTCTCTCCCCCTCCTTCTCCCTGCTGCATTCTCAAGCACAGCTCTAGTGCCACAAGGAAAAAAAAAAAGAAAAGAAAAGAAAAGAAAAAAAAAAAGGAATGTTTTACAGCTTCTGCATTAGTTTCCCTTCAGCGGGTAGGTGTCGTAAATAAACCACCACACTGGACTCTGTCATAAGGGCTGAGTTTTCTCTCCTTCACATGAAAAGAAACTAAAGGCCTAATCACAAGGTCCAGAGCTAAATAAAATTGGGGGAAAAAAAAGTGCTGCCTATGTGGTTTCTGGGAAAATCTCCACCTCTGCGGAAAGCACAATTGCCACCCAAAGCAAAATCCCAGAACTGGATGTTAAAGATCAAAGCCAGGGCCTCCCAAGGCCACGCACCCAGGGCTTCCACTTAGGGCACCTCCAGTGGCGAGGGAAAGGCAGCCCGCAGCCCCTGTCAAAACTTTCTCGCTCTACACTCGCGGTTCCCAGCAGGCATTAACTTGCAGAACTGCTTCCCAAGAGAGCCTCCGGGGGCTGCAATCCGAGCTCCCAGATTAATGTTAATTTTGAAGGAAAACCAGAAATAGCCCCCTTGCCTCACTCAGGCCCAGACCCCCAAAGCGGGTAGGGGGTGGCCTCCCCCCCCCCAAAAAAAAAACTGCACACTCTGCTGACCCCGCTGCCCACCCGACCCGAAACACCCCGGGGCTCGAGACCTCTGCTTCGGCGCCACTCCTGCGAGCTCTGGAGAGACAAAAGGGGGCGAGGGGCCCTTGGCGGGCACTCACAGGTCCTAGGACGATCGCGCAGGGAGCAGAGCAGGGGGAGTTCCCTCGCCCCCAACTCCTCCTCCTCCCCGGCCAGCGCCTAGTCTCGCCTCCCTCCAGCTGGGCCAGATAATAGGGCAAATACTGTACCGGGCGATATGAAAGCGCCGACTACTGTAGCTGAGGGTTCCCAGGGCTTATCTCAACTCTAAATAAACTGGCCCCGACAAACAGCTGCTTAGAGCCAAGCCCCAGCGCGGTGGGCGCGACCCCGCCCGGCCGCCCCACCTGCAGCGGCTGAGCCGCGGGGCTCCGAAGGCCACGCCGCACCGGCCCGCGGGCCTCAGCTCCGGCCCTACCTTTGTAGCGCTCCAGCACATCCTCGTACGCCTGCACGAACTCCTTCTCCTGGCTGCGGTTGGCCGGCTGCTGACCCGGCACGTAGCCGGCCATGGCCGCCCGCGCCGCGCTCGCCCCGGGCCCCGGGGGGCACCGGTTCCAGGCCCGCGCGCCGAGGCGGCGGCGGCGGCCCCAGCCTCGGCCCTTTGTGCGGCTCGGGGGGCGGCGGCGGCGCCCTCGCTTGTCGGTTCTTCGCTCTCTGTCCGCCTCGCCCGGCCTGACTAGTCGCGCTCCGCTCCTCAGCCCGCTCGCAGCTGGCCCGCTCGCGCTCCGCCGGTCCCGGCTCGCGTTTCCGCCTCCCCACCCCTCGGCTCCGCTCCTCCCTCAGCCCGCCCCGGCGCGGCGGCGGCGGCTCCTCCTGTCAGGAGCGCCAGGCCCGGCCCGTTCTCCGCCCCTCTACCGGACGCCTCCGCGGTCCGGCGCGTCCCCGGCCCCCCGGGCTGCGGCCGGCTGAATGCCGGCTGTCCACACGGGTTCCCCGGCCGGGACTGAGGGCCGCAGCTAGAGGCCGGCCCACACGGGAGGCCGGCTGCCGGGGAGGCCCCGCGGGTCGGGACGACGGGCTGAGTCGGCCGCTGCGACGGGCAGACCCCGGGCCGACTCCACAGGGTGGGCGGGCGGCCCCAATCCGTGCTGACCCGCGCCTGGAGCCGAGACAAAGAAGGGAGCCCCCTGGCTGGAAAGAAACCGAGCTGGGCCCTTGAGGCTGCTGGGGAAGGACCTGGAGAAGCCCGGGAGGGAGGGCAGAGCGGGAAAAGACCAGGATGCCTCAGATCGCAGGGCCACACAGGGCTAGAAGGACGACAAGGACAAGCTCGGGACAGGGCTGCAGTGTGAGGGCAAAGGGCAAACGGACCGCAGAGAAACCCCTAGGAACAAAGGGTTTCCCAGGAACGGGAGAAACTGCACCAAAAGTGAGGGGGGCAGACCCAGCCCCGCGAAGTAACCCAGACCAAGGAGCCGTGGCAATGACAGGGGTGGGTGGGGGGAGAAACGGGGTTCTGACTGCGCCGCCGCGTGAACGCCGTAAATCTGTGGCGGACAAGGCCCTGCCACGATTAGTAAACTGTGAGAGGCATCTGAACAGCGAATTAGACCAAAAGGGAGAGATGTGGGAACCCGAGCCTGAACCGGGACGGTTAAGGAACAAAGGTGGGTTCTGGAGCGTAACTGGTCAGAGAAGGAAAAGAGAAGCCAATTAGTCTGCTATTAGGGGAAAGGAGAAAGTAAAGGAAGAAAACTAGTGGATAGGGAGGGGCTGATCTGGGGCCATTGGAGGGGGAGTTCGCCCCTTCGGCAGGTCGTCACTCGTGTGCCACTCAGTGCCTTGGGGCAGGCAGCCCTGGATGAGGAACTCAGGTAGATCAATGGTAGGCGACGCCTTTCAGCCATCGTCCTCCCTCCGTTCTGACTTTTCAAGGGGTGAGTGGTGGTTGTGGGTAAGAAGTTAGCCTGGCTCACCTCACGGTAAGGACACGTGAGCAAGGAAAGAAAGAATCCTCAGGATGCTGAACGCCTCAAAGGGCTTCCATTTCAGGGCCAGTTCTCTAGACTGTGAAGGAGGAGCCTGCTGCCCTTGGGGCTGGGACTGTCTCTACCTTGTGAGTAATGCCAAGTCTTGGTCAATGCTCAGCACTTTAATACCAAGAAGGAGAAGGAGTGCTTTTCAACTAACAGGCACATGCTGCTTGTTTCCACATCACACCATGAGCAGAAATCGGGTGAGCAAGTCATTAATCACATCTTTCTTCACCGACTTCTGCTGACCTGCCCAAGTGCTGGGCATGGAGATCACTCAGGGAAGGACCCAAAAGACAGGGAGGATCCTTGGGCAAACACTCATTTCCTTTTGGTTTAATCCTGTGTGCTTTAAAAAAAAAAAAAAAAAAAGCTAATTCAGTTTGCTGTCAGATTAGGAAAAGGAGGGGAATCAGTTTGAGGTGTTTTTTTTTTTAATGTGTAAAAGGCTTTCCATTGGGAAATGCAGGATGAAGGAGTCAGTGATTGATGGCACAGCACATTTTTCATAAACAGCAGAGAATATAGAAATGCTAACTCCGGGGATCTTGACTGTATCAGTGCTGAGTCATCTGCATTTCCTATATTATTTTATACCAGTGGAGCCAAGAAGGCCCAGACACAAACACACATACACAGACACCTCATATAGACGTCTGCCTCCTCGTTTGCATCAGAGTGAACAGAAAAGCCCCTTCAATCCTCTCCTGGGGCACATGCCACTTTGGGAGCAGGTCCTTAAGAATTGTTAACCGATGCTTGCCAAAGGTGAGGCGAGAACAGCGGCCACAAGGGAAAGTCGACTCTGGGAATCAGGCTCTGTTGAAGACTTGGGTCTTGGGGGCAGAGAGTAAGGGGTGAGATTCCTGCTGAGAAACACAGTCATCAGGGAAGAAAGTTCTGATTTGAGTTGTGGCTACAGGGCTTCTCTCAGACTCAAATTGCTTTCTGGACAAAAATTTGCATTTAAATGGTCCCATGGGAGTTTGAAGTAATGCATTCTTCTAATGAATGGGAAGGGGGAAGTCCACATGTTTGGCTGATGTTCCTGTTTTATACAGAGAAAATTGGACAAGACCAGAGGAACAAAGCGGCTGCTGGGGAGAGAGGATGGGAAGAAGGAAGCCTAGGAAGGGGAGGGCCTTTTGGTGTTTTTCAAGCACTAGTCTGCATTTATAGCCAGACCACGCCATCAGGAGGGCTCAGAGACTTTCTCCTTTCCTTGCTCTGGACAGGAGAGACTGCTGCTGCATTTCTGGGGCTGCAGTGGGGACGCACTCAGGAGGGCATCTAGTGGGGAAGGAGGGTAACACAAGGAAATAAGACCTTGGTTTTTTTTCCTTGTCCTTGCCCACTTAAGCTCATCAGGTGCCAGTGTCCTTAAAGCCCTGCCTTAGCCGGCGCCACGGCTCAACAGGCTAATCCTCCACCTAGCGGCGCCGGCACACAGGGTTCTAGTCCCGGTCGGGGCGCCGGATTCTGTCCTGGTTGCCCCTCTTCCAGGCCAGCTCTCTGCTGTGGCCAGGGAGTGCAGTGGAGGATGGCCCAAGTGCTTGGGCCCTGCACCCCATGGGAGACCAGGATAAGCACCTGGCTCCTGCCTTCTGATAGGTGCGGTGCGCTGGCCGCAGTGCGCCCGCCGCAGCGGCCATTGGAGGGTGAACCAACGGCAAAGGAAGACCTTTCTCTCTGTCTCTCTCTCACTGTCCACTCTGCCTGTCAAAAAAAAAAAAAAAAAAAAAAAAAAAAAAAAAAAAAAAGCAGCCCTGCTTTCAGCTCCTCTTGTGTGCTCTCTCTCACCTCAGGCCTTGCACCTGCTTCCTCCCAGGCGTTCTCCTATGAAATAACCACCAGGAAGCCTGCCTTGATTCTCTTTATTAGTAGAGCCTCTTGAATCCCATATAGCCTTTTGTTCAAACCCATCGTACTTAAAGTTGCCCCGTTCAGTGTCTTTCTTACTGAATCATTAGCTTCCTGGAGGCTGGGCCTGTAGTCTGTTTTGCTCACCACAGGATCCTTAGCTTCTAGCAAATAACGTGGCCCTCATTAAGCATTTGTTTAAAGTTTTGCTTAGTTGTATGAATGAGTGAACCAGATGATCCAAAAATACTGTTGTCAGTAGAAAGTTAGGGTATTTAAGAAGATACATCATCCTAATTTACAGCATCCCTATGCAAGCCTGGCAGTCAAAGTCCTCCATATGTTGATCTCTACCTTCCTTGTGGACAGCACCTCCCCCATAAACAAACTCTGACCCTTTGCCCAAGGAGTCCACCAACTCCACCTACTAAGATCCTACCGGGAAAGCGCACCCCAGGTGAAGATGTGTTTAAGCAACCCGGGTAGAAAACACCATCACAAAAATCCCAACCAGTAGCCAGAGCCCCAGCTCACTTGGCTAATCCTCCACCTGCAGCACCAGCACACCGGGTTCTAGTCCTAGTCGGGGCGCCGGATTCTGTTCCGGTTGCTCTTCTTCCAGGCCAGCTCTCTGCTGTGGCCCAGGAGGGCAGAGGGAGGATGGCCCAGGTGCTTGGGCCCTGCACCCGCATGGGAGACCAGGAGGAAGCACCTGGCTCCTGGCTTCGGATTGTTGCTGCGCACTGGCCATGGCAGCCATTTGGGGGGTGAACCAATGGAAAGGAAGACCTTTCTCTCTGTCTCTCTCTCACTGTCTAACTCTGCCTGTCAAAAAAAAAAAAAAAAAAAATCCCAAACAGTTTCTCTCCCCTGTTGTTGGGGCTCCAACCACATGAATTGTGGGCATGTGCATCACTGCCTCCTTGACTGACCTCCTGGTCCCTGCAGACATCTATCTCATCTTTAGTCATCATAGACCCAGTGCAATACTTTGCAAATATTTGCTGAGGGAATGGACGCTTCACTGAACACATACAGAGGTGGAGAGGTAGGGGCTAGATCTGTGATTCAAGACAACTGAGAACACAATTCAGTGTCCACTCAAGAACTGAAGGCATTTCACAACAGAAGGGAAAGAGGGAAGTGCAAGATTTGTTCTCTTCCTGCTAGTGCCCCTCCCCCAACCTCTGGAAGGCTTACCCCCAGCACTCCAGCTTGGCTCATGCTGCATTATTTTACATGTGTTAATTGATGCTTTATAAATAGGTAGTTGTGTGTGTGGTGTGTTCCCTCCACTCCTCCTTGGAGGGCTAAGCTGTCTCCTGTGCCTTTCACATTTCCCAGCAGTAGCCAATGCCAGCCACACGGAAGTGGCTGCCCCAAGTCTTATTCTCTCTTCCTCTTGGGAGAAAAGTGCCAAGTTCTAGTCTCAGGAGTCTTAGTTCCCCCAGCCTCTGGGGCACAGACTTGGGCCAATCCCAGCCATAGCTCCCAAATCTGCACTGGGGGAAGAAGCCTTTGCCTACTCTCATGCTGCCCTCTTCTGTTCAGAAAGTGAAACATCTCAAATTTCAGAGGAGTGGATGGTGCCAGCCACCCAGAAAGACAAGATCCCTGCCACCCAGTGGCCTGTCACCATAGCAACCTTCAAAATGGTTACCCAGCCATCTGGGTTACCATAGCAACTGGCCACGTCTCTCCACCTCAGCTTCTTCCTAAGCCACCTCCCCTGGCTTGGCAGAGCCAATGCCAGAGATCCTCCAATCCTTCCTGGAGGAAATGAGCAAAGGCTGGACCCCTGATAGGCAGATGTCCCAGAGGGGGGTGGAATGCGTACCCGCCCAGGACCTCCTGAAGCACATGGAGATAATGGGTGTTAAGGCACTTCGTGAACCTTGAAGTGCTGCACAGATGTTAGCTATCATTAAACTACTGTTCCTTATAATGGGGGAGGCAATGGGTTGCCCTAGGCAGAGTTAGCACCATTGCCAGCATGGCCCTTGACTGGCAGGGAGACCCTGAGCAAAGTCACAGAACTCTGGGTTTGCTTCTGTCTCTTAGAGTTGTTTTGAGGACAAGGTCAAATACAGCATGGGACACGCTGAGCACAAAGGCTGGCACTCAGAACATAATCACGGTGGGAAAGGCATTGGCCCTTCTGTTGTCCCCCAGTCTCATTGTGATTAAGCTGTTTTCTTTTTCCTCTTGAAGGAATCAGCTGACACCAAATCCCCTTTCCTGCTCTGGGCCAGGAGAGGGTCTTTTCTGTGTTGGGGGCCTCTGAGGTTCCTACCAAGCAGGGCTGCAGGCAGCCTGCTCTCTTTTGGAAACTGGGAGGTTCCCCAAATTGGGGCAGTGTCTTACCTATGAAGCTTCCTTTACTGAAAACATCTCCCCAGCTACCACTGCCCTTAAAGGGACCAGGACAGGGACAGGTAGCCTGGAAACCAAGCACAAACCCTGAAGCCCAGGAAGGCGCCCAAGGGTGGTGGCTGCTGCTGTCAGTTGAGATCAGTCTTGTGGAACTTTCACTAGCTTCAGGACACACAGGCCTGGAGTGCACAGTCCTTCTCACAACAGAACTCCTTCCCTCCATGATTTTAAAGGCTTCAGTCCTGTTGTATCTCAATTTCTGTCTCTCAAGATTGAATCCTTGAAACCCATTTTTTTTAGGTACCTTTTCCCAATTACACTGGCAGGGTCCCAATTCAGACCCAGGGTGCATGGGTTGGAGATGCTGTAGACAAAACAGACGCTATCCTAAGAGATCAAGTTATCCAGTTTCCAGATGCTGGATCTGGTTCCATCTCTGTATGTTTGGAGGGGTAGATCTGGAAAGACCAGATCAGCTGAGCAGCACTAGAGGGCCATGCTGCTCCTGGGGCTCTGGCATTAGGCAGTCACAATCCCTTATGAACTCTCTGGGCTGTGGATCAACGGGCACTGGTTCCAGTCTTTAGACAGGATCTCTGGAGCAGGTAAGTGATGGAATATAATGGTTTAAAAATGTGGGAGGGGGATGGGTGTTTGATGCAACAGTTAAGATGCCATTTGGGATGCCTGGAACCCATATCAGAATGCCTGGGCTTGAGGTCCAGTTTCCTGCTAATATGCACTCTAAGAGGCAGCAGATGTTAGATCAAGTATTTGGGTCCCTTCCACCCACGTAAGACACCCTGATTGATTTCTAGGCTCCTGGCTTTTGCATGTCCCAGACCTGGCTATTGAAGGCCTTGGAGGAGTGAACCAGCAGATAGACGGTCTCTATTTCTGTTGCACTCTCTCTCTCTGCCTTTCAAATAAATTAATAAATAAAATAATAAAAAGTGTGGGAGGAAAAAGTTTATGATTATTCAACTTTGTTTTATGTAACTGGCGTATGTAAATGAAATAAAATTAGCCATGGGGACCAGCGCTGTGGCTTAGCAGGTAAAGCAGTCACCTGCAGTGCCGGCATCCCATATGGATGCTCGTTCAAGTCCCACTGCTCCACTTCCCAACCAGCTCTCTGTTATGGCCTGGGAAAGCAGTAGAGGATAGCCCAAGTCCTTGGGCCCCTGCACCCACATGAGAGACTTGGAAACAGCTCCTGACTCCTGGCTTTGGATTGGCCCAGCTCCAGCCGTTGCAGCCATCTTTGGGAGTGAACCAGTGGATGGAAGATCTCTCCTTCTCTCTCTCTCTCTCTCTCTGCCTGTGCCTCTCTGTGACTCTGCCTTTCAAATAAATAAGTATTTTTTAAAAATGAGAGAGAGATGTTTATTTAAAAAAAAAAAGATTAGCCATGAGCTGATAACTGTTTCTGGCTGATAGGGCTTCATTATACTATTCCAACTTCTTTAGTATAGGTTTGAAATGTTCTGCAAAATGCAAGGGCTTTGGAGTTATGTTGACCTGAAGCACAGCACTGAAGAACTCCAAAGGACGGACTGGCCCTGCTGGGTGCCTGGGGCTGCCATGCACACTGAGCAATGCTGAATCCCAGCCCTATATTTGCTTCCTAACTTCAGAGTTCCTTGACCTTTCTTTTGTGTTGAGAATGGCATCTACCTCCCAGGGTTCTGTGAGGATGAAAAAACATATGTAAAACACCTAGCACAAGGGTAGGTGAAGGGCTGTGTGGGTCAATCTGCCTGCATCCCATACCCCAGGGCTAGTTTGAGTCCCCTCTGTTTCCAATCCAGCTCCCTGTGAATGTACCTGGGAAAGCAGTGGATGATGGCCCAAGTGCTCGGGCCCCTGTCACCCACCTGGGATATCCGGATGGAGTTCCAGGCTCCTGGCTTCGGTCTGGCCCAGGCCATTTAGGGAGTGAACCAGCAAAAGAAAGATCTCTATCTTTTTTCTCCTTCTCTCTCTGTACCTCTGCCTTTCAAATAAATAAATTGAATTAAAAAAAAAAAAATACCTGGGGCCAGCACCGTGGCTCACTTGGTTAATCCTCTGCCTGTAGAGCCAGCACCCCATATGGGCTCTGGGTTCTAGTCCCGGTTGCTTCTCTTCCCATCCAGCTCTCTGCTGTGGCCCGGGAGGGCAGTGGAGGATGGCCCAAGTGCTTGGGCCCTGCAACCGCATGGGAGACCAGGAAGAAGCACCTGGCTCCTGGCTTTGGATCGGCACAGTGCTGGCCATAGCGGCCATTTGGAGAGTGAACCAATGGAAGAAAGACCTTTCTCTCTGTCTCTCTTTCTATCTATAACTTTACCTGTCAAATTTTTTAAAAAAAAAATTTAAGTTTAAAAAAAAATACCTAGCACACGTTGAGGACTGTAGTTAGCAGCCTTCCCAGATATCATTTACTAGTAGGTTCCAGCTGGCTTCAGCTCTTAGGAACTCCTGAACTGGGGTCCAAAGTTCACTCCCCAAATCACCCTCCGGATTCTTTAATTCTTAACTGCCACCAGCTGTTCTCTCTTCAGTTTCCTTCTTTCCTACTGAGACCAAAGAAAGGAGAGCAAGAACAAAAACAAGCAACAGAGATATTCAGGTTGTCAGACAAATTCCTATTTGTTTGCCAAGTCCCATCGCAAATGTGATCACTGTTCCAAGGCCCATTCCTTCCAGGATTTCCTCCAAGTGCCCTTGGGCTGGCAGTATAGCACAGCCCATGCTCCATTCTAATTGGCTTCATTGGCAGGGCTGGGCTGTGAGGCCCAGTCTGAGTCTAGAATAAAGTAGCCCATTTGTTAAACGAGCAAGTGCATGATCAGTGAATGGGCAAGGGGACAAATAAGGACATTTGTGAACCAGGGAACAAGTTTATGAGTGAATAAACAATATTAATGAGGATAGCCAACATGTATCAAGGGCCGACTACAGAGCAGGCCGAGTCAGGACCACGCATCTTATACCCATTCTTGTGTCCCCATCCTAAGTGTGAAAAAATGAAGCTTTACTCCTCAGGTCACTCAACTGGCAAGCAAAGGATGAAACAGATTCCAACTGACTCCAAAAGCTGTACCCTTGCAAAATGAATGGTAAAGGAAGCAAGTGGAGTGAGAAGATGAGCTGTGCCCAGAGATACACCCAATGAGGATCAGGGCAGAATCCTCCCCTGGACCACAAGACAAAAGTCTGGTATCTCCTGGAGTAAGCGTGGGGCAGAGCTCAGGACAGAAACATCAGCCCATAGTCATTCTTCAGCTCGCAGGGGCCTCGGATGTTCTCTGCATCCGCACCCTCAGTCCAGGCAGAGACTGCAGCCAGCCGCACGCACCCCTTCTGCTCCTACAGGAAAGCCGAGGCAGAGCCAGGAAGCTGGCCAGATGGCAGCAGGCAATCAAGGGGCCAAGTCATGACCCACCCTGGCCACAGCAAACAAGAAGAGAGACACTGGCCAGGCTCAGTGCTGCACATTAGTGATGCTGGCTTGCTAATGCAGTACTCACCCCCAGGTGTGTTCACAGGCTGTTCCTCGGGCGTAGGGCTGTTGAAATAAAAGCCAGTGCAGAGTGCAGCCCCAGATCCTGCTGCAATCTTAGCTCCTTTGGGGGAATCCAGTCTCTGACGCCCATCGGCCTTGCACAGTCCCCAAAGTAACCAGTCCTTCCTCTGCAGCCCTAACCTCACTCAGTCCCAGGCTTCTCAGGAAAGCCATAAGGCAGACTGCCATTCCACGTCACCTAGGAAGTCTCTGAAAAAGCATGATGGGAAGCTGATGGCATAAGACAGCATTGAGGGGCCGCGTTGTGGCGCAGCAGGTAAAGCTGCCACCTGCAGTACCGGCATCCCATATGGGCACCGATTCGAGTCCTGGCTGCTCCACTTCTGATCCAGCTCTCTGCTGTGGCCTGGGAAAGCAGTAGAAGACGGCCCAAGTCCTTGGGCCCCTGCACTCACATGGGAGACCCAGAGGAAGCTCCTAACTCCTGGCTTCCAATCAGCCCAGCTTCGGCCGTTGCAGCCAACTGGGAAGTGAACCAACAGATGGAAGACCTCTCTCTCTGTTCTCCTCTCTGTGTGTAACTCTGACTTTCAAATAAATAAATAAACCTTTTTTAAAAATGACAGCATTGCACCTTGCAATGCAGCAACTATCTTCCCTCACCAGCTGGGGTCCCCCGGGGACCCTGAACCTTAGAGAAGAGACAGATCGGCTGTCTTCTGCCGCCTGCACAGAATTCTGCCCACGTGGTCAGTTTCCATCCCTGCAGCTGATGTGACCCAGATTTACTTTCAAAGAGCTGCAGCTGAGCTGGTGGTGTGTAGCTACAATTCATTCTGCCCCACTTTCAGGGCGCGCTGCTCATCCCTCATGCCACTGAAACCGAGCTCCAGGCCAGGCCCAGGAACTCGGGGAACACCGAAACAAAGAAGTAGAGAAGCCAGGGAAGGAGGAGGAGCTTTCTCCGATTTAAAGCTCCAAAGAGCCTCAGGGCAAGAAAGGCTGCAAGGCAAAGGAGGAAAGGAATTGTTTTAGGGCCTCATTTCTCACCACTGGTTTGGTCAGAATACACCATTTCCAACCGCTCTCCGACAAAGCCCTGGAGTGGACTAAAGGAAGAAATAGAGCTGGCTGGGCTTCCTTGCTGCTCCAGGAAGCTGCCACCCCTCCTGGTTGCCGCGGGAGTTGAAAGGAATGGCACCACTAAGGGTGGTAACAGCCCCCCCCCCCCGATTCTGGTTGCCACGGGAGATAAAAGGAATGGTCCCACTAAGTGTGGTAATAGGCCCCCGATTCTCATTCAGGGGTCCTCTGAGAAGGCATCATCATCTCCCACTTCCAGATAAGAGAAACCGAGGCTGCAAGAAGTGAAGTCATGGGATCGACACTGTGGTACAGCAGGTTAAGCCGACACCTGCAGCACCGGCATCCTGTAGGAGCACTGGCTGGAGTCCTGGCTGCTCCACTTCACACCCAGCTCCGTGCCAGTGCGCTCCTGGCTTCCGGCTGGCCCAGCTCCCCTATGCTGGGACCATCTGGGGTAGTGACCAAGCAGATGGCTTGCTCTCGCATGCTCTCTCTCTCTCTCTCTCTCTCGCACACACACACACACACACACACACGTCATTGTGGCATAGTGGGTAAAGCCATAGTTTGTGACTCATGCATCCCATCTGGGCACTGGTTTGAGTCCCCACTGCTCCACATCTGATCCAGTTCCTTGCTAAAGCAGCACAGGATAGCACAAGTGCTTGGGCCCCTGCACCCACACGGGAGACCCAGATGAAGCTCTTGGCTCCTGGTTTTGGCCTAACCCATCCTGATCATTTGCGGCCATTTGGGGAGTGAATCAGCAGATGGAAGATCTCCCTCACTGTTCCTCCTTTTCTCTGTAACTCTGTCTTTCAAATAAATCTTGAAAAAAAAAAGGGGGGGGGGACAGGAGGGTCTTTTTTAAATATTTATTATCTTTTTAAGAGGCAGAATTACAAAGAGAAAGAGAGAGAGATCTTTCATCCACTGGTTCACTTCTCAAATGGCCATAATGTCCTGGGCTGGGCTGGGCCGAAGCCAGGAGCCAAGAGCTTCTTCTGGATCTCCCGCATGTGTGCAGGGGCCCAAGCACTCGGGCCATGCTCTGCTGCTTTCCCAGGAGTATTAATAGGGAACTGGATCAGAAGTGGAGAGCCAGGACTCAACCCGGCACCCATATGGGGTGCTGGTGCTGCAGGCGGGAGGCTTAACCTTCTACACCACAGCACCAGTCCCTAGGAGGGTTTTGAGTGTGTGATGTTGGCTGGATGAATACCTGATTGGTGGATGGGCCCCTCCTGCACCCAACCCTGACCTCACCCAAACATGACCCACTTGGCTGCCCACTGCAGGAAACCTGTGATAATAACCAAATCTACATTGACAGCAAATGTGACCGCTGCTCCCTAGAGGGTACACAGTGTACAACTGTGTGACAGTCTGTCCTGTCCTCCGTGGCACCCACTTCCCACAGGTCCTGAGGGATGCAGCCTTTCTTCCTCTTCCCTTCTGCACCTGTTAGAGTTGTGCTCCTTGCTTGAGTGACTGCCCAATTAAGGGCAGGTGGGGCTGCCCTCCACCCCTGAATCAGGCTATTACCACTGCTACTCACCAAAGACAGGAGAGCCTCAGGGGAACAGGAAGTCCCCTCCATCGCTGGTCACTGCCCTCTCCTTCTGCTATGGGCCAGGATCATGAGGCCTCTCCCAGGAAAGACCAAAAGGTCTCCCAGGTATGTGTGGAGGCCAAGTCAGCAATCTAGATCATTATCTACAAGGTCTTGCCTAAGAAGAGGGAAATATCGATGTACTTAGAAGATCTGGGCCTACCAGTCCTGTGAGCCCTCCTGACACCCGTCTTGCCTAACACACGGCATTATTATAAAATCTCTGTGCAAGGCACAAAGCTGACCAACACAAACAAGGCACTCCCCTGAGTGATCGCTGCCACATTTCAGTGTGGCTGGGCTTAGGGAGCTGAGAAGACGGCTGGCAAAGAGGGAGGAAAAACAATGGAGGGAAAGGATGAGGCTGGGAAAAAGAAAACAGGACAGGGTTGCAGCAGCTTGGAGCCCCTGGAACCTGCCTTGACTTTGTAGACTGAGATCAGCAGAGTTCTTGGCCCGCCGGGCCTCTGTCCTCCACTGTGTGTGGCCAGCAGGGTTCTGCCACCAGCCTTCTGAACCAAGGGTGAGGCCCTTCGAGCAGCTCAGGACAGCAAATGGGGCCAGGGAAGGGAGAGGCTCTGCGCTTAGTGAGACGGATTCCGACACCCCGACTTGGCCTTGTAACCCAGATCCAGCAGGCAGGGAAGACTGCACAGGCCAGGCTGGCTTCCAGTGTAACACTGACTTCATTTCCTCCCGGAAGGAGAGGTCTGCCTCAGCCAGCTCCAGAGCCACCCTGGGCCCCCACTCCTCCCACCAGGGCGTCCCTGCGGAGGGGTCAGGCTGCCCGTGCCTTACTCAGGAGGGGGCGACAACGTCCTCAGATCACACAGAGATTTCAGCCAAGACCCTAAAGCGGCAGTCCCGCCTCCTCTCTGCTGCCTCCCTTCTCTCCTGCTAAAGAAACACACGCCCGACTGCAGCGCACAAGTTATTTTTAACCACGGCAGTCTCCCCATGTGCAGCCTCACTGGCCCAGCCCCCTCCTCAAGACAGTCACTCGGCAGTGTCAGGATGCAGAGACCCAGCCAGCACCCGCACCCCTCTGCTCAGCTAACCTAGCAGCGTCCCCAGGGGCTTTGCCTTAGGCTTTAGCCCTCTGGAGTCCACTCCACTTTACCAATCTGGACTCAGAATCCTGAACAGCAGGCCAGTGGTCCCGTGGGCCTCTCCTCCAGAGAACACTGAAAGGAGAAACCGCCACAAAGGCATCCATATGCTTGTGCGAGTGCTGGAGGATCGGGAAGAGGGCCTGAGGAAAGGAGAAGGAAGCGTCTACTCTGCCTGCAGCAGAACAAGGAGACTGAGTCAGACACCCTGAGTCATAGCCCCGTGAGCCCGGGCACAAGTGAAGCCCTTGCACCCAGGAGACAGCTCTGAAATCTATTACTGGCTGACACCACAGGCCCAGAGGACTTTTTTTCCTTGGTTAAAAAGAGTATACATTATAAATATATATTTATATGTATAATATCTATATATGATATATATTATTTGAAAGGCAGAGTAACTGACAGAGGAGAAGAGACAGAGAGAGGTCTTCCATCTGCTGGCTCACTTCCCCCCTACCCGCCTCATATGCCTGCAACAGCCAGGGCTGACCCAGGCGAAAGCCAGAACTCCATCATGGAAGGTGGGAATCAAGTACTTGGACCATCATCCACTGCCTCCCAGGTGCATTAGCAGGAAGCTGGACTGAAAACAGAGGTGGGAGGGCTGGTGCAGCGGCTCACTAGGCTAATCCTCCACCTGCGGCGCTGGCACCCCAGGTTCTAGTCCTGGTTGGGGCGCCAGATTCTGTCCCGGTTGCTCCTCTTCCAGTCCGGCTCTCTGCTGTGGCCCAGGAGGGCAGTGGAGGATGGCCCAAGTGCTTGGGCCCTGCACCCGCATGGGAGACCAGGAGGAGGTACCTGGTTCCTGGCTTCGGATCAGGGCGGTGCGCCGGCCGCAGTGGCCACTGTGGGGTGAACCAACAGAAGGAAGACCTTTCTCTCTCTCTCTCTCTCTCTCTCTCTCTCTCTCTCTCTGCTAACTCTGCTTGCTTGTTGGAAAAAATAAAGAAAGGAAGGAAGGAAGGAAGAGAGAGAAAGAAAACAGAGGTGGGACATCCCAGGCACTCCAATGTGGGATGCGGGCATCCCAGGCACTAGCTTAACCCACTGCACCACAGTGCCCACCCCAACCCATAGGTCTTGAGAATAACTTCCCCCAAGGGTTCCTACTGCCCACCAAAAGTTCAGGCTCTGCAGCTTGCCATCCAGGCCCCACTGGCATCTCCTTCTTTGGGGGTAGCTCTGGCTACAACCCTTTCCTGATTACTTGAGCCCATGTAATCCTCTTTCTTCTAACTTTCCATTACAGCCCACTGCCCACTCCCAGATCGCAATCTGCTGCATATAATCCTCTAAACACTCTGCATACATTCAGTTACTCAATACTGGTTGATCTCCAGCATGCACAAGGCCCTGGACAAGTCACTGGGGGTGAAAGCATAAACAAGGCACAATCCCAAGGGAGTGCTGGGCCCCCTAGGGGTTAACTGCTAGATTGGACCAGGGAACCCAGAGGACAGAAGAATGTGACTATGAGAGCAGAGGAGGGAGCTTTGGATACCACTGGGGGGCATTAGGGACAGAGGAGGCGGCACTTAGGAGGAGGAGGGGTTAGCAGCATCTTGCAGAAAAAGAAAACGACAGCATGCAGGTTTGACCCTGTGAGATGTAAACCTCCGGAGGGCAAGTGACAGGAACACATGCCAGGGCACCTGGGGGCAGACGTGGCAGCAGGTGGAGCTGAAGAGGTGGGCTGGGGCCTGATTCTGCCGGGCATGGGGAAGCCTCTGTCCCTCAGGGAGTGAGGCAACAAAGACGGTGTATAAGCAGCTGAGGAATGGTATCAGGTTTGCATCTTTGAATAAATACTGTTAGCCATGTGGAGGAAGGGGGGCAGCCTGAGAAAAGCGAACTATTAGACTGTCGTTGGAAGGGGCAAATAGGGGACGATAAAGCAGAAGGGAGCGGGATGTGTCTGAGAGACACAGAGGAGGCAGCAGGACGGGCCTCGGTGATGGACTGGAAGTAGGAGACGTCGGTGAACCGTCAGCAGGCACAGCTCCGTCTATCATCCGGTCTGCACCCTGGCACCCACTGCTGCTGAGATGCAGAGCGTACTCCGGGGTGGAGCTTGGGGTGACTTTCATGGAAGCATCTCCCTTGCTCCACACGTCGGGCTAAGGGTTTACACACATTGCCTCATCTAACCCTCAGCGCGAACAGGCAGAGGGGGCATTCTAAGCACAAGGAAAGTGAGGCTCAACCGGACAAGGGACTTGCCCAGGGCCACACAGCTGATCAGCGGCAGGGCCACAGGCCAGCACCCTGCCACTCTGACCCCAGAACCTACACTCACAACCACTTGACTCTGCGGCTTGGCCAGGGACTGGGCACCTCCCAGCTGGGGAGCAGGCAGCCCCCAGATGCCACACTGCCCCGAGGGTGAACGTACACCCCACTTTGGAAGGGGACAGGAGTGAAGCCACTCTCTCTGAGGACTTCTTTACAAGAATGTAACTCAATAGAGTCAGACGTTATTATTCTTAAATATGCTCACCATTGTGATGATGGCAAAAAAAAGTACGATTTAGAAAACTGTGAAATATTATTCAGCCTTTAAAAGGGGTAAGTCTAAAGTCTAAGATGTAATACAGGAAATATTTTTGAGATAAGAGTAACTGAACAGATTCAACGTAGACTGTCCATAGGCCATGATGGGGAATGCATAGAAAATTCAGCTAAATGGGGACAAAGACAGGGAAAGAGGCAAAAACTGAGACAGGTGTGATGTTGGCATATGATCTCATCATCTCTCCAGCAGGAATAGTTACAAGTTAGATTGCAGCTGGCATGGTCATGAGGAGGGTCCCGCTGTCCCCCACACCGGCAGGTGCACACCAACCCAGCCTTCCCTCTCACCCACGAAGCCCGGCTCGCTGGGGGACCGCTCTTACCGGCGACTCTGACCACAGCGCGCTCCGCAGGGTCCAGCACCGAATCCTGGCTCTTCCGTTTTTTCTGCTCATGCAGTGGCAGGTTCCAGGGCAAGGTGTCCCCTGGGGGACAGGGAGACAGGCTCCCTGAGCGCTCGCTCCTGTAAGACCGCTCGCTCCGACAGGACCGCTCGCTCCGACACGACCGCTCACTGAGCGTTTCTTCATCTGAGGAAGACATGGCCCGGGCAGGAGCTGCAGCGGGACAGCCTGGGAGTCCAGGGGAGAAGGGATCTGGAGGAGAGAGGGATGAATGTGAACAGACGGCAGGGGGTCACACAAGGAACACTGGTTCTGCCACTGACTTGACTGCTTTACCTAGCTGAACTTCAACTTCTTCATCTGGAAAATGGGACGATGACAGTGCATGCCAGAAGTAATTCACAAGGTGGGGGGGAAATCCCATGAAATTTTATAAATATATATATATATGATATATCTATCAATCTTAAAATCCTACATGAAAGGGCCGGCGCCGCAGCACACTAGGTTAATCCTCCGCCTTGCAGCACCGGCACACCGGGTTCTAGTCCCGGTCGGGGCGCCGGATTCTTTCCCGGTTGCCCCTCTTCCAGGCCAGCTCTCTGCTGTGGCCCAGGAAGGCAGTGGAGGATGGCCCAAGTGCTTGGGCCCTGCACCCCATGGGAGACCAGGAGAAGCATCTGGCTCCTGCCATCGGATCAGCGCGGTGCGCCGGCCGCAGCGCGCAGGCTGCGGCGGCCATTGGAGGGTGAACCAACGGCAAAAGGAAGACCTTTCTCTCTGTCTCTCTCTCTCACTGTCCACTCTGCCTGTCAAAAAAAAAAAAAAAAAAAAAAAAAAAAAAAAAAAAAAAAAAAAAAGAAAAACCTACATGAAAGTTAGCTCCTATTACTGGTGAGCACTACTATTGTTATTTGGTATGTTTAAAGGATTAAACTCATGGTTTCCAGAGACAGAAAGATGTGGTTTCAAACTCCACTCTGCCATGTACAGCCCTGTGACCTTGGAGCAGCCGTTCAATCTCTTTGGAGCCTCAGTATCTTCAGCTACAAAAATGGGCTGACAGCAGCTAACCGCCCAGGGTTGTTTGCAAGGACTAGGGGAGGCCCTGCAGGTGAAGTACTTAACAGCGCCTGCTTCCCAGCAAGCATGCACTGAACAGCATCTATTATTACATTTCTGGTCTCTTTACCTCCCAGGAATGCTATAAGGATAAAATAGGGCAACATATGGAAAGTATTTTCAAAAAGTTAAAGCACGATCTCAATGGCAGGCACGAAACAAAGCACGAACTCAAACAGCAGAAATTCCCTGATGTCTCCCACTCTATCCCCAGCAGCTATATTAGAACAAGGACTCAGCTCCAAGTCAGACGGATCTGGCTATAAAGCCCAGCCATTTAGGAATGGTGTGATCTGGGGCAAGTCACTTCACCTGAGACTCACTTTTCTAATCTGTAAAATGGGGGCAATATTCCACCTTAGAGGATGTCTTACAAACATCGTGAAATGCAAAGGTAAAACTGGGCTGGTGCCATGCATGGCACACAGGAGGCATGAGATAAAGCACTCATTTGCTCATTCCGAGGGCTGGTATGGAAATAAGTGGCACAGCATGGGGTGGGTGGGCGGATGGTACAGGAAGTCCGTATTTCTGGTCAGTTTGGATAGTGGTGAGAGAGATGCATGGAAACACAGTCACTATGGAGCCAGCTGGGCTCCATCAGCCAGACTGGGCAGCCTTTCCTTGGCCAGGCCAAGCTCACCTCCCACAGCCATCTGTTATGCACGGCTCACCTCCCTGGCTCCAGCAGAGCGTGCCTTCAGCCACCTGCCTTCCTACAGGCCCCAGATGCAGCCCAGGTAACCAGCTCTCGCTGTGGCTCTGGGCTCCAGGGAGCGCAGAAACCATGACTTTCCCTTAGGGGGAATTCCTGCACATAGGCTGTTGTGGAGACACGGAGGTGGCCTAAATGGTTAGACACCACGGGGCCCTGGGCACAGCCCCTCCTGGACTCTGGGAATTGCAGCCTCAAGGCTGCAAGGGGCAGAGTCAGCCTCTTGGGTCACTGGCAGGGCCCCCACCACAGACACAGCATTCAAAGAGATAACAAAAGAAACATCAGACGGCAAGGGCTGCTTCTAGGCAGCCTTGGGCAGACAGAACAGCCCGGCAGGGCACCCCTGAGGCGGCAGCAATGGGAGCCCTCTTCCCATGGAACACCCAGAAGGGATCCAGCCATAGAAGGCAGAAAGAAAAGCACCCGGGTTCTGGCACGGCTCTGCCCTTTATTGGAGCATTTAACCCCCTCCCTCATTAATCCCGGCGCCCACCTCCTGGCTCTTACAGCCGGTTCAGGAGCCGGAACGACGGTCCCAGGCTCCGGAACCTGGGCCCCCGACCCTCGGCTCGGGGCAGGAAAACGCCCCTCTTCTCGGACCACCTGCTTCAGTTCAGGACCGCCCATTCCTCTTCTAGACGCCCATTTTACTACAAAGGCGGCTCACCCACGGCCTCCTCCCCCAGAAACCGTCCCTCCGCGGCTCTGCCCGGGTCACTCTTCGGCCCTTCGCACACACCTGTTTGACCCCGGGGCGCCTGCCCCACCCCTGGGTCGCCCGAGTCACTCCATCAATTTTGCATTCACAGAAGCGCGCGCCCACGTCCCCAGTCGACTCCGAAGGCCGTAGGTCAGGTCCGCGACCCGCAGGTTACCCAGCACTCGCCGGCTGCGCCCCCAGCCCCAGCCTCACCCCCATCCACGTCCCCTCACAGCGGGGGAAGGCCGCGCCCGCCAGCGGGTGGCGGCGCGCGTGGGTCCGCGTGCCCGCCGCGCGTGGCTGACAAAGAGCGGGGACGCGCGACCAAGGACCGAGAGGGCGCGGGGGCCAGCGGCCGGGCCCAGCAGCTGGGAAGCGTCTTTCCACGGCTGGCTCTGCCCCTCCCGCAGGTCCCTCTCCCGGCCCCGGGAAGGTTCCGTGCTCCATTTTCCCGGGGAACACGCCTCCCTCCGGCCCGGGCAGCGCCCGCCCAGGGGAAACCCCAGCCCTGCGTGCTCGCAGCTCCCGGGCACCGGCCGCTGGGGCTGCAGGTGCGAGGCCCAGGCAACCTCTCTGCCCGTGCCTGTCAACCCGGCTTGCCGCGGCCGCCTCTGTCCGGCGCTGGGGCGCGGTCGCCCCGCGCGATCCATCACCGCGCCCTGGGCGCCGCCGCACACCCCGCAGTCCCGCAAGGAGCCCGGACCCAGCTCCGCGCCCCGCGCCTTACCCTTGGAACGGCAGGAGGAAGCAGACCGGCAGGCGGCAGCGACCCAGGCGGCGGCGACGGCCGGCGCGCCCCGGGCTGGAGCTCAGCGGAGGGGAGCGCGGCGGAGCCGAGGGGAGCGGCTCCCACAATGGCCGAGCTCGCGGCGCCGAGCCCCCCGCCCCCCGCGCCCTAGCGGCAGCGGCTGAAGCGGAGCCGGCGCAGCCGCCCAACCCGCTCCCCCACCCCCAGCGCCGACGCCGCCCCCCGCCCCCGATGCGCGCTCCCCGCCCCGCACCCCACCCCGGCGCTTCGCGCAAGCCGCTGCCGGTCAGCTGCCCGGCGCCCCTCCGCGCTGACCCCGCGTCCTCCAGCTGCCCCCGGCCCTCCCTGTCGCTCCCTCCCCCGCGAGTCCTCCCTGGCGGCCGCCGGGGCCCTGGGCCAGCTCACACCCCCATATTCCCCGCCCGCTGCTCCGCCGACCTCTCCGCGCCTGCCGGCCGCGCGGCGCTCGCTGACCCCGGGGTGCTCCCGGGCCCACCCGCTCGGCCTGTTCCCCGCCAGTCCCCGACCCGCTCTCCCAGGCGGCCTGCGCTCCACCGGCCCCTTCCCCTGACAGCCCCGCTTCGGCCCACTTCCCCCAACCCACATTCCGTTCCCGCTCCTGGGGCTCCTGCTCTGGCTCCCCGGATAATGAACGCCCTTCGGGGGCCGAGTGTAGGCGGGACCCGAAGAGGGCGCCCTCTTTCCCGTGGGGTAAAGGGCAGAGGGGGCCAGGCCGGACTTTGCTTTAGACAGAGCCAGACTAGACTGAGAAAGCTTTTCCTGAACTCTTAGCTTGCACCGGCCTGGGATGGAGCAAAGGACGGCCAGGAGTGCCTTTGACCCTCGCATCTCAGTTCATGGACTGTGTCCAGAAAGGGAGGGAATGTCGCTGAGGTCATTGCACGAGTAACCTGCAGAGCCACAGCCACCTCCTGCGCCTGCCTCCTGGTAACTGTCCGAGACGGTTCACCTGCGGTGCCGAAACGAATCCTCACTACCGGGTTCATCATTCATTCCACAAACAAGTACTGAACACCCATCAAGGGCCAGGACCCGGGCTGAGCCCAGAAGAGAAAATGAGCGGGATGCACCCGGTTCCTGCCCACAAAGCTCACAGTCCAGCAGGAAAGAAGGACGAAAATCATACTGTATCTCATGGGGTACCGTTATGAACTTTTCTTTGTACATGTAGACCTGAGATTAGATGATTTTAAAAAAAGTTTATTTTATTTATTTGAAAGAGTTAGAGAGAGAGGTAGAGACAAAGAAAGACAGAAAGAGAGGTCTTCCATCTGCTGGTTCACTCCCCAAATGGCCGCAATGGCTGGAGCTGAGTTGATCGAAGCCAGGAGCCAGGAGCTTCTTCTGGGTCTCCCACGTGGGTGCAGGGGCTAAGGAGCTGGATGGGAAGGAGGATACAGGACTCAAACCGGCACCTTATGGTATGCTGATGCTGCAGGCCCGGGCTTTAAGCTGCTGCACCACAGTGCCGGCCCCAAGATTAGATGACTTACTCAGTCATCTAGGAGACAGTGCATGATCCCAGGACTGCACTCTGCCTTCAGATTTCACATCCTTTGTGTGCTCCCCACCCCACCCCACCCCACCCCACCGCCAACACACACAAACTATATTGTTGAGAAAACAAATGTGCTGGAGCAATGGACAGAGAGCCTTGAACTTCAAGTTGAGAAATTCGACTGAAAAAAAAAAAAGAAAGAAATTCTACTGAGGCCAGCTCTGTGTCTTACTAGGCTACCTTCTCTGGTGGCCACCGGCATCCCATATGGGCGCCGGTTCTGGTCCCGGCTGCTCCTCTTCCGATCCAGCTCTCTGCTATGGCCTGGGAAAGCAGTAGAAGATGGCCCAAGTGCTTGGGCCCCTGCACCCATATGGGAAACCGGGAAGAAGCTCTAGGCCATTGCAGCCATTTGGGGAGTGAACCAGCAGATGGAAGACCTCTCTTTCTCTCTCTCTCTTAAATAAATAAATACATCTAAAAAAAAGAAAGAAAGAAAGAAAGAAATTCGGTCTAAATTTTTTGGTCAGGAGCAGCCAAGGAAAGGGTCAAGGCAGAAGAGTGAAAGTAACCTAAAGATGGGTGTGAGATGCTGGCTGGGAGACTACTGCACCAGTCCCAGCCAAAAATAATGCAGCTCTGAGCCAGGCAGGAGCAGAGGGGATGCAAAGGGGTGTTTTCCATGCACTGAAATGGGCTAGGTCTCTGTTTCTGCAGGCACTCTTCCAGAGTAAATAAGGAAAAGGAGCCACCCTCATTAAACTCTTGAATGCTAGGGAATGCCCTGGACATTTGGTACATATTATCTCATTAAATCGTTCCCAACACCCTGTGCAGTAGGTTCCTTTATTATCCTCATTTTACGAATAAAGAAACCAAGACTTTGAGAGGTAAAATGATTTTCTGAAGCCCACAAACTGGTGTTGGATCTGGGCTTTGAACCCAGGCGTGTCTCTAAATCTCACCACCATTGCTCTTTACTGTTTAAAGAAAAGGCGAGGAATGCAGGTCCCCAGACTCAGCTGAAGGCTGTTTGCTCAGACCACGGTGCCTCTGAGACTGCCAGAGAAAGGTCAGGAGCACACAGCTGTAACCTAAACAGCCGGTGGGCCAGTAGCGCAGGCGCCTTGGTGGGGTGGTGTCTGAGAGACACCTGCAGGGCCTCAGCCCATGGGCCTCCGCAGCCGGATCCTGCAGTGCCTCTGGGACAGTGACAGGGAATCCTGTCCTTGGAAGGGAAATCTCATCTGCAACAACACGATGAACCTGGAAGACATCATGTTAAGTGAAACAAATCAGGCACAGAAATCCAAAGACTACGTGTGAATATAAAAAAGCTTAACTTGGAGCCGGTACCATGGTGTAGTGGGTAAAGCCACTGCCTGCAGTGCTGGCATCCTATATGGACGCTGGTTCAAGTCCCTGCTGCTCTAATTCCCATCCAGCTCTCTGCTATGGCCTGGGAAAGCAGTAGAAGATGGCCCAAGTCCTTGGGCCCCTGCACCCACCCGAAGCTCCTGGCTTTGGATCAGCCCAGCTCCAGCCGTTGCGGCCATCTAGGGAGTAGACCAGCAGATGGAAGACCTCTCTCTGTTTCTGCCTCTGCCTCTATGTAACTTTGCCTTTCAGAAAATAAATAAATAAATAAATAAATCTTAAAAAAAAAAAAAAGCTTATCTCTCAGAAGCCAAGAGTGGAATGGTAGTTTTCAGGGGCTAGGTGAGGGGTAGGGGTTGGAGAGATTAGTCAAAGGATAAAAGATTTCAGTTAGCCAGGACAGGTACATTCAAGAGACCCAATGTACAACATGGGGACTACTGTAGTTTGTATTTTTAATTTTCCATTTATTTTATTATTATTTTTTGACAGGCAGAGTTAGACAGTGAGAGAGAGACAGAGAGAAAGGTCTTCTTTTGCCGTTGGTTCACCCCCCAAATGGCTGCTATGGCCGGTGCGATGCGCCGATCCGAAGCCAGGAGCCAGGTACTTCCTCCTGGTCTCCCATGCGGGTACAGGGCCCAAGCACTTGGGCCATCCTCCACTGCCTTCCCCGGGCCACAGCAGAGAGCTGGACTGGAAGAGGAGCAACCGGGAGAGAATCCGGCACCCCAACCGGGACTAGAACCCGGGGTGCCGGCGCCGCAGTCGGAGGATTAGCCAAGTGAGCTGCGGCGCTGGCCTATTTTATTATTTTTTAAAAGCAGTTTTTTTGAAAAGCAGAATGACAGAGAGAGACAGAGACAGAGAGAGAGAGATCTCCCATCCACTGATTCACTCCCCAAATGATCACAACAGCCAGGGCTAGGCCAGACCAAAACTAGGAGCCTGGAGCTCCATCTGGTCTCCCACATGGGTAGAAGGAATTCAAATACTTAAACCATTATCTGATGCCTCCCAGGAACATTAGCAGGGAGCTGGATCAGAAGTGGAGCAGTCCCAGGGTTCAAACCAACACTCTGACATGGGATGAGGGCATCCAAGCTGTGGCTCAACCCACTGCACCAAACATCTGCCCTTCCCCCTTTTTATTTATGTTATTATTTTTAACAAGATTTATTTGTTTATATTTGAAAGTCCGAGTTACACAGAGAGAGGAAAAGACACAGACCTAGAGCTCTTCCATTCGCTGGTTCACTCCCTAGATGGCTGCAATGGCCAGGACTGGGCCAGGCCAAGCCAGGAGACAGGAGCTTCTTCTGGGTCTCCCATGTGGGCGCAGCGACCCAAACACTTGGGCCATCTTCAGCTGTTTTCCCAGGCCATAGCAGGGAGCTGGATTGGAAGTGGAGCAGCCGGGACTTGAACTGGCACCCATATGGGATGCCAGTGCTGCTGGTAGAAGTGGAGCAGCCAGGATTTATTTATCTATTTATTTATTTTTTGACAGGCAGAGTGGACAGTGAGACGGAGAGACAGAGAGAAAGGTCTTCCTTTTGCCGTTGGTTCACCCTCCAGTGGCCACCGCGGCCGGCGCGCTGCGGCCAGCGCACCGCGCTGATCCGATGGCAGGAGCCAGGTGCTTATCCTGGTATCCCATGGGGTTCAGAGCCCAGGGACTTGGGCCATCCTCCACTGTACTCCCTGGAGCAGCCAGGATTTAAACCAGTGCTCATATGGGATGCTGGTATTGCAGGCAACAGCTTAACTTGCAGTACCACAATGTCAGCCCCAATAAATACAAGCAAAAAATAATAAAAAATATAAAGTTCCTATGGAATAGACTAAGAGACACCAAGGCATGAATTTTTTCAGCTTAGAAATAAGTGTCAGGGCACTTCCCTAGTGAAAGAGGACATGAGTATAAGAGGGGAGACAAGCTGGAATCATGGGCAGTGGGTGGGGGGCCTGGGTGGGACACTGAGTCCCTGTAGGGGCCAGGATCTGTGGGCAGGCTCTGGGCAGACAGGGCCAGCTGTGAGGGCTCAGCAGGGAAAACTGTTAACCCGCCTGGGATGCCGGCAGCGCTCCTCTCTGCCTACAGAACATGGAACCATTGTCCCCAACCTCAGTGCCCTTCCCAATCTGACCACCGGTCCTGTCCTGAATTATTCATGCTGTGGGCTCTGAGCAAGTGGAGCTTCCGGAAGCTTCTGGCCTGAGGACATTCGGCTGTGTCTCCCCAGGGCTCTGTGTCTTTAGCTCCGACAGTGTTACTGGGGGACTGAGCTGCTGCCGGGCTCTGCCAAGCTTTTTGCAGCTGGCAAACAGCCGGTCACCTTGGGCTACCGGGCTTCAGCCGTCTTTTATTGAGGAATGCTATGTGCTGGGGAGAGTTCTGCGCTCTGTCCAGAGCACAGAAGTGAATCCAATCAGGTCCTTGTCCTTGAGCAGGCACTTGGACATGATTTCCTGCCAGCCCTGGTGAGAGCTCACCCAGACTGTGTACCGTTTCACCCGTGGAAGGCCACAGCCTACTCCCTCCAGGAGTAAGTGGCCTTGACTCTCACATCCTTAACACCGAAGTAGGGCCCTCTCTGGGGTCTGGAGAGGCACAGAGCAACTTGTCACCAATGTTGCTGCTCAGAGCCCGGAGCTAGTCCCCACACTGCTGCTTCCCACCCACACCAGGAGGATGACATCATTCAGCAACCAATGCCAGTGCTTGTTTTTTTAGGAAAAAAAAAATCAGATAGCCACGGCCCCTGTCCTCAGACAGCTCACAGTCCAGCAGGGGGTGGGCATAAAGAAGTGAGAGGGCAGGATCAGCACTGCTGCTCAGCAGCATTGTGGGTAAAGTCACCCCCTGCAATGCCGACATCCCCTATGGCGCCCGTTCACATCCCAGCTGCTCCGCTTCTGATCCAGCTCCCTGCTAATGGCCTCAGAAAAGCAGTGGAAGATGGCCCAACTGTTTGTGCCCCTGCCACCCATGTGGGAGACTCAGACAAAGTTCCTGGCTCCTGGCTTCACCTGGCCCAGTCCCAGCCGTTGCAGCCATCTGGGGAGTGAAGCAGTGGATGGAAGACCTCTCTGTCTCTCCCTCTCTCTCTCTAACTCTGACTTTCAAATAAAGAAAGAAATCTTAAAACACACACACACAGAGAGTAAAGGGCAATTATACTTCCCTGATTGGTATTGTGATTGGGGGTGGTACAGGTACCCTGGAACTGAGCACAGAAAGGGACATTCCCAATAAGCTTGAGGATGTGTAATATTTTTAAAAAAGATTTATTTATTTATGTGAAAGAGTTAGAGAGAGAGAGAGAGGGAGGGAGGGAGGGAGAGACAGAGAGAGGTCTTCCTTCTGCTGGTTCTCTCCCCTGGATGGCTGCAACAGGCAAGGCTGAACCAGACTGAAGCCAAGAGCCAGGCGCTTCATCCCGGCCTCCCATGTGAGTGGCAGGGACCTCTGCTGCTGCTTTTCCCAGGCCGTTAGCAGGCAGCTGGGAAGTGAAGCAGCCAGGACTCAAACCAGTGCCCATATGGGATGCCAGTGTTGCAGGCGCTGGCTTTACCTGCTACACCACAACACTGGCCCCAGAAGGCATGCGATTTCACCAGGCCTCTCATCCTTGTCTTTTTAGGTCCTTGCCAAAATGGAAACTTCATGGAAAAGCTCTGTTCTTCCATAGCGGCTTTTCTTTACACGATTGCACTCCATCCTGACCTGTTCCAGTGGACTCTCTGGCATCAGATAGGTGTCCAGCCTGCAGGGGCAACATGAGAATGAGTGGAGACTGGAGCCCTCTGCAGGTAACGCCACCAAACAGGAAGTAGCACGGAATCCCTCGAAGATCTCTGAGCTCTGCCCAGAACATTCTCACTGCTACCTTCCCCTGATTGACTCATTCCATCGGCACATGGACGACATCTGGCTGAATCCCATCTGTGTCCCGGTTCTCATCTCTCTCCTACCAGCTCCAGCGTCATATTCAGCTTCTTCCTTGACCTCCCCCCGACACCTGCATGTCTAAAGAACATGTCAAATTCAAAATGTTCCACACAGACTATTTCTAAAATCATTTTTATTGACACATAATTATTATATGTATTTATGGGATACATTATGATGTTTTCATTCACATATACACTGTGTAATTATGTAACTTATCTATCACCTTGAAATGTAATTGTTTCTTTATGGTGAAGATATTCAAAATCCTATCTTGGTGTGGTCTTTTTAAAAATATTTATTTATTTATTTATTTGAAAGTCAGAGTTACACAGAGAGAGCAGAGTGAGAGAGACAGACAGATAGATAGAGAAATCTTCCTTCCAATGGTTCTCTCCCCAATTGGCCACAATGGTTGGAGCTGCACTGATCCTAAGCCAGGAGCCAGGAGCCTCCTCTGGGTCTCCTACGTGGGTGCAGGGGCCCAAGGACTTGGGCCATCTTCTATTGGTTTCCCAGGCCATAGCAGAGAGCTGGATCAGAAGTGGAGCAGCCGGGTCTCGAACCAGCACCCATATGGGATGCCAGCACCGCAGGCCAGGGCGTGAACCCACTGCGCCACAGCACTGGCCCTGGTGTGGTCTTTTAGTACACTGGTTAAACTGTGGCTTGGGACACCCACATCCCATATTGCAGTGCCTGGTCAGAGGCCTGGATACGCTGCTTCTAATTGCAGCTTCAAGCTAATGCACACCCTAGGAGGCAGCAGATGATGGCTTAAGTATTTGAGTCCCGGCTGCCCACATGGGAGACCTGGATGGAGTTCTGGGCTCCTGACTTCAGCCTGCGCTATCCCTGGCTGTTGTGGGCATTTTGGGGGAATGAACCAGCAGATGGAAGATCTTCCTCCTTCTGTCTTCCTGTGTCTCTGTCTCTGCCTCTCTCCTTTTCAAATGAAATGAACATAATAAAATTTTCAAAATCCTCTCTTCTAGCTATTGTGAGATATACAATGCATTGTATATATATATTTTTATTTTTGACAGGCAGAGTGGACAGTGAGAGAGAGAGACAGAGAGAAAGGTCTTCCTTTGCCATTGGTTCACCCTCCAATGGCCGCCGCAGTCGGCGTGCTGCGGCCGGGGCACTGCGCTGATCCGAAGCCAGGAGCCAGGTGCTTCTCCTGGTCTCCCATGGGATGCAGGGCCCAAGTATTCGGGCCATCCTCCACTGCACTCCCTGGCCACAGCAGAGAGCTGGCCTGGAAGAGTGGCAACCGGGACAGAATCTGGTGCCCCGACTGGGACTAGAACCCAGTGTGCCGGCGCCGCAAGGCGGAGGATTAGCCTAGTGAGCCATGGCACCGGCCCCCACATTGACTCTTAAGATTTGCCCCCATCACCTGCAAACCTGTCCTCCAGTTTGTGCACTCTCAGAAAGTGGTTCTGCCACCTACCGGTATTCAGGTCCAAGATAGAAAACTTATTTTGGTTTTTCTTTTTCTCACTCCCGTGCGCCCCATCAGCAAGGTCTGACCAACTACCTCTATAAAACAGCCTGAAGTCTTCCCTTCTTCCTCCCACCACCTTAGTCCAGCCTCTGTCATGGGCTCACTGGACAACAACACCACTCTGCCTGTCTGTTTCCATGCTTGCTCCCTCCCCTGTTTCAATCCGTACGGCAATATTTTAAAATAACTTTTGTGTCAGCACTGTGGCACAGCTGGTTAAGCCATTACCTGTGATACATATCCCATATGAGTGCCAGTTCAGGTCCCAGCTGTTCCACTTCTGATCCAGCTCCCTGCTAACGTGCCTGGGAAAGCAGCAGAAGGTGGTCCAAGTGCTGGTGCCCCAGCCATCCACATGGGAGATTCAGATGAAGTTCCTAGTTCCTGGCTCTGGACTGGCCCAGCCTTGGCCATTGAAGCCATTTGGGGAGTGAATCAGGGGATGGAAGACTGATCTCTTTCTCTCCACCCCCCCCCTTTTTCTATAACTTTGCCTCACATACAAATAAATGCATCTTAAAAAAAATACTCCCAGGGCAGGCATTTGGTGCTGCAGTTAAGATGCTGCTTGGGGCCTACGCCGCGGCTCACTAGGCTAGTCCCGGTCGGGGCGCCGGATTCTGTCCCGGTTGCCCCTCTTCCAGGCCAGCTCTCTGCTGTGGCCAGGGAGTGCAGTGGAGGATGGCCCAGGTGCTTGGGCCCCTGCACCCCATGGGAGACCAGGAGAAGCACCTGGCTCCTGGCTTTGGATCAGTGCGGTGCCCCGGCCGCAGCACGCCGACTGCGGCGGCCATTGGAGGGTGAATCAACGGCAAAGGAAGACCTTTCTCTCTGTCTCTCTCTCTCACTGTCCACTCTGCCTGTCAAAAAAAAAAAAAAAAAAAAAAAAAAAAAAAAAAAGCAGAGCCAGGACTCAAACCTAGGGACTCCAATATGGGTTGCAGGCAGCCCAAGCAGCATCTTTTTTTTTTTTTTTTTTTTTTTTTTTGACAGGCAGAGTGGACAGTGAGAGAGAGAGACAGAGAGAAAGGTCTTCCTTTGCCGTTGGTTCCCCCTCCAATGGCCGCCGCGGCCGGCGCACCGCGCTGATCCGATGGCAGGAGCCAGGAGCCAGGTGCTTTTCCTGGTCTCCCATGGGGTGCAGGGCCCAAGCACCTGGGCCATCCTCACTGCACTCCCTGGCCACAGCAGAGAGCTGGCCTGGAAGAGGGGCAACCGGGACAGAATCTGGTGCCCCAACCAGGACTAGAACCCGGTGTGCCGGCGCCGCTAGGCGGAGGATTAGCCTAGTGAGCCGCAGCGCCAGCCCTGGCTCTGCTTCTAATCTAGCTTCCTGTTAATTTACACCCCAAGAAGCAGCAGTGATGGCTCAAGTATTTGGGTCCCTGTTACTCATATGGGACACCTGGATGGAGTACAATGCTCTTTGATTTGGCCTTGCCCATTTCCGGCTGTTGTGGGCATTTAGGGAGTAAAACTGTAAAACTGCAAAACTTCAGATTAAAGATTCTCCAACACACCCCCTCTGTATTTCAAATAAGTGATTTATAAAACGTAACTCATGTCACCACACACATAGTTCAAGTTTGCACTTACCCTAAAATACAAGCTCATGACAGTGGTCCACAATGCTGTCTACCATGCGGCATTTGCTCACCCCTTAGACCTCGTCTTAGAAGCCCTGGCTCATTGGATGAAGTCCAATAGATCAGATTTTTCCATTACTCTAGTAAGTGGAGCTCTTTTGTATCTTAGGGCTTTGCAAAGCTGTTTGTAATTCCCTTTCCTAAAATCTTTGCCTTTTGCACTGCCCAGAATTCATTTTAAAAGTCATTTCTTCCAGGCCAGCATTGTGGTATAGTGGTGAAGCCACCTGCAACACTGGCATCTCATATGAGTGCCAATTTGAGTTTTGGTTGTTCCACTTCAAATCCAGATCCCTGCTAATGTGCCTGAGAAAGCGGAGGATGGTCCGAGTCCAAGGATGTGGCCCCTGTACCCACATGGGAGACCCAGTAGAAGCTCCTGTCTCCTGGCTTCAGACTGGCCCAACTCCAGTGGTTGTGGCCATTTGGGGGAGTGAACCAGCAGATGGAGAATCTCTCTCTCTCTCCCTCTCCCTCTGTAACTCTGCCTTCAAATAAATAAATCTTTTTTTTTTTTTTTTTTTAGTCCCCTTCTTAGGGCAGGTATTGTGGCACAGCTGATCAAACTGCCTCTTGAGACGCCCATATCAGAATGCTGAAAGAACCCCGATCTGGCTTCCTCTCCAACTTCCTGCTAATGTCCCTGGGAGGCATCAGATAATGTCCTAAGTACTCAGGCCCTGGCCACTCATGTGGAAGATCCAGATAGAGTTCCTCGGAAAGTCTCAGTTTGAAAGACAGAGTTAGAGAGAGAGAGAGAGAGAGGAATCTTCCATTCATTGGTTCACTCCCTAAATAGTCACAACAGCCAGGCCGAAATCAGGAGCCAGGAGCTTCTTCCAGGTTTCCTATGTGGGTGCCTGGGGCCCTGGAACTTGGGCCATCCTCTGCTGGCACATTAGCAGAGAGCTGGGTTGGAAGTCAAGCAGCCACAACAGAAACAGGTGCCATATGGGATGCCAGCAGTTCAGGCCAAGGCTTAACCCATTCCACCACAGTGCTGGCCCCAAAATATGTATACATCTCTTAAAAATAAAAAGTCACCTTCACAAAGAGGCTTTTTTGGACCACCCATCTAAGCAGCCCTGTTGCTCCCCCTCTTTGCAGAGGAATGACACTAGACCCTGCGTTGTTCTTTCGTCTGCTCGGCCCTTCCCGGGTTTGCTGCTGATTCTTCCCGGGTTGGCTACCTTCCCTTCCACCTCCGTGGAAGGGCGGTTCCCCCTGCCACTTTCCCCACTTCTGCGGGGGAGCGGCACACCGCCGGCCGGCTCTCTCGGGGGCTGCTCAGGTGCTCCTTCAGATGTTCCTCGTGCATGCGGTCTCTCTCCTCCTTTATAGTCCTCTTCCACCAATCCCAACTCTGCTACCCACACGCCGAGTACGCTGCTCTCCTCCAATCAGGAGCAGGTCCTGCTGCTTATCGGTTGAATTGGAGGCAGCTGTGTAGAAGCTGTTTGCTCCTCTCCCAGCACCATATTGTGGGAAAGCAGATGCATAGAATAAGTCTTAATTCCAGTAACAGTCTAGTCCGAGTTGCTCCCCACACAGCCCCTCCTCTAAACCTTATTACTCCATCCTCATTTTATTCGTTTGTTTACCTGTTTATTTTCTGTCTTTCGTTCACCCCCAGGATGTAAGCTTAAGAATGAAGATCCTGTCTGTGCTGTTCACTGCTCTACCCCTCCATATGTGGCACCTGTTAGGAATCTAACAGATACTTGGATGGATACATGGATGGATGCAGTGAGTGAGGACAGAAGGTGAGAGACTTTCCAGGAGAGAGATCTGTATGTACAAAGACTTGAAATTCAAAGAGAGTATAGGATACTTAAGAAATTGAAAGAAGTTCAGAACACTTGGCACGAAGAGAGTTAAGGTGTAAGTTGTCCCTGAGGCTGGAGCAGTAATCAAGAAAAATTATGGAAGATGCTGGGCTTAGACTCTCTTCCAAGTTCCATATGAAGCCATTGGAGGGTTTGAAACAGGGAAGGAACTTAACCCGGAATAGTCCACTTTTGCTTACTATAACAATATATCCGAAGCTGAGTATAATGTCTAAGGAAGAGAGGTTTATTTATCTCACAGTTTTAGAGACTCAACAGGGTACCAACATTGGCTAAGCTCTGGTGAGGGCCTCACTGGCTGTGTCACATGGCAGTGGTATCCTGGTGAGAGCTAGTGAGAGAAGGGAGATTATATAGCCAGGCAGAAAGCAAGCAAGCTCTTTGATAACAACCCTTCTCAGTGGGAATTGGGGTCCCTGGAGAACCACATTAATCCTTTCTGAGAGCCTGCCTCAAATGACCCAAACACATTCCACTACACCATACCTTTTATTATTATTATTATTATTATTATTGACAGGCAGAGTTAGACAGTAAGAGAGAGAGAGAGGTCTTCCATCCATTGGTTCACCCCCCAAATGGCTGCTACCGCCGGCGCTGCGCCAATCCAAAGCCAGGAGCCAGGTGCTTTTCCTGGTCTCCCATGCGGGTGCAGGGCCCAAGCACTTGGGCCATCCTCCACTGCACTCCCTGGCCACAGCAGAGAGCTGGATTGGAAGAGGGGCAACCGGGACAGAATCTGGCACCCCAACCGGGACTAGAACCCGGTGTGCCGGCGCTGCAGGTGGAGGATTAGCCTATTGAGCCGCAGCGCCAGCCTAGACCATATCTCTTAAAGGTATCATAACCTCTTTTCTTTTTTTGGATTTATTTATGTTTTTGAAAGGCAGAATTACAGAGAGAGAAGAGACAGAGAGAGATCTTCCATCTGCTGGTTCACTCCCCAAATGGCTGCATTGGCCAGGTCTGAGCCAGACCAAAGCCAGGAACCATGAGCTTCTTTTGGGTCTCCCATGTGGAAGGCAGGGGTTCAAGCACTTGGGCCATCTTCCACTGTCTCCCAGGTGCATTAGCAGGGAGCTGGATCAGAAGTGGAGTATTTGGGACACAAAGTGGCAACCATACAGGATGTGAGCACTGCAGGCAGCAGCATAACCCATTATACCACAGTGCCAGCCCTTCTTACAATCTCTTAACACTGCTACACGTGTTAGGGGGCAAACTACAAGGAGACCATAGCATTAATCTAATGTCTATTCTAAAAAAGCCATTCGTACTGCTCTAAGTGCTACAAGGAAGCTAAATTGGATGTGAAAAAGCCACTGCTGGGTGCCAGTTAGAAGACATTTAAACTTGTCCTGGCAAAAGTTGGTGGTAGAGGTGAGGATGGAAGGTCACATCAACAGGACAGAAGGAAAACTAGATGTTGGGAGTAAGGGAGAAGAGATGTTGAGCATCACTTCCGGATCTGTCTCAGCCAGAGGTGGGCATTAACCACAGAATGGATTTGCGATGTAATGCAGCTAGTAGCGAGTATTGGGAGTCGTGTGGTTGGGAGATGTAGACTGCAAGGATTCTGAGCAAGGGCCACTGCGCCTCCGCGTGATCTGAAACACAGTGCTGATGTTGGCTGTCACTAGGGCTTCCTGACTATAAGGGAAGCAGCGTGGGGCCCCAGCCCTCTCCCATTGCATGGGGAAAGCCACTCTTGCCCTCCGATGTCACATTGGCCATCTAGAGATGCAGGCACCAAGAGGGCTGGAATCAGGAAGCAGAGCAAAGTTTTTAAATTGGCTTGTGCCCATGGCTGGGCACAAGCAGGCGTGGCAGACTTTTGGGGGCAAAAGCCAGACTGCAGTGAGTTGAGGGGTGAGAAGGAGACGAAGCGAAGGGGAAGAGAAATGCCAGGGCAGTCACTGAGGAATTAGTGCTGGGACTTCGATTGTTGGCTTGTTTGTTTTTAAGCAGGAAAAGTTTTGAATGTTCAAGAACTGTTCTGAAAAATGTAAGTTGGGAGCCGGCGCCGTGGCTCAATAGGCTAATCCTCCACCTTGCGGCGCCGGCACACCGGGTTCTAGTCCCGGTCGGGGTGCCGGATTCTGTCCCGGTTGCCCCTCTTCCAGGCCAGCTCTCTGCTATGGCCAGGGAGTGCAGTGGAGGATGGCCCAGGTGCTTGGGCCCTGCACCCCATGGGAGACCAGGAAAAGCACCTGGATCCTGGCTCCTGCCATCGGATCAGCGCGGTGCGCCGGCTGCAGCGGCGGCCATTGGAGGGTGAACCAACGGCAAAGGAAGACCTTTCTCTCTCTGTCTCTCTCTCTCACTGTCCACTCTGCCTGTCAAAAAAAAAAAAAAAAAAAAAAAGAAAAAAGAAAAATGTAAGTTGGAAAGAATGCACTACAGAGCAGAGCTTGCTTTTTAAAAAAGATCTATTGATTTATTTGAAAGGCAGAGTTATAGAGAAGGAGGGAAAGAGAGAGAGAGAGAGAGAGAGAGAGAGAGAATGCTTCCATCCACCGGGTCACTCCCCATGGCCACAATGGTCAGGGCTAGGCCAGGTCAAAGCTAGGAGACTTGGACTCCATCTGGGTTTCCCATGCAAATGACAGGAGCCACAGCACTTGCTGCTTTCCCAGGCACATTAGCAGGGAGCTGGATTGGAAGTGGAGCAGCAGAGATTAGAACCAGCACCCAGAAATAGGATGTTGGCATTGCAGGCAGCAGCTTAACCTGCTGCGCCACAACACCGGCCCCACAACATCAGCCTGAGGTTCCTACAGAGGTAGCAGGGGCTGGCTGGAGAGTGGAGGCAGCTGAGCAGCAGTGCAGGTAGGCCCTTGGCCACCTGGATTCCCAGGACCCAAGTGTGGCCTCAGCCCTGCTGCCTGCTCTTCTCTGCTCGTCATCCAAAGGTCCCCCAGACCAGCGATGATGCTGGCTGGAGTGCAATTTCTGGGTCATGTGGTAAGGGTGTGTTTAGGTTTCAAAGAAAAAATGAAGCTTTATGTTTTTTTTTTTTTTTTTTTTTTTTGACAGGCAGAGTGGACAGTGAGAGAGAGAGAGAGAGACAGAGAGAAAGGTCCTCCTTTGCCGTTGGTTCACCCTCCAATGGCCACTGCGGCCTGCGTGCTGCAGCCAGCGCATAGGGCTGATCCGAAGCCAGGGGCCAGGTGCTTCTCCTGGTCTCCCATGGGGTGCAGGGCCCAAGCACTTGGGCCATCCTCCACTGCACTCCCGGGCCACAGCAGAGAGCTGGCCTGGAAGAGGGGCAACCGGGACAGAATCCGGTGCCCCAACCGGGACTAGAACCCGGTGTGCCAGCGCCACAGGCGGAGGATTAGCCTATTGAGCTGGAGCGCCAGCCTGAAGCTTTGTGTTCTGACAACTGGCTCACATGACTGGCATAGATGGGACAATCTGACTCCAAGGGTGGTCTTTACTGGGGTCCCCTCCCGGCATTGCTATCACCTGTCTGGAAGGTGGGTCCTTAGGGTCTCACAGATGCTCACGGCAGGCTAACCAGAAACACGGGGAAGTCTGCAAGGCAAATGACCCGGAGCCTGCGGAACGCCACTGGTTTCTCCTGCTTAGGCTCTTAGTGGATCCCACTTGGCAAGACTCTCACGAAGGTAATGGATGTGTCTCATGTCGTCTGGTCAAGATGCACACACCAGGATGTCTCAACACTGCGGACATTGATGGGAAAGGAAGGAATGGAGGAAGGAGAGAGGGAGGGAGGGATGGGGGCAGAGAGGGAGGGAGGGAGGAAGGGAGGAAGAGAGGAAGAGGGGAAACTAGTTTACTGAGTGGCTGCTCCATTTTACAGCCCCAGTAGCAATGTAGGAGAGATTCAGTTCTTCCATGTCCTCACCAGCTTTTGGTATTGCCCTGTTTTGTTGTTGTTAATTTTCATTTTCCTTTTTCTCAAGTGTGCAGTGGTTATAACTTGCATTTCCCCAGTGGCTAGTGATGTTGAACACTCTTTCATGTGTTTAAGTGCTTCACTGTCCTCCAAATATCCTCTCTGCACGTTTTCCCCCCATTTAATTGGATGACCTATTTGTCATTTTCTTTTTTAAATTATAGGGATCAGAGTTACTTAGCTGATGGATTTTCATGGTCAGTGATGTGCCTAGAACTGTGCTTTTATTTATTCAATTGATTTATTTGAGAGACAAGAGAGACTGAGAGAAAGAGAGAGATTGTCTGGGGTTGTCTGTCCTTCTTGGCTGCCCTTGGGCAGTTGACTAGAGAAAGCAGGTTTTTCTTGGGACTTTCACCTGTACCCACTGATGGTCTCGGGGTCCTGGCTTCCTTCTCTGGTACCCACTGTGACACAGGAAGCAAAAAGAAGACTCAGGGGGCTCACTGCTGAGTCACTGTTTGGGTCTCAAGGTCCGTGGCCAATCTGCTCTCTTACTATTCAGAGTCGTCTTATGTTTGTTTTCTTTTTTTTTTAATTTTTTAAAAGATTTATTTATTTATTTGAAAGTGAGAATTACACAGAGAAGGAGAGGAAGAGAGAAAGAGAGGTCTTCCAACTGCTGGTTCACTCCCCAATTGGCTACAACGGCTGGAGCCACACCTATCCGGAGCCAAGAGCTTCTTCTGGGTCTCCCACACAAGTGCAGGGGCCCAAAGACTTGGGCCATCTTCCACTGCTTTTCCAGGCCACAGCAGAGAGAGCTGGATCAGAAGTGGAGCAGCTGGGACTTGAACCAGCACCCATATGGGATGCTGGCACTGCAGATGGCGGCTTTACCAGCTACACCACAGCGCTTGCCCCTAAAATCAGCATTTAAAATCACAGATTTGCCTGGCATTATGGCATAGCAGTTAAATTGCCACTTACGATGGCAGCATCCCACATCAGAGTACCTGTCTGAGCCCTTGGTCTGCTTCCAGTCCAGCTCTCTGCTAATGTGCCAGGGAGGGCAGCAGAGGGTGGTCTAAGTACTTGGGTCCCTGTCACAAATTGGGAGACCAGGATGGATTCCTGATCCCTGACTTCAGCCTGGACAAGCCTCCACTGTTATGGTCATTTGGGGAATGTGCCAGAGGATAGAAAATACCTCTCTCTTTTTCTCTACCTTTCAAATAAATAAATAAATCTTTAAATAAAATCACAGGTTTCTCATAAAAATGTAGCTTCCCGTCTTCTCATGAAACACTGGGTGCTGATTCATCCTGGAACAAATGGCTGGAGACGTCGGGCACCTGTACCCCTGAGGATGGATGATATTGACCTGTATTTGCCACAGGCCCCACCCCCTTATTCTAATTCCCGTAAGGCCTGCTTTGCTCATTCATGCATACCCTAGGAGTCTGAAATTGCTACCTCTGCGTGGGAACTTGCGTCTCATCTCCAGGAAGTGTTGGCCACAGTAAAAGCTGGATGTGACAGCAGAAAGAGTCACTGGCAGGATCCTTACAGGATTCTGCTACATCATTGCAGAAATGTTCTCGGTCTCCCAGAACAAGCGCTCTGCCTCGGCACGCACTGTGCTCATCAGTGGCCATTAACAAGAAATTCCCCTCTCACTTTAGGAAGCAGCCAGCTCATTTCTCCTGAGCAGCCCTAGTCATGACCTGGAGGTAAGCGCCAGCCCGTGCCTGTGGGAGCACTGCTGAGCGAGCCGCCTGGCCCACACGGACCTGAGTTAGCAGAGGCCTGGCATACTCAGTGGCTACTGGCTGAAGCCCCAGTGGGAGGCAGCGCTGTGTGCTAGCCCAGGGAAGACGGCCGGCCGGGATGCTGTCTGCAGCCAGGCTGTGATCTCAGTAATGTAGGCGTTTCAATGGGCCCCAGGGGAGACCTAAAAATGTGGCCCATTTCTCACTGTGGACTCACATGGATAGTGTGGTAGCTGGGTCAGCTCTGCTGTGTCTGCTTCTAACCCTGTCAGCACCAGCGGGCATGGGGATGGGCAGAACCACTCTGAACGCAGCGATTTTCTTTCTTTTTAAGATTTATTTATCTGTTGGACAAGCAGAGTTACAGAAAGAAATATGGAGAAACACAGAGAGACAGAGATCTTTGACCCGCTGGTTCATTCCCTAAATGTCCACAACAGCCTAGCCAGGAGCCTGGATCTCCCTCTGGGTCTCCCATGTGGGTGCAGGGGCCCAGGCCCCTGGGCCATCTTCTGCTGCTTTCCCAGGTGCATTAGCAGGGAGCTGGATCCCCAGGGGAGCAGCTGGAACTTGAACCAGTGCTCGTAGGTGTGCCGGCATGGCAGGTGCGGGCTTCACCAGCTGCACCACGATGCCAACCCCCAAAAGCAGGTGTTTTCAGACTTCTAGGTTCACTGACTCATGTGATCCAACACATTCCAAATTCTTCCTGGGAGGGGAAATATCACGAAAAAGCCCCTTGCTCTGCTGCTGCCTGAATCTCCCCACTCCCGGGAACAGCTGAGAAAGGATGGGCAGGCTCCCGGATGTGACCAGACTAAGCCCATGCACCGCCTGCAGGGGCTGGGCTTCTCTGAGGCGCTAGGGCTCCGGGGGTGCAAACACACACCCATTTGGTTGGTCAGCCCGGACCCCAGCACAACATAAGTGCAGTCATGTGCGGCCCAGGACCTCGGCACTTCCCTCAGCCTCAGAGCCAAAGGCCTGGCCCTCTGCTCCACAGAGAAACACGAGTCCTGGTGTCAGACTTGGAGGAGACCCAACATGAAGAGAATCTTCCAGAGCACCTGGCCATAAACAATGCAGCAACAGTAATAATAATAACAGAGGAGGAGGAGGGGATGAGGGAGAGAGAGAAGAGCAGCAGCAGCCCCGTTGTCATTTATCTCATACCTCTGTGCACAAAATAGTCCTGGATTACACACGCTGCCCGAGGGTTTTCACTTAGTCATCACGGGAGCCCGACTTTGCAGCTGAAGGAACTGCAGCTCAGAGAGGCATCTGGTGTGTGGAAGGCCACACAGCTAGAAAGAGACAACAGGGTTTTGAATCCTGCTCTCAGCCTCTTTGCCAGATGTATCCCATGGCCCCCTCCTGGTCTGCTCTCAACAATTCTGCACCCTAACCCAGGCCCCAGGAGTCTGACAATCTAATCTCCACAGGTTCTCTGCTCCTCTGCTTCTGCCTGGGTTTGGCTAATGAGGAGCCCGAGCAGGGTGGAGATTAGAGGAGAGAGGAGCATGGGTATGTATTCACACAGCTGGGGCTTGCTGCAGGATGGGGCTTGCTGTCAGGTCATTCTACCTCCACCTCCACCCCTGCGCCCCTGCACCCTGAGCTCTCTGCAGCGGCTTCCTCCCCTTGCCTCCCCAGCCCCCACGATCCGGCTCGCTCCTCTGGTTTCTCTATATGCTCTCCATACCTTTGTGAATTATCCCTTTATCAAATTCTCTCCAGATCACACAAAATCAAATATGCCATCTGTTTCCTACGGGGACCCTCTGAGGACAGCTCCTAATGGTGCGCTGCAGATGAGATTATCAGGCTCAATTCATCATTCATCAGAACCCTGACGGGGACTGATTTTGAAAGACACGGGACACACAGTGATTGGTGTCGCTGTCACCAACCGCTTTCTTCTGGAAAGAGCAGAGGGAGCAGGGCGCAGTGCTCAGAGCTTCCCCTGGGTTGTTGTCAGCAGGTTCTCCCGGCTGTCAGGGCTGACGGCCACGTCGCTCAGCCCTTGCTTTTGGAACCAGTCCTGCGCTGTAAGATCCTTGTAGAATCCATGCTCTGCAGACCCAGGGATGTGCCACGTCTACTGACCTTGCAGCTCCATGTGGGATCCTGTAACTTGGGGTTCTTCTGGCACCTGTTATAGCTGGAGGAGCTGCCTGGGCAGTGGGAGCCATGGCGGTCTACGGTGGGTCTTCAACCAGGGTTGGCAGATAAGCGCTTCCAAATGGTGTGCAGATAAAAGATAAGAATCTTGGCTCGGGTCATTTCTGCTCCAATCTCTTTGGTTTGCAAGTGACAGGTGCCAATTCCAGGAACTTGGATGCTCACTGGAGTTAAATGAGTCCTCCGGGGGCTGGGTAGGCTGTGTAGGGGAGAGGGAGGGACACCATTTTTACAGACTCCAGCAGGGACCTCAGGGCTGGCTTTGACAGGACTGCAGGGCCTTTACCTTCAAGGGCATCTGCCTTCATCACCTCCTCTGCATTTCCTCCACCACTATGGCCTCCTCGCTGCTCTCCCTGCTTCCTCCCAGCCAACCACTACTGGAAAATGTGTACTTGCCCCCAAAACATACACTTCTAGCCTCTCTTGTCCCGACCAGTCTTACAAAACCTCTGCTCATGTCACCTCTTTGACCCTAAACCTACAATGGCTCCCCAGTGCTTTCTGTAACTCTTGCATTTGTGTTCGTCTATTAGCTCATTTCACATTTCTCTCCCTGCCTCCTCTCCATTACTCTGGGTTTGGGCTTCCTGGTTCTTGAATCATTTTGGCTGCACCGGAATGCTGACATACAGATCAGTTTGTAAGGAGGCGCTCTGGTTGGAGAGGAAGTAAAGGACTTGCTAATACAGGTGGAGCATCCCAGATCCAAAATCTAAAATGCCCCCAAATCCAGCACGTTTTGAGCTCTGCCAGGATGCTAGAAAGGAAAAATTCCACACCTTGAGACTTTGTTTCATGCACAATATTATTTGTAAAAATCATATAAGATTACCTTTAGGCTATGTATACTGGGTGTATATGAAACAAAAGAATTTGTAGGTTAGTCTTGGTTCCCATTCCCAAGATATTTCATTACATGGATGTGTAAATATACCAGGTTCTGAGAAATGCAAACTAAGAAACTCTGATCCCAGGCTTCTCAGACAAGGGACACTCAATCTGAAATCCATTCTCCCTTCTGTTCGGAAAATGCTGTTGTCACCAAATGATTTGCTCATGGCTGACCTCAGATATCCCTGCGCTCTTGCTCCTGCTGCATCCTCTGCCTGGAATGGCTGGCATCTCCCCAGGTTCAAGGCCTATCTGTCACTTAGGGTTCAAAATGAGGCCACAAGTCCCCAACACCCACTCACACCAACCAGATCCTGGGCTCTCATGGGACTCGGGTCTCTCTCCTGGAAATGAGTACTTTTTCTGTGAGCTGGTCATGTTTCAGCTCTCACTTGAAGTTCCATGAGAGCAGGGGCCAGGATGCTCTATCCATCATTTTTGACTCATCAGAGGATCATTTTTTCAAAAGTTTATTTACTGGGGCTGGAGCTGAAGTGTAGAAGGTTAAGCCTCCGTCTGCAGTGTCCACATCCTAAACAGGCTCCGGTTCAAGATCCGGCTGCTCCACTTCCAGTACAGCTTCCTGCTAATGCACCTGGGAAAGCAGCAGAAGATGGCCCAAGTATTTGGGCCCCTGCACCTGCATGGGAGACCCAGAAGAAGATCCTGGTCCTGGCTTTGGCCTGGCCCAGCCCTGGTCATTGCAGCCAGTTGGGGAGTGAACCAGTGGATGGAAGATCTCCCTCTGTCCCTCCCTCTCTCTCTCTCTGTCTCTCTGTATTTCTGCCTTTCAAATAAATAAATAAATCTTTTTAAAAAACAAACGTTTATTTTTATCTACATGAGAGAGTGACAGAGGAAAGAAAGAGTGAGGGAGGCACACACACACACACCCCACAGGAGAGAGAGAGAGAGAGAGAGAATGAATGAATGAATCTTCCCAGTGGCTCACTCCCAAAATACACACAATAGCTAGGGCTGGTCCAGGCCAAAGCCAGGAGCCAGGAACTCCATCTGGGTCTTCCATGTGGGTGGCAGGGATCCAAGTACCTGAGCTGTCATCTGCTGCCTCCCAGGGTGTGCATTAGCAAGAAGCTGGATCGGAAGGAAATTAGGGACTTGAACCAAGCAGAGGCTTAAGCCATGGCACCTAGACAATTGCCCTGTCATGGTCTTTATCATAGGACAAAGGATATCATTTAGGAGGATCTGCTTGGAGTCATCATTGTGGCATAGCGGGTAAAGCTGCTGCCTGCGGAGCTGGCATCCCATATGGGTGCCAGATTTTGTTCCAGCTGCTCCACTTCTGATGCAGCTCCCTACTAATGTGCCTGGGAAAGCAGGACGATGGCCCTGTAACCATGTAGGAGCTAGAAGAAGCTTCCACCTCCTGACTTCAACCCGGCCTAGCCCTTGCTGTTGCTATTGTTTGGGGAGTGAACCAACAGATGGAAAATTCTCTGACTCTCTCTCTCTCTCTCTCTAACTCTGCATTTCAAATAAATAAAATAAAATTTTGAAAAAAAGAAAGAGTGACAGAGAGAGAGAAAGAGAGATCATCCATCTACTGTTTCACTCCCCAAGCCATGGCAACGGTCAGGGCTGGATCAGCCCAAATCCAGAAGTCAAGAATTCCATCCTGTTTTCCTCATGAACGGCAGGGACCCAAGTACTTGAGCCATCATCTGCTGCCTTCCCTGGTACATTAGCAGGAAGTTGGATTAGAAGCAAAGCAGCTGGGACTTAAACTGACACATATGAGATGCTGGTGTGACTAGCACCAGCTTAACCCACTGCCCCACAACATGGGCCCCTAGAATGCACATATTTTAATGTATACTGGTTAGGGCCGACACTGTGGCATAGTAGGTTAAGCTTCCACCTGCGGCGCTGGCATCCCATATGGGTGCCAGTTTGTGTCCCAGCTGCTCTTCTTCCAGTCCAGCTCTCTGCTTATGGCCTGAGAAAGCAGTGTTAGATGGCCTAAGTGCTTGGGTCCCTGCACCCATGTAGGAGACCTGTATGAAGTTCCTGACTCCTGGCTTCTGATTGGCTCAGCTCCAGCCATTCTGGCCATTTGGGGAATGAACCAGTGGATGGAAGACCTTTCTCTATGTCTCTCTTCCTCTCTATCTGTGACTCTGCTTCTCAGAAAAATAAATAAAATCTTTTAAAAAAGTATTTAAAAATGTTTACAAGTCTATGTATTTTGGCAAATATAAACACCCAGGTAAGCACAATTATTATCAAAACGTAGAACAGGGGCTGGCACTATGGTGTAGTGGGTAAAGCTACCACCTGCAGTGGCAGCATCCCATATGCGCACTGGTCCAAGTCCTGGCTGCTCCACTTCTGATCCAGCTCTCTGCTATGGCCTGGGAAGCCGTAGGAGATGGTCCAAGTGCTTGGACCCCTGCACCCACATGGGAGACCCAGAAGAAGCTCCTGGCTTCTGGCTTCGGATTGGGGCAGCTCCACCCACTCTGGCCATTGTGGCCAACTGGAGAGTGAACCAGAGGATGGAAGACCTCTTTCTTTCTCTCTGTCTCTCTCTCTCTGTGTAACCTTCTCTCTTTCAAATAAATAAATAAATCTTTTTTTAAAAAAGAACAAAAACAGAAACAACCCAAAATATAGGACATGTCCATTGTCCTAAAAGAGTCTCTTACGCTGGTTCCCAGTAAATCCACTTCCCCTTTTCTCCCCTGCCTTTTTTTTTTTTTTTTTTTTTTTTTTTTTTGACAGGCAGAGTGGACAGTGAGAGAGAGAGAGACAGAGAGAAAGGTCTTCCTTTTTGCCATTGGTTCACCCTCCAATGGCCGGCGCGGCCAGTGTGCTGCAGCCGGCACACCGCGCTGATCCAATGGCAGGAGCCAGGTGCTTCTTCTGGTCTTCCATGGGGTGCAGGGCCCAAGCACTTGGGCCATCCTCCACTGCACTCCCTGGCCACAGCAGAGAGCTGGCCTGGAAGAGGAGCAACTGGGACAGAATCCGGCGCCCTGACAGGGACTAGAACCCGGTGTGCCGGCGCCGCAGGCGGAGGATTAGCCTAGTGAGCCGCGGCGCCGGCCTCTCCCCTGCTTTCTAGTACTATGTGTTTCATTGGTCTTTATTAGAGCTGCGTATGAATGGGCTCATTCAATGTACTCTGTTGGACTCCTTTTTTATTTTTTAAAAATTATTTATTTATTTATTTGAAAGGCAGAGTTAGAGAAAGAGGGAGAGAGAGAGAGAGAGAGAGAGAGGTCTTCACTCCCCAGATGGCTGCACTGGCTTGGTTGGGCTAAAGCCAGGAGTCAGGACCTTCATCCAGGTCTTCAACATGAGCGGCAGGGGCCCAAACACTTGAGTTATCTTCAGCTGCTTTCCCAGGCCATAGCAGAGAGCTGGATCAGAAGAGGAGCAGCTGAGACTTGAACCAGTATCCATATGGGATGCTGGCATGCAGGTGGCAGCTTTGCCTGCTTTGCCACAGCACCAGCCCCTGTTTATAAATTTTTTATTACTTGTGATATTTCATTATTCAGATATAACTGAATTTATCTACCCAGCTGATGACGATTTTTTGTTATATAGTAATTGCTTATTATTATTATAGTTATTACGCTTTGTTATGAGTATTCATGCACAAAGTTCTGTTTATGCATACATTTTCTGGAGTGAGCATTTGGCACAGTGGTTAAGAAGCTGTTTGGGATGCCCACATCCCATATCAGAGTGCCTCAGTTTGAATCTTGGCTCTGCTTCTGATTCCTGCCCAGCTGTTGCAGACATCTGGAGAATGAACCAGAAAATGGAAGATATTTGTCTTTGTCTCTCTGCCTGTCAAATAAATAAATAAATAAATATATTTTTTAAAAGAGGTGGGTGTTTGGTGCAGTGGCTAAGACACCACTTGGGACCGGCATTGTGGTGTAGTAGTAAAGCCACTACCTGCAACACCCACATCCTATATGGGTACCAGTTTGAATCCCAGATACTCCACCTTTTTTTTTTTTAAGATTTATTTATTTATTTGAAAGACAGAGTTACAGAGAGGCAAATGCAGAGAGAGAGAGGAAGGTCTTCCATCTGCTGGTTCACTCCCCAAATGGCTGCAATGGCCGGAGTTACACTGATCTGAAGCCAGGAGCCTTAAGCTTCTTCTGGGTCTCCCATGTGGAGACTCAAACCGGCACCCATATGGGAAGCTGGCAATACAGGCTGTGGGTGGCTTTACCCGCTATGCCACAGCACTGGCCCCTGCTCCACTTCTGATCCAGCTCTCTGCTAATGTGCATGGAAAAGCAATAGAAGATGGCCCAAGTCCCTGGGCCCCTGCACTCACATGGGAGACCAGGAGGAAGCTCCAGGCTCCTGGATTCTGGCTTCAGCTGGCCCAGCCCCAGCAATTGCGGCCATTTGGGAAGTGAACCAGAGGATGGAAGACTTCTCTCTCTGTCTCTCCCTCTTTCTCTGTCACTCTGCCTTTCAAACAAATAAATACATAAATAAATAAACCTTCAAAAACAAGATACCTACTTGGGATACCTACACCCACGTTGTGGTGCCTGGGTATATGTCCTGGCTCTGCTTCTGCTTCCAGCTCCCCTCCAGTGTACACCCTTGCATGGCTCAATGAATTGGGACCCTGCCACCCACCTGGGAGACTTGGTTTGAGTTCCTGGCTTCTGGCTTTGGCCTGGTCTAGCTATTGTGTGCATTTGGGGAGTGAACCAGTAAACAAAAGATCTCTGTCTCTCTCTGCCTTTCAAATATATTAAAAATTAGGATAAACATTTTCATTATCTTGAGAAATACATCCAAATGAAGCTTCTTAATCATATGATAAGCATATGCTAAACTTGATAAGAAACTGGTGGGGAGAACTGTGGTGCGGTGGGTGAAGCCACCACTGTGACACCTGCATCCCACATTGGAATGCTGGTTGGAGTCCTGTCTGCTCCACGCTTCTGATCCTGCTCCCTGCTAATGTGTCTGGGAGGTAACAGATGATGGCTCAAGTGCTTGGTCCCTGCCACTCACATGGGAGACGGGATGGAGTTCCTGGCTCCTGACTTTGGCCTGGCTTAGCTCCAGCAATTGCAGGCATTGGGTAGTGAATCAGCAGACAGAAGATCTCTCTCTGTCTCTCCCTCTTTCTCTGTTACTGCCTTTCAAATAAAATAAACACATCTTAAAAAGAAAGGAAAGAAGGAAGAAAGGAAGAAAAGGAAAGAAGGAACTGGCAAACAGCTTTCCAAAGTGGCTTGCTATGGTCTGAACAGGATTTGACTCTGTGTTTAAACCCTGAAGTCTTGTTACCAGTTAATGGATTAATGTTAAAATCTGATGGATTGGCCAGCACCACAGCTCAATAGGCTAATCCTCCACCTATGGTGCCAGCACCCTGGGTTCTAGTCCTGGTTGGGGCGCTGGATTCTGTCTCGGTTGCCCCTCTTCCAGGCCAGCCCTCTGCTGTGGCCCAGGAGGGCAGTGGAGGATGGCCCAAGCGCTTGGGCCCTGCACCTGCATGGGAGACCAGGAGGAAGCACCTGGCTCCTGGCTTCGGATCGGCCCAGTGTGCCGGCTGCAGTGTGCTGGCTGTAGCGCGCCGGCTGTAGCGGCCACTTGGGGGGTGAACCAACGGAAAAAGGAAGACCTTTCTCTCTGTCTCTCTCTCTCTCACTGTCTAACTCTGCCTGTCCAAAAAAAAAAAATTTTTTTTTTTAATCTGATGGATTGAGGGTGAAGTCCCATCAAAGTTGCATGTACCAATGCCACCTCACTAGTCCAAGTGATCAATTTCAGGTCACAATAGACCATAATGATAGGTCTAAGAGTCAAAGGGATCACACAAACAAGACTAGTGTCTGCTAATACTAACTGATAGAATAAAAAAGGGAGAGAAGGATCCAACATGAGAAGCAGGATACAGAGCAGACTCAGAATGGCAGATGTCCTAAACAGCACTCTGGCCTCAGAATCAGCCCTTAAGGCATTTGGATCTGGCTGAAGAGCCCATGAGAGTATTTTAGGCATGGAAAGCCAAGACACTCTGGAAAAAAAAAAAAAAAAAAAACATAAATGAAAGATCTCTGCGAATGAGATCCCAGTGGAAAGAATGGGCCATCAAAGAAGGAGGTAACTTTCTCTGAAGGGAGGACAGAACTTCCACTTTGACTGTGGCCTTGTCAAAATAAGATAAAAGTCGGCGAGCTCAGGGGGCTTCAGTGGCCTTGGCAACTCATGACTAGAGCCTGGGGAGATTGCTGATGCCTTAAACAAGAGTGTCAATTTGTTAAGTCAACAACGGGAGTCACTGTGCGCTTACTCCCCATGTAGGACCTTTGTCCTTAATGTGTAGTTCAATGTGAATTAATGATATGACTAGTGCTCAAACAGTATTTGGCACTTTGTGTTCTGTGTGGGGGCAAACTGATGAAATCTTTACTTAATATATACTAAATTGATCTTCTGTATATAAAGATAATTGAAAATGAATCTTGATGTGAATGGAATAGGAAAGGGAGTGGAAGATGGGAGAGTTGCGGGTGGGAGGGAAGTTATGGGGGGAAAAGCCATTGTAATCCATAAACTGTACTTTGGAAATTTATATCTACTAAATAAAAGTTAAAATAATAATAATAATAAAGACAAATACATAAAAAAATCTGATGGACTGAGGGCCAAGTCTTGATCCTATGACAGTGATAAGGAGCTGGGCCTCTTAGGTGGTCCTTAGGTCTCTGGGGCGTGCCCTTGGACCACAGTTCCTATGAGAGGGCTGGTTACGTACGCTGTGTCTGGTCTGGCCACTCTCACTCTGCTTCCCGGCTTTCCTGTGCTCCTTCTGCAGGGATTCTCTCACTCCCTGTCCTTAGCCAACACCAGACTCAGGGGGCGGCCTGATCGTGGGCTGCAAACCTGCAGAATGGTGAGCCTGAGCAAACTCTGCCTTCCTAAGGAGCTCCTCCCAGGTGTTTGCCACGTCAGTAGCAGAAAGCAGTGCCATTGTCTGCTCCTACCTGCAGCGTGAGATTCCAGCCGCTCTGCCTCCTCTTTGCACGGCGCGCTGTTTTCCTAGCATTTCAGCCACCCTCATGGGTGACTGAAGTGGTATCTAATTATGATTTGGTATCTAATTATGATTTTAATTTGCATTTTCCAGCTTACTAATGATATTGAGCACCTTTTAATGTGCTTATTGGCCATTTGTATGTCTTCCTTTGTGGAAATATTTATTCAAATCTTCTGCCATTAAACAATGTGTGACTAGGGGGCCGGTGCTGTGGTGTAGCAGGTAAAGCTGCCGCCTGTGGAGCCAGCATTCCATATGGGCGCCTGTTTGAGTCCCAACTGCTCTACTTCCTATCCAGTTCCCTGCTAATGCGCCTGGAGAGCAGCAGGGGATGGCCCAAGTGCTTGGACCCCTGCACCCACGTGGGAGACCTGAAAGAAGCTCCTGGCTTTGGATCCGCCCATTTGGGGAGTGAGCTAGCAGATGGAAGACCTTTCTCTCTGTCTCTCCCTCTCTGTCTATAACTCTGCCTCTCAATAAATAAATAATTTTTTTTTAAAAAGTGTGGTTAGCTTTTTTTTTTTAAGATTTATTTTATTTATTTGAAAGAGTTAGAGAGAGAGGTAGAGACAGAGAGAGAGGTCTTCCCTCCATTGGTTCACACCCCAGATGGCCACAATGGCCGGAGCTGTGCCGATCCGAAGGCAGGAGCCAAGACTTCTTCCGGGTCTCCCACAGGGGTGCAGGGGCCCAAGGACTTGGGCCATCTTCTACTGCTTTCCCAGGCCATAGCAGAGAGCTGGATTAGAAGACGAGCAGCTGGGACTAGAACTGGCGCTCATATGGGATGCCGGTGCTTCAGGCCAGGGCTTTAACCCGCTGCACCACAATGCCGGCCCCGGTTAGCCTTTTAATTGTGGACTTACAGAAATAACATATAAACACATGTGCACACATATGTCTTACACACACACAATTGGATAGAAGGCTTTTATCAAACATATTTATTTATTTATTTATTTATTTATTTATTTATTTTGACAGGCAGAGTGGACAGTGAGAGAGAGAGACAGAGAGAAAGGTCTTCCTTTTGCCGTTGGTTCACCCTCCAGTGGCCGCCGCGGCCAGTGCGCTGTGGCCGGCGCACCGCGCTGATCCAATGGCAGGAGCCAGGTGCTTCTCCTGGTCTCCCATGGGGTGCAGGGCCCAAGCACTTGGGCCATCCTCCACTGCACTCCCGGGCCACAGCAGAGAGCTGGCCTGGAAGAGGGGCAACCGGGACAGAATCCGGCGCCCCAACCGGGACTAGAACCCGGTGTGCCGGCGCCGCTAGGTGGAGGATTAGCCTAGTGAGCCGCGGCGCCATCCTTTAAACATATATTTTGAAAATTTCTCTGAATCTTAGCTTTCCTATATTCATTTTTTTTAACTTTTATTTAATGAATATAAATTTCCAAAGTACAGCTTATGGATTACAATGGTTTCCCCCCTATAACGTCCCTCCCACCCGCAACCCTCCCCTTTCCCACTCCCTCTCCCCTTCCATTCACATGAGGCTTCATTTTCGATTCTCTTTATATATAGAAGATCAGTTTAGCATACATTAAGTAAAGATTTCAACAGTTTGCTCCCACACAGAAACATAAAGTGAAAAATAATAAATGATTTTTTAAATGATGATGAAATCAGATCAGACCTATTGTCATGTTTAATCCCAGTGAGAGTCAAGTTGGGAATTGATAATTTCTTCTTCTTTTTTTTTTTTTTTTTACAGAAGATCAGTTTAGTATACATTAAGTAAAGATTTCAACAGTTTGCACCCCCATAGAAACACAAAGTGAAATATACTGTTTGAGTACTCGTTATAGCATTAAGTCTCAATGTACAGCACATTAAGGACAGAGATCCTACATGAGGAGTAAGTGCACAGTGACTCCTGTTGTTGACTTTACAAATTGACACTCCTGTTTATGGCATCAGTAATCTCCCTATGCATCAGTCATGAGTTTCCAAGGCTATGGAAGCCCCTTGAGTTCTCCGACTCTTATCTTGTTTAGAAAAGGTCATAGTCAAAGTGGAGGTTCTCTCCTCCCTTCAGAGAAAGGTACCTCCTTCTTTGAAGACCTGTTCTTTTCACTGGGATCTCACAGAGATCTTTCATTTAGGTGTTTTTCGTTTGTTTGTTTGTTTGTTTGTTTTTGCCAGAGTGTCTTGGCTTTCCATGCCTGAAATACTCTCATGGGCTTTTCAGCCAGATCGGAATGCCTTTAGGGCTGATTCTGAGGCCAGAGTGCTGTTTAGGACATCCGCCATTCTATGAGTCTGCTGAGTATCTCGCTTCCCATGTTGGATCACTCTCCCCTTTATTTATTCTATCGGTTAGTATTAGCAGGTACTAGACTTGTTTATGTGCTCCCTTTGTCTCTTAGTCCTTTCTTTTTTTTTTTTTTTTTTTTTTTTTGACAGGCAGAGTGGACAGTGAGAGAGAGAGACAGAGAGAAAGGTCTTCCTTTGCCGTTGGTTCACCCTCCAATGGCCGCCGCTGCAGCCGGCGCACCGCGCTGATCCGATGGCAGGAGCCAGGATCCAGGTGCTTTTCCTGGTCTCCCATGGGGTGCAGGGCCCAAGCACCTGGGCCATCCTCCACTGCACTCCCTGGCCACAGCAGAGAGCCGGCCTGGAAGAGGGGCAACCGGGACAGAATCCGGCGCCCTGACCGGGACTAGAACCCGGTGTGCCGGCGCCGCAAGGTGGAGGATTAGCCTATTGAGCCACGGCGCCGGCCTGTCTCTTAGTCCTTTCATTATGATCAATTGTGAACAGAAATTGATCACTTGGACTAGTGAGATGGCATTGGTACATGCCACCTTGATGGGATTAAGTTGGAGTCCCTTGGTATGTTTCTAACTCTACCATTTGGGGCAAGTCAGCTTGAGCATGTCCCAAATTGTACATCTCTTCCCTCTCTTATTCCCACTCTTATGTTTAACAGGGATCACAATTCAGTTAAATTTCAACACTTAAGAATAACTGTGTATTAATTACAGAATTAAACCAGTCATATTAAGTAGAACAGACAAAAAAAAAACTACTAAGAGGGATAATGTATTAAGTTGTTCATTAACAGTCAGGGCTATGCTGATCAAGTCACCGTTTCTCATAGTGTCCAGTTCACTTCAACAGGTTTCCTTTTTGGTGTTCAGTCAGTTGTCGCCGATCAGGGAGAACATATGGTATTTGAATATAGCCCTACCGTTCGACCCAGCCATCCCACTCCTTGGAATTTACCCAAAGGAATTTAAATTGGCAAACAAAAAAGCGGTCTGCACCCTAATGTTTATTGCAGCAAAATTCACAATAGCCAAGACCTGGAACCAACCTAAATGCCCTTCAATGGTAGACTGGATAAAGAAATTATGGGATACGTACTCTTTAGAATACTATACCGCAGTAAGAAACAACGAAATCCAGTACTTTGCAACAAAATGGAGGAATCTGGAACACATCATGCTGAGTGAAATAAGCCAGTCCCAAATGGACAAATACCATATATTCATTTTCTTAATGATGTCTTTTGATGAGCAAATGTTTCAATTTTGATGAAATCCAATTTATCAATTTTTCTTAATGGTTAGGGATTTCTGTGTTCTTTCTACAATATCTTTGTATATTATCTTGCATTTTCTTCTAGAATTGTAATACTGGTGCATCTTTCAGTTCACTGATTTTTTCCTCTGTCATTTTCTCTTTGTTCCTGAGCCCAACTAGTGGGCTTTTTATTTTGGTTACCATATTTTTCTTTTCAATAATTTCAGATTGACTCTTTCATAATAGTTTCTACTTTTATATCTTCTGCTTGCTGAGAGTTTAAATTTTCATTTGTTTCAAGAGAATATGTAATTGCACATTGAAGCATCTTTCTGAATACTAGTTTAAAAGCTTGAACAGATAATTCCAACATCTAAATGATCCTTGTGTTGGCATCTACTGATTGTGTTGTACGTTGTGATTTTCCTAATTCTTGGCAATCTGAGTGATTTTCTATTGAAATCTGAACATTTTGTGCATTATGTTATGAGAGTCTGGATCCTATCTCAATTTTCTATTTTAGTTGGCTGTCACCCTATTGAGTTTAGTGCACAGGTCCTGGCTTAATTATGTGGACTGTCATTCCAAAGACAATTGAGTTTTCAGAGTGCTTGCTGTGCGATTCTGTCTGCTCCGCTGTGTTTCATCAGAGACTACTCGAAACACTGCGTGACATTCCATGCTGTAATTCAGCTCTCATGGTTTTTGTTTGTTTTGTTACTGTTGTTCTATTCAGCTTGATAGGCTGGTTAATCAAGGATTTGCCTAGGAGTTCACATACAGGTTTAAAGATCCCTTTTTGTTAGTTTTATCTCTTGTAAAGTCCTCATTTGGATAGGTGAGTGCCATTGCTGGGTGGTGATGGGGATCCTGCTGAATAGGGCAAAGTCTGGGCAGCTCACAAATGAGGGCTTGCTTCTTCACCAGGAGCAAGAGGGAGAATGAGAGGGGAAGAGAACCTGCAAGATGGTAGCAGCCTTTTGTAATCTAATCACAGAAGTGACATCCAGCGGCTGGCGCTGTGCCTTAGTAGGCTAAGCTTCCACCTGTGGTGCTGGCATCCCACATAGGCAACAGTTCATGTCCTGGCGGCTCCTCTTCCACTCCAGCAGTGCAAGATGGCCCAAGTGCTTGGGCCCTTGAGCCTGCATGGGAGACCCTGCTCCAGCAGTTGCAGCCATTTGGGGAGTGAACCAGAGGATGGAAGACCTTTCTCTCTGGCTTTCCCTTTCTCTCTCTCTCTCTCTCTCTCTCTCCCTCCCTCCCCCCACTTCTCTCTCTCTGTAACTCTACCTCTCAAATAAATAAATAAATATTTAAAAAAAGAAGTGACATCCAATACTTCTGCTATATTCTATTTGTTAGAAGCAAGTCACTAACTCAGATATAAGTCACAATAAAAATCATATCAAGCCATGAATAAAAAGGGCTGGGATGACTAAGAGTTGTTTCAGAAGCAACCTACCATAGTTTTCTTTAATTCCTTTGAAGTTTTGGGGGCTGCCCTTGTGGCTCAGCGGGTTAAGCCACTGCCTGTGATGCCGACATCCCATTTGAGCACTGGTTCGAGTCTCAGCTGCTCCACTTATGCCTGGGAAGGCAGAGGAAATGGTCCCAGTACTGGAGCCCCCGCCACCACATAGGAGACCCAGATGGAGTCCCTGGCTCAGGTTTGGCAGGAGTGGATTAGTTTGTTGCAAGAGACAGTTGTTGGGAAAAGGGTAAGCCCGGCCCCTCCTCAGTCTCTGGCTCCTTTGCACAGAGCCAGTTCTTCTTCCACTTGACCAGGTTGTGCTACAGCCAGGGCACTCTCGCCAGGATGCCAGCACCATGCTGTTCAGACCTCCCAGCCACCTTATCAGGAGCCAAATAAACCTCATTTTAAAATAAATAACCAGCCTTGGGTATTCTGTTACAGTACACAAAAGAGACCAAGACATTTGCTGCCTGCAATATGTTGTCAGGCCCATCTAGAGAGTTTTTTTAATTTTAGATAGTATAGTTTTCAGTTCTAGAATTTCTTTTGGTTCTTTTTTTTTTTCTTTTGGTTCTCTTTTTCACAGAAAAGTCTTGATTTTTGGGTTCTGTCAGGTAGTTCTTAAATAAGTGAACACTTGATTTTATCCAACTGTCAAATGAAATAATCAGACTCTGGTTGGAAAATCAAGGATATAGTTTATTCAACTACTCAAACTGAGGACTTCTAAAGACTTAATTAATTAATTAGCTTATTTTATTTGACCAGAAGGGAGAAAGAGATCTCCTATCTGCTGGTTCACTCTCCAAATGCTTGAAACATTTGGGCCCGGGCAGGCAAAAGCCACGGGCTGGGAACTCAGTGAAGGTCCCCTATGTACAAGGCAGGGATCCAACAAAATGAGCCATCACCTGCTGCCTCCCAGGGTGCACACTGGCAGGAAGCCAGAATCGGGCTTGGAGCCAGGACTCAAACCTAGGCTCTCTGATATGGGATGCAGGCAGCCCAAGTGGTGCCTTAACCACTCTGATAAATGCTTGCCTCCAAAACGAAGATTTAAAACCAGAGTGAGGGTGGGCATTGTGATGCAGTGGGTTAAGCTGTTACTTGGCACCTCTGCATCCCATACTGAGTGCCAGCTGGAGTCCCAGTTCCTCTGCTTCTGATTCAGCTTCCTGCTAATGCAATTGGGAGGGATGTTAATGATGGCCCAAGTACTTGGGTCCCTGACACCCATGTGGGAGACCCAGATGGATTTCCAGGCTTCTGGCTTTGGCTTCTGGCTGTTGTAGGCATTTGGGGAGTGAATCAACCAGAGGGGAAAGAGAGAGAGGCAGAGACAGAGACAGAGAGACAGAGATCTTCCATCTGCTGGTTCACTCCCTAAATGGCTGTAACAGCCAAGGCTGGGCAAGGCCAAAGCCAAGAACCTGGAATTCCATCCAGGTCTCCTACGTGAGCACAGGGGCCCAAGAACATGGGTCATTTTCCACTGCTATCCTTGGCACCTTAGCAGGGAGCTATATTGGAAGAGGAACTGCCAGGACTCAAACTGGTGCCACATGGGTTGTTGGCACTGCAGATGGCAGCTTAACCTGCGGTGCTACAATGCTGGCCCCGATGAGTTTATCTTTTTTAAAAGGTTTATTTTTTATTCATTTGAAAGACAAATAAATAGAAAGATCTTCCATCTGTTGGTTCACAACAGCTGGGCCTGGGTTAGGAACCAGGAACCATGAACTCCATCTCGGTCTCCCATGTGGGTGGCAGTGATCCAAATACTTGAGCCATCTTCTACCTCTCAGGTGCATTAACTGGGAGCTAGATTGGAAGTGTGGACTAACAGGGACTCGAACTGGCACTCTTGATAAGGAATGCGGGCATTCCAAGTGGCAGCTTAACCTGCTGTGCCATAGCACCCACCTCCCCATTTAATCCTTCAGCGTATGGCTATCTGGTTATCCTTGACCATTTATTGAAAAGAATATTGTTTCCCCCATTGAATGGTCTTTGACATTTTCATTTTAAAACTCAGCTAAGCATGGTTATATGGGCTTTCTTCTGGACTCTCAATTCTATTCCCTGGACCCGTGATTATATGCTTATCCTTGTGCTGATACCACACTGTCTTGAATACCCCTGCTTTGTAGTAAGTACTGAAAGTGAGAAGTGTGAATTTTCCAATTATGCTCCTCATTTTAAAGATCGTTTTGCCTATTCTGGGTCCCTTTTACTTCCATATGAATTTTAGAAATATCTTGCCAATTTCTACAAAGAAGCTAGCTGGAATTCTTCTGAGAAGGACTGTTTCAAATTTGGAGATAAATTTGGGGAATACTGCCATTTTAACAATATTTTCTTCTGATCCATGAACACAGGATCTTTTTTTTTTTTTTTTTTTTTTTGACAGGCAGAGTTAGATAGTGAGACAGAAAGAAAGGTCTTCCTTCCATTGGTTCACCCCCCAAATGGCTGTCACAGCCGGCACGCAGCGCCAATCTGAAGCCAGGAGCCAGGCGCTTTCTCCTGGTCTCCCATGCGGGTGCAGGGCCCAAGCACTTGGGCCTTCCTCCACTGCACTCCCGGGCTACAGCAGAGAGCTGGACTGGAAGAGGAGCAACCGGGACAGAACTGGTGCTCCAACCAGGACTAGAATTCTGGGTGCCAGCGCCGCAGGCGGAGGATTAGCCTAGTGAGCCATGGCGCTGGCTCTATTTGTTTCTATTTTCTTTCATTTCATTTTTTTTTAAGATTTTATTTATTTATTTGACAGGTAGAGTTACAGACAGTGAGAAAGAGATAGAGAGAAAGGTCTTCCCTCCGTTGGTTCACTCCCCAAATGGCCGCCAAGGTTGGTGCTGTGCCAATCTGAAGCCAGGAGCCAGGAGGAGTCCTGGTCTCCCATGTGGGTGCAGGGGCCCAGAGTACCTGGGCCATCCTCTGCTGCCCTCCTGGGCCACAGCAGAGAGCTGGACTGGAAGAGGAGCAGCTGGGACTAGAACCCGGCGCCCATATGGGATGCCGGCGCCGCAGGCAGTGGATTAACCAAGTGAGCAACGGAGCCGGCCCCTATTTTCTTTCATTTCTTTCACCAATGTTTTGTAGTTTTCAGAGTATATGTTTTCCTTTTTTTAAATTTACTTATTTGAAAGGCACACACACACAGGGAGGAGAGGGAGGGGGAGGGAAAGATCTTCCATCTATTGGTTCACTCCCCAGACGGCCGCAATGACCAGGACTGGGCCAAGCCAAAGCCAGGAACCAGAAGCTTCTGGGTCTCCTACATGGGTGCAGGGGCCCAAGCACTTGGGCCATCTTCTTCTGCTTTCTCAGTCTCATTGGCAGAGAGCTAGATTAGTAGTGGAGCAGCTGGGACTCAAACTGGCACCCATATGGGATGCCAGCACTGAAGGGAGAGACTTAACCTTATACACCACAATGCCAGCCCCAGAATATAACTTTTCTTAAAAGATTTATTTATTGGGGCCTGCGCTGTGGTGTAGTGGGTAAGGCCGCCACCTTACAGTGCCGGTATCCCAATATGGGCACTGGTTCGAGACCCGGCTGCTCCACTTCCATTCCAATTCTCTGCTTTGGCCTGGGAAAGCAGTGGAAGATGGCCCAAGTCCTTAGGCCCTTCACCCATGTGGGAGACCCAGAAGAAGCTCCTGGCTCCTGGCTTCAGATCGCACAGCTCCGGCTGTTGCAGTCAATTAGGAAATGAACCAGAGGAAGGAAGACCTCTCTTTCTCTCTCTCTCTGCCTCTCTTTCTCTCTCTGTATGAGAGAGATTTATTTATTTATTTGATAGGCAAAGTGACACAGAGAGAGGGAGATACAGAGAGAGAAAGAGATCTTCATCTACTGTTCATTCTCCAAATGGCCACAATAGCCAGGATTGTGCCAGGCTGAAGGCAGGAGCCTGGAGCTTCTTTCAGGTCTCCCACGTGTGTGGCAGAGGCCCAAGCACTTGGGCCATCCTCCACTGCTTTCCCAGGCGCATTAGCAGAGAGAAGGATCAGAAGCAGAGCAGCTGGGACTTGAACCAGTGCTCCGATGTGGGACATTGGTGTCCCAGGTGGTGGCTGAACACACTTCACCACAGCGCGGCCCCACAGAGGGTTAGTTTTACTTTCTTTTGCTAAATTTATTCCTATGTATTTTCTTCTTTTTGGTTCTATTATAAATGGGTTTTCTTAATTCAATTTTCAGATGTGATTTTTAAGTACTTTGTATGCTACACTCTTCCTCTCCTTTCCTTTCAAGGTTCCAATTGTATTTACTGCTTGATTTTTCCATGGGTAAATGATATTCTGTTTTTCTTCCCCTCCAATCTTTGTCTCTCTGCTTTAGGTATTTTTTTTAAAAGATTTATTTATTTATTTGAAATTCAGGGGCCAGCGCCGCGGCTCAATAGGCTAATCCTCCACTTAGCGGCGCCAGCACACCGGGTTCTAGTCCCGGTCGGGGCGCCGGATTCTGTCCCGGTTGCCCCTCTTCCAGGCCAGCTCTCTGCTGTGGCCTGGGAAGGCAGTGGAGGATGGCCCAAGTGCTTGGGCCCTGCACCCCATGGGAGACCAGAAGAAGCACCTGGCTCCTGCTCTCGGATCAGTGCGGTGCGCCGGCAGCAGCGCACCAGCCATGGCGGCCATTAGAGGGTGAACCAACGGCAAAAGAAGACCTTTCTCTCTGTCTCTCTCTCTCACTATCCACTCTGCCTGTCAAAAAGAAAAAAAAGAAAAGAAAAGAAAAAAAAGAAATTCAGAGTTACACAGAGAGAAGAGAGGCAGAGAGAGAGAGGTCTTCCATCTGATGATTAACTCCCCAAATGGCTGCAACAGCCGGAGCTGTACCGATCCAAAGCCAGAGCCAGGAGCTTCTTCCAGGTCTCCCACATGGGTGTAGGGGCCCAAGGACTTGGGCCATCCTCTACTGCTTTCCCAGGCCACAGCAGAGAGCTGGATCGGAAGTGGAACAGCCGGGTCTCGAACCGGCACTCATATGGGATGCCGACACTTCAGGCCAGGGCGTTAACCTGCTGCGCCACAGTGCCGGCCCCTCTGCTTTAATTTTGGTGATTCTTTTTGCCCTGTCTTCACATTCACTGATCTTTTATTCTCTTAAAAAAAAAAAAAAAAAGCCTGTATATTTTTTGAAAAGCAGAGTGGGGTGGGGGAATCTTCCATCTGCTGATTCACTTTCTAAGTGGCCACAATAGCCAGGACTGAGTCAGGCTAAAGCCAGGAGCCAGAAACTCTTCCAGTCTCCTCCATGGGTGACAGGGACCTACACACTTGAGCCATCATCTGCTGCCTCTCACAGTGTGCACTAGCAGGAAGCCGGATCAGGCCAGGCCTCAAACCCTGGGCCTGATGTGGGATGCAGGAGTCTCCAAGCAGTACCTTAACCACTGCACCAAACAGCCCTAACCCTTTCTTCCGCAGTCTCTACTCTGCTATTAAACCCATTCAATGAATTTAATTCAGGTGCATTTTTCAGGTCTAGAATTTTCATTTGTTTATAACAATACATTTATGATATTTTCTTATTTGAGAGGGAGGGAAGGAGAAGGGGAGAAAACATAGAGAAAGAAAAAAGAGAGACAGAGAAACCCATGCACTGGTTTACTCCCCAAATGTCCACAACAGCCAGGTTGGGCTGCAGCCAGAGCCAGGAGCCATGTACTCAAACCAGGTCTCCCATATGGGTGGCAGAAACCTAACGAATCAAATCATGATCTCTGCCTCTAACAGTCTGTGTTGGTAGGAAGCTGGAGTCAGGAGCCAGAGCCGGCAACCAAATCCAAGCACTCCAATGTGGCACATGGCCGTCTGAACCACGAGGCTAAATGTCTGCTTCCATTCATTTCTTTCTTTTATTTTTATTTTTATTTTTTGACAGGCAGAGTGGACAGTGAGAGAGAGAGAGACAGAGAGAAAGGTCTTCCTTTTGCCGTTGGTTCACCCTCCAATGGCCGCCACGGCTGGCGCGCTGCGGCCGGGGCACCGCGCTGATCCAATGGCAGGAGCCAGGTGCTTCTCCTGGTCTCCCATGGGGTGCAGGGCCCAAGTACTTGGGCCATCCTCCACGGCACTCCCTGGCCACAGCAGAGAGCTGGCCTGGAAGAGGGGCAACCGGGACAGAATCCGGCGTCCCGACCGGGACTAGAACCCGGTGTGCCGGCACCGCAAGGCAGAGGATTAGCCTAGTGAGCCGCGGCGCCGGCCTCCATTCATTTCTTTTTATCTACAATAGTTCCCCTTGGTTACAGCAAACATTTTCCTACTTCTGGCCATATGTCATAATTTGATAGTGTAGTCCAGATCCCGTGTATAAAAGAACTGCAGGGAACGAAGTACAATACTACACTTACAGCCCCTTCCTCTAACAACCAGAGGCCGTGATGAGCATTTCTGTGGTCTCGGAGAAGCCCCGAGATGGGGCCATCTCCACTGTAATTAAGCAGATTTCACCTGGGATTAATCCAACTCCGAACCAGCTTCTCGGCATCTGATGTGGGAAGGGCTCGGTTCACTTGCAGATACATTCTGTTCACCTGCTGACCAGGTCTCAGAATACACACCCACCCCAACGCTGTGCAGGACGCGTCATTCGTGCATCAGTTCCGCCTCCATGCTATCTTCTCAGCAAGACCTAAGTGGGGACAACAGGGCTGAGGGCAGATTTGCTGAGCCAGGAAATCAGGGTTCTTTCAGGCCCAAGCTGTCCTAGCGTTCCCCAGTTAGCTTACACTCAGTTATAATGTGCCCTCCTAGACAGCAGGCCTACCACACCCACACCAGGAGCCCAACTCCTGGGCTGGAAGCTGACCAGCGCTCTGTCACCTAGGAATTCTTTGGAATTCAGTTCATCAAGGCTTCCTCACAAATACTTTTTGTCTCATGGAAAAGTATAATTTATTTTGTCTGGGTTTCTTTTTTTTAAGATTTTATTTATTTAAGAGGTAGAGTTACAGTGAGAGGGAGAGAGAGAGGAAGGTCTTCCATCTGCTGATTCACTCCCCAAATGGCCAAAACAGCTGGAGCTGAGCAATCCAAAGCCAGGAACCAGGAGCTTCTTCCGGGTCTCCCACGCAGGTGCAGGGGCCCAAATGCTTGGGTCATGTTCCAGTGCTTTCCCAGGCCATAGCAAAGAGCTGGATCGGAAGAGGAGCAACCAGGACTAGAACCAGCACTAGAACCAGGATGCTGGTGCTGTAGGTGGAGGATTAAGCTACTGAGCCACAGAGCCAGCCCCCTGGGTTTTTCTTTTTAAGATGTATTTATTCATTTCCATATTTTTGGAAAGGAAGAGAGAGTGGGAGGGGAGGAAAAGGAAGGGGGTACGAGAGGAAATCAATCTTCCATGTGCTGGTTCACTCCTCAAATGTCTGCACTGGCCAGGGCTGCCAGGCCAAAGCCAGGAGCCTGGCATTCCATCCAGGTCTTCCACGTGGGTGGCAGGAACCCAAGCACTTGAGCCATCATCTGCTGTCTCCCTAGACTGTGTGATAGCAAGAGGCTGGATCAGTCAGAAGCAGAGAAGCTAGGACTTGAACCAGGTACTCTGATATAGGGAGTGGGCGTTCCAAGGGGCATCTTAACCGCTGCGCCAGATGCCCACTCCTGTCCGGATTTTTCTTGTTTTGCCACATTTACCAAAGGTCTCTTTTTTTTTTTATAGTTTTTTTTTGTTTTTTTTTTTTTATTTTTTTTTTTTAGATTTTTTTTAAACTTTTATTTAATGCATATAAATTTCCAAAGTACGACTTATGGATTACAATGGCTTCCCCCCCATACCGTCCCTCCCACCCACAACCCTCCCCTTTCCCACTCCCTCTCCCCTTCCATTCACATCAAGATTCATTTTTGATTATCTTACCAAAGGTCTCTTAAGGCCTTCCATATAATCCAAAGTGGACGTCTAGGCCCACACTGTTCCAGTACTTACCAGCTGTTTGATACCAGGTAAATTACTTCAGCCGTTTAAGCCTCAGTTTCCTACAGAGGAAAATGAGGCAGCGCTGATGCATTTGTTAATCAACTGGGTCTCTTTTCATTGCAAGTGAGTGAACATTTGAAATTAGCTTAAGGCAAAAACAAATGTTTGGTTTTTTTAAAAGATTTATTTATTTGAAAGTCAGTTACAGAGAGGAGAGGCAGAGAGAGAAAGAGCTCTTCCATCCGCTGGTTCACTCCCCAACTGGCCGCAACGGCCGGAGCTGTGCTGATCCGAAGTCAGGAGCCAGGAGTTTTTTCCAGGTCTCCACATGGGTGCAGGGTCCCAAGTATCTGGGCCATCCTCCACTGCTTTCCCAGGCCACAGCAGAGAGCTGGACCGTTAGTGGAGTGGCCGGGACTCAAACTGGCACCCACATGGGATGCTGGCACTGCAGGCGGTAGCTTTACCCACTATGCCACAGCACCGGCCCCAACAAATGTTTTAAAAAGGAATTTATTGGTGGGCACAACTTCAAGTGCAGGGTAGGGGTCTGATGCAGTAGCTTACACATCCCAGGGCCAGTTCTACATTTCTCCACTAGGCTGCTCTTCTTCATGTACTGAATGTATTATTACATTTCTCTTCTTGTGATAAAGTAAGTCCTTAGTAAATATTTGCTGGGGAAAAATGTCTAAAACATCTATGGACCTTAAACTTCCTCTGCATTAAAGCAAAGGAAGTAGCCTCCTTCTCTTCCGGGATTCCAAGTAAGGCTCATTCTAATGCGCTGTCTAGGCAGCCAGCTGGGTCTAGGTGAGCTGGAATTCTTACAACCCTGCAAGTAATGTTTCTCTCTTTAACTGTTGGTTTGATACACCCCCCCCCTCCCAGGATGCACCAGACTCATCCAGAAACAGGATGCATGCTAAGACCCCACCCCATGTGTATATCCGATCCAGGTACCACCCCTGACCTCATAAAAGGCTTAGGATGTGGGAGAGCTCTTTTCAGCACAGGCCACGTTCAGCGATACAGCTCTTGTTTTCTCTCTCTCACAACAGCCCTCTGGCCCACTCTTGATGGGCATTTCTCCGTGTGGGGTGGTGGCCCACGCTCATGCACGTTTGTTCCCTCACCGTTAAATAAATCCTGTTCCTGCTTGTGTTCGTTACTATCTCTGCGTGAGACGACCACCTGGACTGGAAATGAGACACTCATGCCCACATCAATCATTGGTTCCAGTGGGGTCATGTGCCTGATTGGGAACATTCTTGAAAATACAGTAAAGAAAGGGAAATACAGAAACTAGATGAACAATTTGCTACAGTTTAAAAAGGAGCAGAGGGGCCGGAGTTGTGGTTAAGCCACCACCTGTGAAGCCAGCACTTGTAGGAGTGCTGGTTCAAGTCCTGGCTGCTCCACTTCGGATCCAGCTTCCCCTAATGGGCCTCAGAAGGCAGCAGAAGATGGCCCAACCCTGCCACCCATGCAGGAGACGAGGACGGAGTTTCAGGTTTCTTGCTTGGGCCTGGCCCAGACCTGGTTGTTGAGGCCATTTTGGGAGCGAACCAGCAGATGCAAGATCTCCATTGTGACTCTGCCTTTCAAATAGATAATCTTAAAAAAAAAAAGTCTCTAGGATACTTACAACACTGGTCACCTCTGGGGTGGGAAATTATATGACTGAGAAAGATTTCTCATTATATATCCTTTTAACTTTGGAGTACTGAGTCACATAATTACCAATTTTAAAAATTAAATGAAAGATTTCAACATAGTTGCCAAAGTACTCAGTGTTTTCCCTCCAGTACTGAGTTGTGTAGTCAGGGTTAAAAAGCACTGGCCATGGGGCAAGGCTGTGGCAAAGCAGGTAAAGCCTCCGCCTGCAACAGAGGCATCCCATGTAGGTGTTGGTGTGGGTCCCAGCTGCTTCTCTTCCAATCCAGCTCCCTGCAACGCGTCTGGGAAAACAGCAGCAGATGGCCCAAGTGCTCAGACCTCCGCCCCTACCATGTGGGAGACCTGGATGAAGCTCCTGGTCATCTGGGGATGTGAACCAGTAGATGGAAGATCTCTCTGTGTCTCTCCCTCTAACTCTGACTTTCCAATAAATAAATAAAATCATCACACACACACACACACACACACACAGGCCAAATGGGTTGGGTTCTCATTTGTGCAAAGGCAAGAAGCTATGCTGTTTTGAGCAGGCAAGGAACCTGTCCTCTCAGAGTTTTAAATCATCAATTGCAAAGGACTTCATAGCTTCCTCCCCTTCTGGTCTCCTAAACTAAGTTCTATCCTGTACCAACCGACTGCTCAAAAAGATAGAGTCTTGGGGCCGATGCTGTGGCACAGTGGGTAAAGCTGCAGTGTGTAAAGCCTACAATACTGGCATCCCATATGGGACCTGGTTTGAGCCTCAGCTGCTCCACTTCTGATCCAGCTCTCGGCTGTGGCCTGGGAAAGCAGCAGAAGATGGCCCAAGTGCTTGAGCCCCTGCACCCACATGGGAGACAAGGATGAAGTGCCTGCATCCTAGCTCCAGGCCAGCCCAGAGGCCCAGACCTGGCCGTTGCTTCCTTCTAGGGAGTCAATCAGCAGATGATCTCTCTCTTCCTGCCTCTCCCTAACTCTCTCAAATAAATCTTTTTAAAAAGAAAAAAAGATAATAGTCTTGAGGTGGGTGTTGTGACACAGCGTGTTAGGCCACCACCTAATACCAGCATCCCTTATAAGCTCTGGTTCGTGTCCCTGCTGATTCACTTCTGAACCTGGAAAAGCAGCAAGATGGCCCATACGCTTGGGCCCCTGCCATTCATGTGGGAGAACTGGATGGAGTTCCCAGGCTCCTGGCTTCCGCCTGGCCTTTGCAGCCATTTGGGGAGTGAACCAGTGGATTGAAGACCTGCTTATCTAACTCTACCTTCCAAATAAATAATTTTTAAGGACTGAAGTTGTAACTTAAAAATACAGTCTTGGGAGCAGGTGTTCAACCGAAAGATTAGGATACCAACATCCCACATGCTTCCTATCCTGGGAGGCAGCAGTGATGGCTCAAGTAATTAACTGGGTTCCTGCCACTCAAGAGGGAGACCTGTTCACGGTTCCAGTCCCATCCCCAGCACAGCCCCAGCCATTGCAGGCATCTGTGGAGTAAACCAGCAGATGGGATCTCTCGTCTTTGTCTCAAAACAACAAATCCGCATTCTGCTTGTTCTTGTTCACACTGTTTAAAGAACAGAAGTGCTGGGGAGGTGAACCTGTAGATCTAGTCTTGTTACCACCTCACATTTCTGTCCTACTTTCTTAAAAAGAAAATGTTAAGGCACAGAATTTTCCAGATATACAAAGACAAGAGGCAGGCCTGCTTGTCTCAGAGCTGTTTATGGGTATCGGATATAAAGGCGTCGAGGTAATGCTTTCCAACAAATACAATTAAGTCTTCTCTTTCACTCATATTTTACCTCTAGCTAAATACAATCTAATGGGATTTGCTTTTCCTTCATTCTACAGCCAAGGCTCAGGACTACAAGGTATCTTTGTGTGAAAGGGCATGTACCTACTTTAAGACTTGATTTACAGTCTGCTTTTCTGACACTTCCAGTTGGGCTGATTTCACAAAAATGGGCACGCCCTGCATGTCATTTTGGAAAAGCTTGTGGGTACAGAACACAGTAAACCTACCACAGGATCACAGCACGGGATCTTGCTGGAAAGACTGCGATTTGCTTCTCCACTGTGACTGATCAGTGATGAATACGTAGGTTAAGAAAATGCTGTCTGCTGAAGATTTTCCCCGTAACTCAAGTTGGCAGGGCCCTGATCAAACGCTAAATCCCATCCTTCCACTTGACACCAGCACACAGTGCACACTCCCTTTTGAGGACAACTATGCATTCACATCTCACAGGTGCTATTTATGACTCAAAACACTGCAGGGCTAGCGTGAACAGCTGGAAGATGAAGTTAGGAAGACAATTCCACTTATAATACCATCAAGAAGAAAAAAGTACTAATGAAAGTATGAAACATTTATGCAAGAAATTAAGGGAAACAAATGAAAGATATCTCATGTTAATGGATCAGAATTATTAATATGAAGATGTCAATACTATCCAAACCAACCTGCAGACTTAATGCAATCCCTATCAAAATCTGACTTTAAATTTTTTTTTTTTAAAGATTTACTTATTTGAAAGGCAGAGTTAGAGAAAGAGGGGGAGAGGCAGACAGAGGGATCTCCCGTGCATTAGTTCATTCCCCAAATGGCTGCAAAGGTTGGGGCTGGGTCAGGCCAAAGCCAGGAGGCAGGAAATCAATCTGGGTCTCCCATGCGGATGGCGGGAGCCCAAGTACTTGGGCCATCTTCTACGGCTTTCCCAGGTATAATCGCAGGAAGGTGGGTAGGAAATGGAGCAGCTGGAACCGGAACTCACACGGATATGGAATATGTCACAATCAGGGCTTAATCTGCTGTGCTAAAATGCTCACCCCAAGCACCTCAGTTTGATTCCTATCTCTCTTCTCTCTGCCTTTCCAATAAAAATCTGAAAAAAGAACAGTATCTTTCTAAAAGAAATAGAAGAGAATAAAATTCTATCATCTGCAGCCACATGGTTAAGCCTGGAGATAATATTGAGACAAGCGAGGCACAGAAGAACAAGCAGTTCTAGGTAGAAGCTAAAAAAGCTGATCTCATGAACACACAGCAGTGGTTCCATAGGCTGGGAAGGGTTGAAGGGGAAGGACGATAGGGAAAGGTTGGTCAGCAGGTACAAAACTACAAGTACAGAGGCCAGCACTGTGGGGTAGTGGGTAAAGCCGCCGCCTGCAGTGCCGGCATCCCATACGGGCGCCAGTTTGTCTTGGCTTTTCCACTTCCGATCCAGCTCTCTGCTATGGCCTGGGAAAGCAGAAGATGGCCCAAGTCCTTGGGCCCCTGCATATATGCGGGAGACCTAGAAGAAGCTCCAAGCTCCTGGCTTCAGATTGGCCTAGCTCTGGCCGTTGCAGCCATTTGGGGAGTGAATGGAGAACCTCTGCCTTTCAAATAAATATATCAATCCTTAAAAAAAATTTTTTTTGAGTAGGGTTGGTATTGTGGTGCAGTGAGTTGAGCCACCGCTTGTAACACCATATTGGAAGATCTCTCTTTGTCTTTCCATCACTCTGCCTTTCAAATAAATAAATCTTAACAAAAAAAAATTTTTTGAGAAAGTGTCAGCAAACTAAAAAAAATTTCTAAGCATATTAAAGTACTAATACTACTGATTAAAACAATGGTATTACTTCCTCAAAATTAAATATCTACGGGGCCAGCACTGTGGTGCAGTGGGTTAACACCGTGGCCTGAAGCTCCGGCATCCCACATGGGCGCTGGAATCCCACGTAGTCCCTGCTGCTCCACTTCCGTTCCAACTCTCTGCTGTGGCCTGGGAAAGCAGTAGAAGATGGTCCAGGTCCTTAGGCCCCTACACCCGCGTGGGAGACCCAGAAGAAGCTCCTGGCTTTGGATTGGCGCAGTTCTGGCCATTGCGGCCAACTGGGGAGTGAACCATTGGATGGAAGACCTCTCTCTCTGCCTTTCTTCTCTCTGTGTAACTCTCTCAAGTAAAAAATAAAAATCTTTAAAAATAAAAAAGTAAATATCTAGGGGGGCCAGCGCCATGGCTCACTTGGTTAATCCTCTGCCTGTGGCACCAGCATCCCATATGGGCGCTGGTTCTAGTCCCAGCTGCCCATTTTCCAGTTCAGCTCTCTGCTGTGGCCCGGGAGGGCAGTGGAGGATGGCCCAGGTCCTTGGGCCCTGCACCCACATGGGAGACCAGGAAGAAGCACCTGGCTCCTGGGTTTGGATTAGCACAGCACCGGCCATAGCAGCCATTTGGGGAGTGAACCAACTGAAGGAAGACCTTTCCCTCTGTCTATCTAGAACTCTGTCAAAGAAAAATATCTAAATTTGGCCTTTTCATGTTACCTTTCCTTACTCTTAGGCCTATAACACACAGCCACTACCTCCTTTTTGGACTGAAAGTACTAAGAACACCACACCTTTGTTTTAAAAATTTCTCTATTTTTACTTATTCAAAAGGCAGAGTGACAGATCTTTTATCTGGTGGTTCATTCCTCAATGCTGTAATAGCCAGGGTTGGGCCAGGCTAAAACCAGGAAGCAGGAACTCCACCTGGGTTTCTCTTGTGGGTGGTAAAGAACTCAAGTACTGGCTGGCACCCGGAGTTCTAGCCCCGGTTGTGTCCTGGTTGCTCCTCTTCCAGTCCAGCTCTCTGCTGTGGCCCGGGAGTGCAGTGGAGGATGGCCCAGGTCCTTGGGCCCTGCACACGCATGGGAGACCAGGAGGAAGCACCTGGCTCCTGGCTTCGGATTGGTGCAGCGCACTGGCAGTAGCAGCCATTTGGGGGGTGAACCAATGGAAGGAAGACCTTTCTTTCTGTCTCTCTCTGTCTAAACTCTGCCTGTCAAACAAAACAAAACAAACAAAAAACCTCAAGTACTTAGGCCATCATTGGCTGCCTCCCAGGAACATTAACGGGAAGCTGGATTAGAAGCAGAGTATCTGGGACTTGAACCAAGCACTCAAATATGGAAAGCAGGTATAAGCATCAGCTTACCTACTTCACCACAATGCCTAACCCCCATTGCACCGTTTTCCACAAAAAAAATTTTTCTTTACTTGAAAGGCAAAGCAAGACAAAAAGAGGTCTTCCACCTGCTGGTTCACTCCCCAAATAGCTGTGACAGCCAGGTCTGGGCCAGGCCGAAGCCAGGAGCTCGTTCTTGGTCTCCCATATGGGTGGTAAGAGACCAAGTACTCGGGCCATCATCTGCTGCCTTCTCAGGCGCACTGCACTGCAACTTCTTAAATGAGCTGACATTCAGAGTTCCTCATACACAGCAAGTGTTCACAAAACATTAGTCACCATTCTCCAGATGTTGATTTTTTTTTTTAGGCACAAGTAAAGGCAATTTTTCAAACTTAAAAAAATTAAGTTGCAATTTCATTAAGGTATGATCCAAGAGAAAACAGAACTAGGATGGTGCAATCCTTTATTTTTACACACTGTGACAAAGAGGTTTTCAGTAAACAATCTTTGCAGTGGAGAACAGAGAACAGGACAGTCAGCCTGCAGCCATCAGCAGCCACTCTGCTCAGGGCCGAGGCTCCCCCTGGCCCAGGTGGTGGGGGGGCGGGGTGTACTTCCCTTCCTTTATCAGCTTGTCCCGCTGCTTCTTGATGGCACTCACACGTTTCATCTGTCAAAGGAAAAAAGATTTCAACCAGGGGGAGACACGCACCAGAAAGTGAGGGCTGGGTTTGGGTTTCAATTTCAACCATGGGTGGTAAGTTTCTCATTCTGGAGGGCCTCTAAACTGCATTCCATCTGTTTTTTTGTTTTTGTTTTTTTTTTCAAAGACAGAGTTACAGAGAGAGGTAGAGACAGAAAGGTCTTCCATCTGCTGGTTCACACCCAAAATGGCCACCATGGCCAGAGCTGAGCTGATCTGAAGCCAGAAGCCAGGACCCTCTTCCTGGTCTCCCAGGTGGCAGCAGAGACTCAAGGAGTTGGGCCATCCTCTGCTGCGTTCCCAGGCGCATTAGCAGGGAGCTGAACTGGAAGTGGAGCAGCCACGACTTGAACTTGTGACCACATGGGATGCCGATGCTGCAGGTCCAGGCTTTAACCCACTACATCAGCCCCTGAGGTCCATCTTTGAAGACCTCACTTGAAATAGCTTCCCAGGCTTTTTAACAAATACACTTCTGGGGCCAGCACCGCGGCGTAGTAGTTAAAGATGCCACCTGTACTGCCAGCATCTGACATGGGTGCTGGCTCTAGGCTTGGCTGCTCTCTGCTATGGCCTGGGAAAGCAGTAGAAGATGGCCCAACTCCTTGGGCCCCTGTCCCAGTATAGGAGACCTGGAGGAAGCTCCTGGCTCCGGGCTTCAAATCGGCCCAGCTCTGACCATTGTGGCCATTTGGGGAGTGAACCAGCATATGGAAGACTTTCTCTCTCTCTCTCTGCCTCTCTGTAACTCTGCCTTTCAAATAAATCAATACATCTTTAAAAAATAAAACAAAACAAATACACTTCTAGCATACATGGCAGTAACACCTCCTTGCACCCTAAGAAATAAAGATTCCTAATATTTAGGACTACGGATCACTGAGTTCTGCATTCATGGAGTCAACCAACCAAGGATCAAAAATACTTAGAGGAAATCTGTGTGTGCTAAACGTGCGTAGACTGTTCTTCCTGGTCAATGCTCCCTAAGCATTACAGTATGACACCTATTTATCTAGTACTTGCATCTAATTAGGTATTGTAAGTAATCTACAGATGACTTAAAGTTCACAGGAGGATGTGTGTAGACTGTACACACACAATACCAGACCATTGAATATAAGGGGACAGAACAGCTGTGGTTTTTCGTGTCCTGGGGGTGGGGTCCTGGAACCAGTCCTCTGCAGATACCTAAGTATGACTGCATTTACAAGAATCTTTCTGAAGTACACGTGCACATACTAAAATCTTTGAAGACAATAAAAGTTACGATCCCACAGGTTATGTATTCCCGATCTAAATGAAAGTGGCGCTGCTGTTGCTGATTACTAAACGGGAATGAATGAAGCAGGAATAGCCAACATGAGGTCTCTCTTCACTACACTTGAAGGCCTGGTATGTGCTCAGCCACCAGTCACCATTGAGCCCTGAGCTCTGTCACTTCTTCTTAGACAGGCTTTCATTGCTTCCCAATGCATCAAAGCCATGCTAAACAAGACTGTCAATGCCACACCAATGAACTGGCCCTCTGGACCCTGTGATGTGGAAAACGTACTGACTAATCCCATGGCATTATTCCTCTTTCCAAAACCCTGCAATGCTTCTCATCACACTGAGAGAAAAAGACAAATCCTTCCAATGACTTACAGGGTGAACCACGTGACTTAATTTCTGAATACCGTTCCCCTGGCTCCCTCCCTTCCAGCTCAGGACCCTGGACACCTGCTGCCCGCCGCCTGGAACATTCTTTCACATCCATGTGGCTTGCTTACATGAAGCCTACTCAGACGTCTTCCTGACAACCTTATCTATTCAAAGTAGCATCCACTTAGCTCCAAGCCATACACTTTTTTTTTTTTTTTTTTTTTTTGGACAGGCAGAGTGGACAGTGAGAGAGAGAGACAGAGAGAAAGGTCTTCCTTTGCCGTTGGTTCACCCTCCAATGGCCGCCAAGGCTGGCGCACTGCGGCCAGTGCACGGCGCTGATCCGAAGGCAGGAGCCAGGTACTTATCCTGGTCTCCCATGCGGGTGCAGGGGCCAAGCACCTGGGCCATCCTCCACTGCACTCCCTGGCCACAGCAGAGAGCTGGCCTGGAAGAGGGGCAACCGGGACAGAATCCGGCGCCCCGACCGGGACTAGAACCTGGGGTGCTGGCGCTGCAGGCAGAGGATTAGCCTATTGAGCCATGGCGCCAGCCTGCCATAACACTTTTTATCCCATTCATTTTTCCTCTTGCATTTATCGTGGCTTGTGACACTACATTTTACTTGTTTATTTTCTATACTTCCTCCCACAAGAATATAACATCTATGTAGTCAAGGGTTTTTGCTATTTTGCTTACTTCTATATTTCTAGGGCCTTCAAATAGTACCTGACACCACAGATGCTCCAACAAGTTATTATTATTATTATTTTTTTTTTGGCATTTGAAATTAGATTATTATTTTTTTAAAAATTTATTTACAGAGAGGTAGAGGCAGAGAGAGAGACAGAGAGAGGTCTTCCATCCGCTGATTCACTCCCCAGATGGCCACAATGGCCACAGCTGGGCCGATTCAAAGCCAGGAGCCTGGAGCTTCTTCTGGGTCTCCCACGTGGGTGTAGAGGCCAAGGACTTGGGCCACCTTCTACTGCTTTCCCAGGCCACAGCAGAGAGCCGATCGGAAGCAGAGCAGCTGGGACTCGAACCAGCGTCCATATGGGACACTGGCCCTGCAGGTGGTGGCTTTACCTGCTATGCCACAGTGCCAGCCCCTCCAACGAGTATTTTTAAAATGAATAACTTTCTCCAAATGCATTGAAAGGTAGTATATTCAGTTAAACATCTCATTAACCTAAAGAAGTAGTCTAACTATGACTTTAGTAGAAAAAACTCTAAGTATCCTAGATACTGATACAAACATTAGAACCACTTTAAAAGGACTACATTCTTACCATTTCTCCATTAAAGAGACTCTCAAAAGAGAATGAGTCACTGTCAGCGAAGATACTGCCTGTATGTCTGATCCTTCTCCGAGCTAGAGGAGAAAGAGTGTAGTGTGGCTGAGAGCACAGGCTCTGCCGCGACCCTCCCACTGCTTTAAGAATTTAGGCACTGTCCTCAGTTCTTACTGTGGGGAACAGTGACGCATAGCACAGGAATGTTAAGAGAAATAAATGCATTGTTGCATGCTAAGCATTCAGAACAGTGCTTGATACTAATTCACTAGTTTCTTTACCTGGTAAAGGGAAGCAGCTAAGTCATTTAGCATGACTTTCAAAATAGTAACTTATCGAGGCCACCCATTACAGGCACCCATTGGTGTGCTGCTGCTCCACTTCTGATCCCACTCCCTGCTAATGTGCTTGGAAAAGCAGTGGAAGAAGGCACCTGCACCCAGGAGGGAAATCCATATAAAGCTCCTGGTTGTTTTGGCCATATGGGGAGTGAATCAATGGCTGGAAGATTTCTCTCTCCTTTCTCTGTACCTTTGCCTTTTAAATAAATTAAAAAAAAAATCTTTAAAAAAATAATAGTAACTTGTCTATTCATAAATTCAGAGTTGGGAGGTGACTTTAAAGCCACCCTTTAGGGGCTGGCATTGTGGTGTAGCAGGATAAGCTGTGATGCTGGCATCCTACATCAGAGCACTGGTTTGAGTTCCAGCTGCTCTGCTGCCGATCTCCCTCCCTGTTAATGTGCCTGGGAAAGCAGCAGAAAACGGCTCAAGTACCTGGGCCTCTGCTACCCACATGGGAGACCTGGATGAAGTTCTGGGCTCCTGACATCAGCCTGGCCCAATTCCTGGCTGTTGTAGCTATCTGAGGAGCGAACCAGCAGAGAGAAGATCGATCTCTTTCTCTTTCTCTCTCTGTCTTTCCTTCTAGCTGACTCTCAAATAAATAAAAATAAATCTTAAAAAAAAAAAAAAAAAACCTCTTTAATTTTTCCAGGTAAGGAAACCAAGACCAAGAAAGGGTGTGACTTGCCCAGACACAAAACTAGTGGTGGCAGAACCAGTATGAGAACCTGGCTCTCCTATTTCTCAGTCCAGTGTTCTTTCCCCCTCACTACATGGCCTACTCTGGGTGTAGAGTGTTGAAGACATAAATGATCATGATCTGAGCAATAAATAACCAGGGACCAGAAGAAGGAAGTTAAGACATGCTTTTGGGGCAGGTGTCGTGGGGCAGGTGTCGCGGTGCAGCACGTTAAGCCATCACCTGCAGCACTGGCATCCCATATGGATGCCAGTTAGAATCCCAGATACTCCACTCCCAATCCAGCTCCCTGAAAAAGTACACGGGAAAGCAGCAGAAGATGGTCCAAGAGCTTGCGTTATACACCCACATGGGAGACCCAGATGAAGCTCCTGGCTCTGGCCTGGCCCAGCCTGGCTGTTGTGGCTGTTTTGGGAGTGAACCAGGGGATTGAAAGTCAACCTCTCTCTGTCTCTTTCTTTCTGTCACACTTTCAAATAAACAAACAAATCTTAAAAAAAAAAAAAAAAAAAAAAAGGTACATGAACTAAATGGCTGGAAGGTGCCAGGCATAACCCACCCACTGTCCCTCAGTGACACAAAAATATTACTCACTAAACAATATTTCTGCACAAACCAGTACAAAATTACTACTTGATATCTGAACACCAACAACAGATATTAAATATTATCTTTAAAACTTCTGATCGGGGCTGCCACCGTGGCTCACTTGGTTAATCCTCCACCTGTGGTGCTGGCATCCCATATGGCACCTGTTCTAGTCCCAGTTGCTCCTCTTCCAATCCAGCTCTCTGCTATGGCCCAGGAAAGCAGCAGAGGATAGCCCAAGTGCTCGGCCCCTGCACCCAAGTGGGAGACCAGGAAAAAGCTCCTGGCTCCAGATCGGCGCAGCTCTGGCCTTTGTGGCCATCTGGGGAGTGAACCAACGGAAGGAAGACCTTTCTCTCTGTCTCTCTCACTGTCTATTACTCTACCTGTCAAATAAATAAATAAAAAATCTTAAAAAAAAAAAAAGAAAAAAGAAAAAACTTCTGATCCGGGGCTGGTGCTGTGGCATAGCAGGTAAAGCTGCTGCCTGTGGCACCAGCATCCCATATGCACACTGGTTTGAGCCCCAGCTACTCCACTTCCAATCCAGCTCCCTGCTAATGTGCCTGGGAAAGCAACAGAACATGGACCAAGTACTTGGGCTCCGGCACCGACAAAAGAAACCCAGATGAAGCTCTTGGTTCTTGGCTTCCGACTGGCCCAGTTCCGGCTGTTGCAGCCATTGGGGAGTGAACCAACGGATGGAAGATCTGTCTGTCTCTCCCTCCCTCCCTTCCTCCCTCCCTCCCTAACACTGCCTTTCAAATAAATACATCCTTAAAAAAAAAAAAAAAAAAAAAAAAAAAAACCTTTTGATCCAGATAACTTTAACTGAAAATCTAAATTGTCTCCTTCAACTACAAGAAGTTAGGAGTGACAAAACATTTCCAATTGATAAACCTGGACCACAGAAATAGGCAAAATCATAGCCTAAATCCAAAGACTTCTCTATGGGGCCAGTGCTGTGGTGCAGCAGGTAAAGCAGCCATGTGCAGTGCCGGCATCCCATATGTGCTGCTTCACTTCTGATCCAGCTCTCTGCTGTGGCCTGGGAAAGCAGTAGAAGATAGCCCAAGTCCTTGGGCCCCTGCATACATGTGGGAAGACCCAGAGGAAGCTCCCAGCTCCTGGCTTCAGATTGGTGCAGCTCCAGCTGTTGCAGCCAACTGGGGAGTGAACCAGTGGATGGAAGACCTCTTTCTCTCTGCCTCTGCTTCTTTCTCTGTGAACAGGGCCCTCTACAGTACACACCTCTTCCAATAGCTGAAGTGGACACCATGCTGCTACCATCCTCTCCCACCCCCTCCTGACATCTCTGGTCAGGCTCACCTACAGCAGCCTCATTAACACCTCCATCTTAGAGTAGAAATGAATCCAGAGATGGCTACTTCATGTTCAGTGAAATCAACCTGCAGGCTTAACCTCTTCTCCAATGACAGCTCAATGAATTTTAAATTTTTCACCTGATGATTTAAGACAAACATTCTAAGCTGGTTGACATTTTTGCTATTTTATAGCCTACTGAAAAAAAATCAAAATGGCACACATACACACACGTGTTGGCTGCAGCAGGGTACGATACTAACAAAAATGAAGGAAAAGACAAGAAAGAACAATGGGCCCTCCTCACATCTAAAGGCATCCAACTTCTTTGTCACGGTTCCGTTTCAGCCCGGAGTTTTGCCAATCCACAGACGAAGGGCAATTGCTCAGTGATGGATGAAAAACACATGAGGAGTAGCCCCAAAGAAACAAGGCAGGTGTTCAGCTCCCACAAACATCATCTCCTTACCGTTTTCTGCCGAAGCATGCATTCTTTGAAGTCATCTAATTCTATCTTGCATTCTTTCTGTGCCCGGATACCACCGATTCCGTGTGCACATTCTATCCACTCTTTCTCAAAAGCATGGCATCGAGTAGGGATCTTGAAGGGCTGCTCAGCACTTTGGATTGTCAATCCTTGATCTAAATTAAGGCCTAGCCTTTTCTGCACATCAAAGAAAGGCATGGCTGTAATGGAAGATTAAAAAAAAAATAATAAATACCAATACCACAAGAGTACAATCAAATGAGAAATTTCGCAGAAAACAATGACAAATGGCCCTCTACAAAGCTGTTTTCTACTATCTGCCTGATTTCTCCTCAAACTGTTTCATTAGACAGGTTCTTCCAATTCAAGGTTGATGAGCAACTTTTCTGTTTTCACAAATCTCATGGAAACCAGAACTACACAATGCATGAGAACTCATCACCCAATTCTTGTCAAAAGTCAAAAAAAGGTCTGACTAAAGAAGTCCAATTCTTTGAAATAGGTCTGAAAAAAATAACCAAAAGAACAAAACCTAGGCACAAAACATCTCCTTGCGTATTTCTACTCATTCTTTCCCAATCAACTTGGGCGGCAGCGCTCCGGGGTCCTCCAGGACCCTGAACTCCCACGGCAGCACTCTGTAAGACGACCAGTTCCTTTATGTCTCGCCCATGGGAAGTGAGTGCTTTGAGGGCAGAAACTAAGCGGGGGCTCAGTAACTGCCGAACGCTCGCGTCTCTACGGGGAAGGCAGTGCCGGTTACCTCGGAGAAGACTATGACGGACGCTGGGGGAAGAATGCCATATACAGGCAAATGCATACTGATGTTAAATTTAAAAAACAGACCACAATAATGGGAGCTGTTTGCATAAGACGACCGGAGAACGGCAGGGTAACTGTGTAGGCAGCGCACCTGTACAGCTGGTGTCTAATGCGCGAAGGCAGCAGCTCCGGCGTGAGCCCCGGACACACACCCTGGGAAAGGGGAGCGCTCCAGAGGACCACGAGCGGGCAGCTGGCAGGAAGAAGCATCGACTCTGCCCAGCGGACCCGAACGTGCCTTTAAGACGAGTTCAAGAGCCCGCCAACTGAAGTCAGGCGGGCACGAGTTCCTGCCGGAGGAGGTGCGGGCGTGTTTTGGGGGACCCCCAGGCCCCGGCAGGAACAAAGCGAGCTACAGAGGCGGGCGGGGCCTCGAGCTCATAAAACACAAGGCCAAAGCACATCAGCCCGGCAGAAAGCCGAGCGAGCCTGCAAAGAGAGCGGAGGCCAGGCGGCCTCCAGGCTTCGGGGACACCGGTTGCGCGGGTGAAGGGGCCTAGGAAAGCAGACGACACCCCGAGACTTCGGCCCTGGGAGGACGGGGCGCCCAGCCAACCAAGAGGAGGTGCGTTAGAGACACCGGAAGAAAACGCCATGGCTAGGAGCCGCGCGGATACGAGCAGGCCCTACCGTGCCGTCGCCGCTGCAATGCCCTTGTCTCTTCGCAGACCGAAGCTTCAGGACGACCGGCGAGCGACGCGGACGCCTGCCGCAAAGGAAGGCGCAGCACGACGTTTCCAGCGCGACGCCCGGAGCCGGCCTCTCCGCCGCCGCCGAGACCCGGAAACCATAGAAACCAAGCACCTCCAGCTGCGCCTGCGCACCCGGCCAGCCGTGCCCGGGCCGACCTGGAGTGGTAAAACTGACCTCCGCACCGCCCCACCCCAACCTCCCTGGAGGCAGCTTTTAGGGAAGTCCGCTAGGGAGTTCTTGCTGCCACCTAGTTCTGTGCCTGGAGCTGTTATTCGACATCTGTGATGGTCAGCGACTTGGACAGCGTCACACGAGAGAAAGACCATTGATTCCGGCCACCCCAAGGGGTGCTTCAGCCCAAGGGCTGTGAACGCAGACCACGTGGGGCCAGATTCTGGGATAGTGCCTGTTTCCTCATCAGTCAGAACAGCAACACTACCCACAGTAATGGGATTAAGGGAGTTTCCTGGAAAGCGCTGAGGCCCTGGCTTGCACACTGAAAAGACTAAGCCCTTGCAGTTCTTTGATGTCTCAGTTTCTCGTTTGCCCCCTGTGTTCCAGAACCTTCCGTGACTCCCTTTGACTACATCTGAGCCTCCTAAGTGGTGTGGGGCAGGGAGGGGTAACACAGTGTGTGAGATAGGATGCATTGTGCAAATGCAAAGAAAATGCTAGAACATTTATATTTAATCTTTTAGAATTTCAGTGTTCATTGTGTAAGCAATTATAAAATGCGTAACATTACTGCAGTTGTATGTGCAGATAACTTGTGAATAAACATTGGAGGTTTGCACTGAACTCTTCCCTTTTTTAAAAAATTTATTTATTTATTTATATTTTTGACAGGCAGAGTGGACAGTGAGAGAGAGAGACAGAAAGGTCTTCCTTTTGCTGTTGATTCACCCTAAAAAGGTTGCCGCGGCCGGCGCGCTGCAGCCAGCGCACTGCGCTGATCCAATGGCAGGAGCCAGGTGCTTCTCCTGGTCTCCCACAGGGTGCAGGGCCCAGCACTTGGGCCATCCTCCACTGCCTTCCTGGGCCACAGCAGAGAGCTGGCCTGGAAGAGGGGCAACCGGGACAGAATCCAGCGCTCTGACTGGGACTAGAACCCGATGTGCCAGCGCCGCAAGGCAGAGGATTAGCCTAGTGAGCCGCGGCGCTGGTCCACTTTTCCCTTTTTTTTTATTTTTTTATTTTTTATTTTTTTTTATTTTTGACAGGCAGAGTGGATAGTGAGAGAGAGAGAGACAGAGAGAAAGGTCTTCCTTTGCCGTTGGTTCACCCTCCAATGGCCGCCGCGGCCGGCGTGCTGCGGCCGGCGCACCGCGCTGATCCGATGGCAGGAGCCAGGAGCCAGGTGCTTCTCCTGGTCTCCCATGGGGTGCAGGGCCCAAGCACCTGGGCCATCCTCCACTGCACTCCCTGGCCACAGCAGAGGGCTGGCCTGGAAGAGGGGCAACCGGGACAGAATCCGGCGCCCCGACCGGGACTAGAACCCGGTGTGCCGGCGCCGCTAGGCGGAGGATTAGCCTAGTGAGCCGCGGCGCCGGCCACTTTTCCCTTTTTAAATAGTGAACTATTCAAAACCTTTGAGAAGTTTAGTCTTCCTCTCTTCCTAACCTCATTTTACAGAATCCCCTGCCTGATGATCCAACCAAGAACGTGCTGTTCCAGCATATTCCAGGAAGTGTCTTGGGAGTCCAGTCTCCTTGCCCTTTAATTCCGTCCCCTGGAATGACACCATCACCACCCCCAACCCTATTTTTGTGTGCCAAGTTCCAGCTCTGCTTCATGTCTTTGTATGGGGTTTCCCCCAAATGGGTAGGCTGATCACCCACTCTGGAGAGATTCTGAAGGCCCTACAACTCACTGGTTTCATTCTAGCACTCAGATTCTCCCCCGGCCCTGCCCCATCAGCCATGCGCTTCACCTGAAATCTGAGTTTCAGTTCAACTAGAATTTCCTGAGCACCTAATGTATGTCTAGCAGAACACTGGGGAGTGATGTAATTGTAACTCTTGGCCCTTGATCACCAAGAATCTGAGGCAGGGTACCAATGACCATCCTTTCCGATTCCCTCCCTTCCTTGTTAGTGGGGTCATCTTCCCAGGCAGGCAGGCAGGAAATCCTGGGGTTAGAATTTGCAGTTTCCTCATCTTTCATCCACTGTTTAATTATGGCCCCGGTTCAGTCAAATAGTCCTTCACCAAGTTTCCATTTTATTTCTTCCTGTCTCCCGGCTCCCCATTTCATTCAATCTCACACAATTAGTCACCCTCTAGTACAAATCTCATGATACGAGCGTTACTCAGAAATACCACGCAGCGTTAGTACAAACACATGCAACTCAGATGCCTGCAGGGCCAATAATGCTCACTCTAAGGCAACGACAACAAAAACATGCTAAGTGGCCAGTGACACGGGACTTCAGTTTGAGGGATGGTAGACGTGACAAACTGGAGGCCGTAAGTTTTGGTAAAGGTGCAGCTACTCAGTTCTATCTTCTTATTGTTATGAGAGAAACAGGACCGCAAGTTGTCAAATCCTCAGGTTTTTCAAGAGAAGCTAGAATCTGTCGCTGCTTGAACATGACACCTCACACTTTAAAATATATGGCAACTTATTTTTTTCTTAAAAAGTGCTGGTCAGCGCTGGAGGTGTGGCACAGCAGGTTAAGCCATCTCCTGCAATGCCACCATCCCATATGAACACTGGTGTAAGTCCCAGACACCCTTCTGATCCAGCCTGGGAAAGCAGCAGAGGATGACCTGAGGGCTTGGGCCCCTGCACCCACGTGAGACCCGAGGGAGTTCTAGGCTCCTGGCTTCTGGCCATTTTTGGAGTGAATCAGCCAATGGAAGGTCTGTCTGTCTCTCCCCCTCTCTCTGTAACTCTCTCAAATAAATCTTTAGGGGCCAGCACTGTAGCATAGCAGGTAAAGCTGTTGCCTGCAGTGCCAGCATCCCATAAGGGCACCAGTTCGGGACCTGGCTGCTCTACCTCTGCTCCAGCTCTCTGCTATGGCCTGGGATAGCAGTAGGTGATGGCCCAAGTGCTTGGGCCTCTGCACCTGCATTGAAGACCCGGAAGAAGCTCCTGGCTCCTGGCTTCGGATGGGTGCAGCTCTGGTCATTGCAGACAATTGGGGAGTAAACCAGTGGATGGAAGATCTCTCTCTCTGCCTCTGCTTTTCTCTCTGTAACTCTGACTTTCAAATAAATAAATCAATCTTAAAAAAAAAAAGTGATCAAACCAAACCTATATTAGAAATGGAGTTAGGGTTACCAGATTTCAGCCAACAGATTTGGAGTGAAGTGCAGGTGGACAAAGGACTTTGCTTTGAACTCTGATGGCTCTTTGCACCTGGTCTTGCTCCATTCTTACTCATTTTCCTATTGTTACTTTTTTTTATTCTTTTTAAAGATTTATTTACTTATTTTTCAGTCCCCAGATGGCTGAGGATCTGAAGCCAGGAGCTCCTTCCAAGTCTCCCACGCAGGCCCAGGGGCCCAAGCACTTGAGCCATCTTCTGCTGCTTTCCCAGGCCATAGCAGAGAGCTGGATCACAAGTGGAACAGCCGGGACTAGAACCAGCGCCCATATGGGATGCGGGCACCACAGGCGGCTGGCTTTACCCGCTATGCCACAGCGCCGGCCCCCTATTGTTACTTTTCTAACACTTTAATCATTCCAAAATCACTTCCTGAGCCTTTCTCACAAGCCACAGTCCTCGGGACAAGGCGCAATCCGAGTACTATATGCAGCATGTGATCTTGCTGTTGCAGGAAGAGGAAGCAAGCTGGGAGCCGGGAGTCGTTCGTTCAGCTTGGGCTGTGTGAAGGCTGTTGACGTGTCCAGAAACGGTCACATTTCTTGGGTTTGATGTTCGAGACCTTTTACGATCTGGTTTCTTTCCAGTTCCAAATCCTGATCCAGTCGCTTACCATCCCCGCTCACTCTCGCGTTCTGGGGCATCCAGAATTTCTCTCATGCTTCCAAGCGTTGGAGGAGTCGTTTCTTCTGCTAGAAAGGGTCCCTGCCACTGGCTGCCACCTTCCTGCCGTCTCCCAGGAGAATGCCTGGTCTTGCCCTGACCCAGTTTATCACGCCATTTTCTGGGGAAAACGTCCCTAGTTCTTCGGGCAGTAGGCCTTTGCGAGGTCCGGCCCGGACCACGCCCACCGCCCCGCCCCGCCCCGCCCCGCCCCCGCCGCCAGGCCTCGCGGACAGGCCTTCAGCCTTCGCAGACTGAGAAACTACAACTCCCAGAATCCCTTGCCAGACCCGAGCCTGCGCCGTTGCCATGGCGCCCAAGGCGGGGCAGCCGTGTTCGGGCACTTCCGACGTCACAAGGGAGGTCCGGAGCCGCGCCTCGTCTGGGAGAGTGTGTTCGGCTCTCGCTCTCCCCTTCTCATCGCCTCGTTCTGCAGGATCCTTGGCTTCGTGGAAATGTGCGTTTGTAAAGAAGCCAAGGGATTTTAAGCTCCGAGCTTTCGCCATCTTCCGTTTCGTACTCGGACGTCGAGGCGGCACACGATGGGGCAGCAGGGGTCGCGGCGACGTGCGCTGCCCGACACACAGCCTTGCTACAAACGCGGCCGGCCGGAAGTTCCCGCGCTCTGAGCGAACCTCGAGGTGGCAGGCGGGATCCCGCTCGCCAGACACGTGTCCGTGGCCTCACGCGTGCGCCCCCTTACTCCGAGAGTGGCTGTATTGCTCCTTTACAGGTGGGGCAGGCTGTAACCTAGCGCGTGTGCCTCCGACACCCCTGCCGCACGCCGAAGGAGGACTGGGGAGCTGTGAGTCCCAGCACACTGCGGGACACGGTGAGTTTGGCAGCTCCCCTTTCCCTCCAGGCCCGCACGACAGAGAGCAGAGCAACCTGAGAGAAATGGGCCCTAGGGTCTGGAATGTGATGGAAACCAGGGTGGCCACCTCAATCAAAAAAAGAACGCGCCACTTGTGGGTAGGGGAGCTATCGAGTTGAATAAGTGAAACAGTCAAGAGTCGCTGAGGCTAACTAGATGGGGAAGGCAGTGCCAGGCGCACAGCGGAAGGCACCGACGTCGGTGAACGCTCCGTCCCTAAAAGATTGATTTATTCGAAAGGCAGAGTTACAGAGAGAGAAGAAGGAGAGGCAGAGAGCCTTCCATCCGCTGGTTCACTCCCCAATTGGCCCCAACAACCAGAGCTGCGCAGATCCGAAGCCAGGAGCCAGGAGCTTCTGCCGGGTCTCCCAAGCAGGTGCAGGAGCCTAAACTCTTGGACCATCCAGAGAGCTGGATCGGAAGTGGAGCAGCCCGGTCTCGAACCGGCGCCCATATGGGATGCCGGCGCTTCAGGCCAGGGCGTTAGCCCGCTGCACCAGAGGCCCCTGCCTCTTGATTTTAATTAGGCTTCCCAAGTGTTAAGACTACAGAAAGCACACACACTAGTGAGACCAAAGGGACACTCTAGCTCCTGACACATTCTCATCATAAATTAACACACTAGAGCCTCATTTTATAGACACAGCTTTATTAAAAATTGAGTCCGCATTCCCCGCACAGATCAAAAGTACCTGGAGAGAAGCTGCCAGGGCAGCTGAATAGACTAGAAAGCATCCTGGTCTCTGCAGACACAAAACACCCAGCACGTTTTAATCGCACTTCCGCCAGACTGTGAGCTTCTCACGGGGGGAGGCAGCTTGGTTTACACTGGCGGCAGAGACCCTGCACAAGGCTTATTCATCTGATCTGGGAGTTACTACCCTGAGGAGTAGCAGCCGCGTAATTCATGTAACCATTTAGCACTGAAGAGACAGCAGAAGTAATAGATCAAGTTAATACCAGGAGTCAGTAGTATGCTGGGAGTCATCTAGACACACATGTGCACTATACGACTCTTTGCCATAAAGTGAAGTGCTAAGTTTTCCTCAACACAGTTCAGGTGCTGGTTACTCTCACTTTACTTTCTTCACTTTTAAGTCTTGGATTAGTGTTTACTGGTTTGCCTGTCTTGCCTCACAGGAAGTCTGTTCTTAAAACAGCATTTTGGGCCGGCGCCGCGGCTCACTAGGCTAATCCTCCGCCTTGCGGCGCCGGCACACTGGGTTCTAGTCCCGGTCGGGGCGCCGGATTCTGTCCCGGTTGCCCCTCTTCCAGGCCAGCCCTCTGCTGTGGCCAGGGAGTGCAGTGGAGGATGGCCCAGGTGCTTGGGCCCTGCACCCCATGGGAGACCAGGAAAAGCACCTGGCTCCTGGCTCCTGCCATTGGATCAGCGCGGTGCGCCGGCCGCAGCGCGCCGGCCGCGGCGGCCATTGGAGGGTGAACCAACGGCAAAGGAAGACCTTTCTCTCTGTCTCTCTCTCTCACTGTCCACTCTGTCTGTCAAAAAATAAAAAACAAAACAAAAAAACCAGCATTTTGGGGGCCGGTGCTGTGGCGTAGCGGGTAAAGCCACCACCTGCAGTGCTGGCATCCCATATGGGCACGGGTTCGAGACCCGGCTGCTCCACTTCTGATCCAGCTCTCTGTTATGGCCTGGAAAAGCAGAAGATGGCCCAAGTCCTTGGGCCCCTACACCCGTGTTTGGGATCTGGAGGAAGCTCCTGGCTCCTGATCAGCTCAGCTTCAGCTGTTGGGGCCATTTGGAGAGTGAACCAGTGGGTGGAAGACCTCTCTGTCTTTCCCTCTCTCTGTAACTCTGCCTTTCAAATAAAATAAGTCTTTAAAAAATTAAAACAGCATTTTGGGGCCAGAGCTATGGGATAGCAAGCAAAGTGCCATCTGCAGCACCAGCATCCCAGATGGGCACCAGTTCAAGTCCCGGCTGCTCCACTTCTGATCCAGCTCCCTGCTAATGCACCTGGGAAAGCAGCAGCAGATGGCCCAGTGCTTGGGCCCCTGCCACACATATGGGAAGGCTGGATGAAGCACTTGGCTCCTGGCTTCAGCTTTGCTCAGCCCCAGCTGTTGAGGCCATCTGGGGAGTGAACCAGCAAATGGATGATCTCTGCTTCCTCTCTCTGTGACTCTTTGAAAATAAATTGATAAATCTTAAAAGCAAAAATTGAGCATTTTACAAGCTATCATTAAACTCATGCTATCTTCTGATAAATTTAAAACTACCACAGCCATTTTTTGTATTTAGTTTCAAAATTAAATATACCTATCTTCGTGGTAGTAATGAAAAACCTAACACAAGCTACTTATAAAGGAAAGAAAAGCTTACAGTGCAGTTTCAGAGGTTCAAGTACAAGACTGGGTGGCCCCACTGGCTGGATGTCGGGTTAGGGGGCAGATGGCAAAGGTGAGCACTTGTGAAGGATGGATCACATGATGTGGAGAGAACAGGTGCTCCCCCCACCCCCTCCACCCCCGTAAGCCTTTCATGGCCAACCCTCTGGCAAGAACCTCCCTGTGAGATGACCTAAGGACCTCCCACTTGATCTACCTCCTAAACACCATAACTTTTGGGGTTTAAGGTCCTATGTGAGTTTGGGAACTAAAACATGTTCAAACCATAGCAGGAAATAAAATACTTGGTCATTTTGAGTATTTATCTCTCCCCATCCTTGAAAATCACTTTTCTGTAAGAGCCAGATAAGATTTTCAGCTTTTTGGCCCATACTGTGGTCTTTGCTGTACCTACTCAGGCCTGGAATTGCAGTGTGAGAGTGATCACAGATGCGAACGGATAGGTGTGGCAGTATTCCCATAAAATTTTATTCCCCCACTTTGCACACATCTGCTTTAGAGAGTATATCACATACATGATGTGGAGTAACTAAAACATTACTGCATGCATTTGTCACTCACCTTTGTTTCCTCAAATACTTAAAAACAGAGACTGTATTAAAAGAGACTGTGATGTGGGGTACTCATGCTGTTCATACTGGAAAGTCAAGATCACTCCTGGGGCTGGCGTTGTGGCACTGGTTAATGTCCCAGCTGCTCCACTTCTGATTCAGCTCTCTGCTAATGGGCTGGAAAAAGCAGCGGAGGATGGCCCAAGTGTTTGGACCCCTGCTACCACATGAGAGACCCAGATGAAGCTCCCGACTCTGGCCTGGACCCGTGCTGGCCGTTGTGGCCATCTGGGGAATCAACCAGTCTCCCTCTGATATTAAAAATAAATAAATCCTAAAAAAAAAAAAATCTAGTAAAGCCAGGAAGATCTGATTTGGGTCTTTAGATCTGATCATGACCACTGTAAAGAAATGTGCTTCAATGTTAAAGTGCATATTCCATACCCCATACTTTGTTTACAACTATTTCTTGCATTTGAACATAAAACCCAATGATGTATATACTATACGTGCTCATTTTACAGGTAAGGAAACAAGCTGAGAAGTGTGGCACGGTCCAGATACCAAGTCAGTGCCAGGGCAGAGACTAACTTCCAGGGCTGCAAACATCCACAGGCCCTCGTTTAACTACCGCACCAGCCACTCCACCCTCCACATGAGAAAGGCTTCCCCAGTGCTCTTCCCTTGACTCTCTGACCCAGGCAGGGACACTTACTCCTTTCTGGAAGTTGTCCTTAAGTTTAAGTCCTAGAAACTGGGTCTTGGAGAAAATCTTGGATTCATCTTCTAGGCACCCACATTCTGTCCCAGAATTTTTATTATTATTTATTTGAAAGAGAGAATCAATCCTTCATCTGCTGGTTCATTCCTCAGTTGGCTGCAACACCCAGGACTTGGCCACGCCAAAGCCAGGAGCTTCTTCCAGGTCTCCCATTGTGGACAGTAGGGGCCCAAATACTTAGGACATCTGCTTCTTTCCCAGGCCATCAGCAGGGAGCTGGATTGGAAATAGAGCAGCCAGGGCATGAACCATATGGGATGCTTTACACACTACACCACAACACCGATCCCCAGGAAATGTCTTTTCTGTGATTATCAACACTAAACCAATATGTCTCAGGAGACCCCCAAATCCAGAGGGCTGCCATTATCGTAACAGAATAGCCCACCAACACTGACTGCAGTGAGAGGGTGCCATTTTCCTTACCAAAAGCTGCTCAACTTCCCAACCCGAAGTTAGCATGGGGAGGGGACATGTCCAGTAGTAGGGGAGACACCACGCTGGTCTGGAAGACTTCACCGAGGCAGTTTCCCATCCCTAGTCCAGCCTTCACAACTTTGGAAAGCTCCCACCGCTGCCTTGGTGTGACAGTCCCACTGCAGGGCCACTCCCACGCTCCTCTTCCAGGAACCAGTGACTAGTCCAGAAAAAGAGAGAAAACAAATGGCCCTTGGTGCAGTGAATCAGCTGGAAGCACCCAGGTGTTCTCGTTTTCTCTTGAAGAGCAGCTCTGGAAGCATTTGGCAGCTCCCCTGCAGTGTGAGCTGCTGAGGGTTGGCAGGCATGGCTGCTGCATCAGGGGTGGCTCTGTGCACCTGCTGCTGGCGAGGGCTCAGGACAGGAGCCGTGCCCAGGGTGGGCTCTGACGCCGTCCTTGCGGCCCTCCCAGGGCTAGGCAGGGCAAGGTGGCTGTGTCAGACGTCTCTGCTCCTTTCATACCAACTCTGAGGCTTCCTGCCAGGCAGTGCTCCAGCGTGGTGTTGGTGAGGGACAGGCTGGATGCAACTCAGTTTGACTGGAAGGTCACAGCTCCAGGGAGTCGGGCAGCCTCACCTGCCTAGGGTAATTCTGTGGGGCAGTGCACTGCAGTTGGTGTGCTTCTGAGAGCTGGCAGGGAGCTGGTTCTGGTCAGTGTGGATCAGCGCGGTGTGGTGGAATGAGCTGCATGACAGCTGGGTCCTGTGGGTGTCTAGCAGAGGCTGGAGGCTAAGTAGGTACATGAGCTTCCCTGCAAGAGAGGTCCCTGCAACCTCACGTTTGTGCTGTGCAGAAAGAACAAAAAGGTCAACCCAGGGAAGCCCAAGTAGGTCCTGGACCCGTTTGAATTTGAGGGAGCAGAAGCAGTGTTTGGTGCAGGGCTTGTCCCGGTCTAGAGCAGTGCACACTGTGGGAGGCAGAAAATGAGTGTTGCTGTGGGCTGCCTGCAGTTGCCTGTCCTACTCAGACTCATCGGCCCTCAGTACAGACACTGGGCTGGCCCAGGTCACTGCAGATGATTCCTTCCACCTCCCGGGAGCCCTGCACCTGCTCCTCCTCCTGCCCTGTCAGCATGTTCTTTAGAGAGTGAAGGAAGCCATGTTTCTTCTTGCCTGGGGGAGCAGGCCACAAGCAGAGGGAGACGGGCAGACAAGGAGCAGAGTACTGCACACTGGCACAGCGGACAGTCCCTGCTTTGCTGTTTGCGAGGGATGTGCTCTGCAGAACCCGCTCAGGCCCCCACCGGAAGCATCATCGGATCTTCCATTGCTCAGTTGAGAAAGCTGCTCTTGGATCAGGGGTCTGCTCTTGTTGAAGACCTTGGCCCACACATGAGTTCTGTGCTCAGAGTTTTAACGACCCAGTCATTGGGGCCCTGATGTTTTATCTAGGCTCCTCCAGCCTTGCAGGAGCTGCCAAAAAGGTGAACTAAGGAGTGTCCCGAGAAAAGAAAGGGGGCCTGGGCCTGCTGCTGCCCTTTCCTGAGACTCCCAGCCCAGTGAAAGGAACACAGTTGACATGTTGTTTAAGCTGGAAATGTTGCCTGTATGCGTAAAAGAGCTGTTTCAGGCTCATGTACAGTCAGGAATGGTTCCTTCTCATCCAACTGCCCATGCGCCAATGATGCTAATGATGCCACAGCCACCCGGCGGTCCCCAGGGCGCCCTTGCTCAAAGTGCACCACAGCCCATTCCAGTCTCGACAACAGTGCATTTCCTTTATATGATGCACCCTTCAAGTGAGGCGTGTGTGTGCAGGGGCCGCCGGGGCACCCCAAGCATTCTGCTCGCAGGCAGCGCCAGTGCTTCCAGCCTCACACCTGAGAACTAGCAAGCCCCATGCAAGCGTGTGCAGGAGGGACTGTGACCATCAGTTCCGTGTCAGGGCCGAGTCTGTGTGTGTTGATGGTGTCCAGGATTTGACCTGATGAGAAGCAGCAGCAGCATGCTGGGTAGCTGATGCATGCCTAGGGCAGAGTTGGCCTTCCTGGTTATGACAGGCTGGACAGGGCCGAGGTTCCGTCCTGAGTCCCGACACGTTGGGGGTTATTACCATGGCCGAATCATTGTAGCTTGGAACAGACCAGTGATGAGCAAGTGCTGTGTGGACTGGTTTCGAGTGCAGGGCTAGCTGTAGCCTCTGTCCTGACAGCAAGAGTGCCCCATGATTGTGCTGCAGTACTTGATGGGTGGGTGTAGACAGTCTAACTGGTGCTTGGCTAGTATTTGGGGAGGGGGTGTGTGAAGGCCTTTTTTCCTACCCCATGAGCAACAAGTCTTCTGGGAGTTTTATCTGAAGTGGTTTCATGTCTGACTGGCTTATTTCTATCTACCCACTGGTTAAAGATTGCGAGGGGGGCAGAATTAAACTTCGAGTCTCCTCCTAGCTAGCCAAGGCTAGATGGCAGGCACGTGCTGCATACTCTGGGCTTGTGGGCTGTGCTGCAGCGTTCTGTTTACAGTACAAGCCCACCACCACCAGCCGCTGTAAGGCCGCCCTGGAAGAAACGAAGGGCCGGATCCCCTCCTCCTTTCTCCTGCTTCTACCAGCTGGAAGCACAGAAAACTAGAAGTTCACTTATTTTGTTTTTAAACGATATACGTTGATTTCCTGTAACATCCAATAGGAATGCTAGCAGTTCACTTGCAGTGGAAGATACTCGGACCGAGTAGAGGCACTGTAGGAACTTGGGGCTGTGCGTAATTCCACATGCTGTTTGCAGAGTCCCGCAAGTACCCCAGCTCTGCTTGCCAAAACTGGAAGTTATTTTTTAATGGCCCTTGAAAGTCATGAACACATCAGCTAGCAAAAGAAGTAACAAGAGTGATTCTTGCTGCTATTACCGCTTAAAACAAACAAACAAAAAAATCAAGATTTGGAACACCCTTTTACTAAACTTGACAAAGGTTTCAGTCAGTTCTTACCGTCAAACTGACGGATTATTATTTATAAATCAAGTTTGATGAAGTGATCACTGTCTCAGTGGTTCAACTTTTAAGTTAAGGGAAAAAACTTTTACTTTGTAGATAATGTAAAATAAAAACTTAAAAAAATGTAAAAATAAAAAGTTTTAAAAACTGCTAAAAAAAAAAAAAAGCAAATGGCCCTTCAAACAGGAAGTAAAACCATTCCTTAATAAAAGATCACTGCTGAACTTTTAAAATAAAAGTCTATAAATCTTCAACATAATGTTGAACCAAGGAGATGGTTGTAACAGCCCCATACAAGTTATCTGAATATCAACATTATCACAGTATTAAGAAGGCAAGGTAAACAAATAGCTTAAGTATTTTATTTGTTTGCAACTAAGCTTGTTAACACTATATAATGAAAATGTACAAAGAATAAGGTTGCAGTTTTTGGTTAGATTTAAGTCAAAGACATTCATTAATAAGTAATCTTTGAATGTGAATATTCCAGAAATTTCTCTAAGCCATCTGATCAGAACAACTGTCTCTGAATATGACCTTACTTTGGAAGGTACTGGCATACATCTGAATTAAACTCAAAAATTTCAAAATAAGCCCTAATTAAAAAAAACTATTCTATAGTCAAACTAAAACAATTTTAATAGAACTTTCTTTTCCAGAAACAATAATAATGAAAACAAGGCATTTTGTAAAATGTGGTCCTGAACAAGTCACAGTAAAAAATAAATGTATACTTAACTTCCACCTCCTCAAAACAGAGGCTACTCTCTGTTCCTCAGCCTTGGAAACAAGGTGAAGAACAGCCTGTGAGCAACGTCGGGCAGGGGGTTGCCAAACACAGCTCAAGCAGTTGAACATGGACACCTCCTAAGAATCTGGGGAACCTGATCCAAGGAGCCAAATTCTACCTTTAAGAACTGATACAAAGGTGAAGTGGCTCCTCCCGAGTAGCAGTTCTGCTGGGGCCCGGTGCTGGCCCTGCCCTGTGCTCACCCATGTTATGCTCCCGCTCCAGGGAGGTCTTTTCCCTTTAGAGGGGCGGGTCCAGGGAGCTCTTTGTGTGAATGAGGTGAGCGCAGACTCCACTGGGTATTTTAAGGCTTGGAGTCAAAGTATTTTTCTAACAGAGCTAGGCAGAATCCATGTGTCAAGCGCCATCTCCAGTTTGTTCTAATTTCTCACCACGCATTTGCAGATCTAGGACTGCAGATTCTCCATTCTACCATCATCATCACATCTAATGTCCATCCTAAATTATGATTCATACTCTGTGCCTGGAAACAGTCCCGGTGTTTAACAATAATACCTACACATGAACAATCCACTGTTACAACTTATATGGTCACAAAACATTAATGATCTTCTGTAGACCAAGCCAATGTTTTTAACCATAATTGTCGTGCATCAAATTCACAGCCAGAATCCCCAAGGTTAAAAAAGTTTGCACAATACAAATAATAACTTAAAATACACACACACATACACACACACTCTCGCACACACTTCTTACAGAACTGTGCTTGGGGAAACTCCATTTGTTGAGTGCCACTGAAGGCATATTTTGCTAAACTGCTGCTCCAGGTATTTTGTTTGGAAAATCTATCACAGTAGGGCACAGCTGTTTATTGGATGAGCAGAAAAGAAAGATATGCTTGTGGCAACCAGAAAGTTTTAGGTCTTTCAAGTTGTATAAAATGGACCTGCAGAAAACATTTAAGTGTTCTCAGGATGCGAAGTTGGAGCTGAAATGTGATATCAAACCAGTTGCAAAAAGTGTACAGCAGCCATCTTTTGAGGTCAAACCTGGTACCCAGATACGCAAAAAAGCTTCAGGACACATCTGTAAAGCAGAAATAAAAACCAAGAGGGTAAAAATCCCAAGAAATATAACACCATGCTTTAATGCTAATTAACAATGTTCGCGATTAACAGCATGGAGAATGAGCTGCTACTTAAAAGGTACTTAAAACTCAAGAATTGAAGAAACCTGACTCAAGTTCAGTTAGATACATGGCTATTCATAATTTATGCTCTGGACCGGTGGTGGCGAATGTCTAGATTCAAGAAGTCTTGGTCACACACCTGATATACTTAAGGGATAAACTTTCATAAATTAACAATTGAAACTTTTTGGAAAAAAGATAAATCGGTACTAGAATCAGACTACCTATTTAAACTGTGGCTGAACCACTAACTTTATGAGCTCCGGCAGATTATTTAACCTCTGGAAGGAATATTCTAACCTGCAGCTTGCAGCCACTAACAGTTCCTCATTCATAGGGCTACTGTAAAGATTGCACAAGCTCTGGGAATGATTTAAAGGGTCAAGCACAGTACTCAGCACTTAAATATTTTTAGCTATTACTTTACTTCACATCAGCTGTTCCCACTCAGGAGACAAGGTATTTAGTGTCAAAATCTTGCTCTTGGAACTTGGAAAAAAAATTCCAAAAAAAAACCTGGCAATACTTACAGCTTGTTGGCCTTGTCCCGTATCGTCGCATAATCTGATCATGTGTGAATTTCACAAAAGATTCATATTGTTCTGTGAGGAGAAAAACTGTGTATTCTTATCCCCAGAAATATTTGGCCATTTTTCAAGAATCAAGGAAGCAGGTCCATAGCTTCCCAGTTTCAATTCTCTACCTTCTCAGACTCTTCTATTGTAACACTCACTCTGAGATCTGTTGCTCTGGCTTAGATCCCAGAACCAAATATCTGGCTCCTAGATTTGGCCACTGTTCATAATATTTTCCTAATAACATCTCCCCCACTGTTAACATCACTCCTTACTAACAGGCCAGCAAATTTCAGTAATCTCCTATGGGATATGAAGTTTTTTTTTTAAACTGACATGTAAAAACTACACATATTTATGGGGTATCATGAAGCTTTGAAACTCTTTCCTTGTTATGCATTTCAACCACACACTCAGTGAAAAGCATGAGAAGAGGTAAGATGGCCAGAAAGCTATGAGAAAATTCTATACCTTCTAATCATAGACAATTCGACAGAAATGCCCCCTTCTAAGAGGAAACTGAGCAGAAAGGTAGAAAACAGCCATCTGTAAACAAAGAAGTAGCTTAGAGCCAGCTGATCTGAACTATCTGAAGTGGGAGAAGAAATGACACGCGAGAGCTGCTGCTCATACTATCTACAGGTATACTGAAGGATCGAGGCATTCTATAAGGAACCCAACTCTGCCGAATGGAAAGCAGACTTGGGTAACATTCTGAGGAACCACTTTGTAGCGACACCAGGTTACAGGAAGTAGAAGCTGCCTAACAGTTCGCTGATCCCAATATTGTCCTCTTTCAATAAACAGTAACTTTGTCCTGATTCAGATCCCCGATATGCATGTGCACACACGCACACACACATACACACACACATACTTGTTGACATCACTAAACGCTACCTTGTTCTAGCCAAGCTGGGCTCTCCTTGCTTTACTATCACACCTCTCAAATCACAGGATGCCCAACTTCCCATAGGCACAAAGTAATTCCCACTAGGAGTCCAAATACATTGACAATACTAAACTCCTCCCAAACACCTGTTGGGAGGTTAGTACCATATCCCAACACTTGTTCACTCATTGACTAACCCAAATGGCCTACTTGATGCCTTCCATATAATGTATAAGTAACGTGTTTAGAATCACTAAGAGTAACTTCAACACTTAGAACTTAATGAATCCAGTTGAGGGCAGCCCTACTCTTTTTCAAAGTTACTTAACTGGGGGTTCTTACTGAACTCTATCAATAACATCAGCATAGCCATTGCCTTAAGCCTACCTGCTAGTTTGGTATTGAGGATTTGCTCATATTCCTCCCGAATTTTGTCTTCATAGTCTTTTAAAAGACGCTCACATATTATTCCAACTTGTCGGAGGGTAAAGGTGGGCTGGTCCTTCTTCATCCAGGAAGAACCTGACCAAAAGGTAACTCTAGGTTACATTCTAGTTCTAATTCAGAATTAATAACTTTATATAAACAGTCTTCAAGACATACAAAAGGGGGCCAGTGCTGTGGCGCAGCAGGTTAATGCCCTGGCCTGAAGTGCTGGCATCCCATATAGGCGCCAGTTCGAGACCCAGCTGCTCCACATCCAATCCAGCTCTCTGCTATGGCCTGGGAAAGCAGAAGATGGCCCAAGTCCTTGAGCCCCTGCAGCCACGTGGGAGACCTGAAAGAAGCTCCTGGCTTCGGATCCATGCAGCTCCAGCCGTTGCAGCCAATTGGGAAGTGAACCATTGGATGGAAGACCTCTCTCTTTCTCTCTCTGCCTCTCGTCTCTCTATGTAACTCTTTCAAATAAATAAATTTTTTTAAAAAACAGTTAGAAAAATTATATTTTTTAAAGATTTATTTTATTTATTTAAAGGGCAGTAGTCACACAGACAGGCAGAAAGATCATCCATCCACTGGTTCACTCCCCAAATGGCTGCAACAGCCAGGGCTTGGCCAGGCTGAAGCCAGGAGCTTAATCCAGGTCTCCCACATGGGTGCAGGGACCCAAGCATATCAGCAGACAACTGGATCAGAAGTGGGGCAGCTGGGATTCATACCGGGGCCTGTATGGGATGTTGGCATTGCAAGAGGCAGCTTAACCAGTTATACCACAACGTGGCCTCCAAAAATTGTATTTTTCACTACATGGATATTTTCACGAAGTTATCTCAATTTCTACTATTTGTTTTACATAGCAAAACCAAAGAGAAATTGAGAGGGAAGAGAACAACATGTATCCAGGTGTGTTCAGTGATTTGCATATAAAAAATGTTCTGATGTCACAGTAACCTGAGTCTAGACTTAAAAAGGTTAAAGCTGATATAAAACCTTTAGTAAGAATTATAGAAAGCAGATTCATGATGTGACAGCCTCCAAGATTATTGGAGGTCATCTGGACTCACGTTTAACCAAGGAGGAGTATCGTAATTACGTGTAAAAATTAACAGCAAAAAAGATACATCTGTTCTGTAATTTTTAATCAGGGTAACTTTTACCCCTTAGAACTGTTAAACAGTAGATTATTTTGCAAGTAAACAAACCTCTCTACTATTGAAGTAAAATGTTCACCAAGAGAGATGTTTAAATACGGTTCTATTATTTGTAGGCAGATGGCCGGCAAGTTACTATGTCGCCATGAAGATCCCTCTGATCCTAAAGGATTCTATTTTTGAGCTCATCCTTTTTGACCACCTGTCAATGAATCTTTTTGCAGAAGGGATCTGATCTATAGACCAGAGCTGTCCAACAGAACTTTATGCAATGATGGAAATGACCTACAGCGCTAAGTCCAATACAACAGCCACCAAATGTGGGTACTGAGCACTTGAAACGTAACCACTGCATCTGAGAAGCAGAATTTTAAATTTTATATAAATTAAGGTTATATAGCTGTATGTGGTTAGTGGCTACAGTATTACTGCAGTTACAGAAAAAGGTACTCTTGCATTGGATGGATGAAAGGCCAATCAAATGAATCTCTTTTCTAATTTCCCGAGTTTACAGTTTTAAAACTATTTTTAAGTAATAATATAATGCATTTACTTCAACTGAATTTATTACTTCAGAGACCAATGCTAGACTGGGAAACAAACCATCATAGTAAATACCGTTTACAAACCCTTAAATGGGTTTTGTACAAACACTGATACAGACTTACCTGGAGAACTAGGTGCTGTGAGTGCTGAGGAGTGAGGCTGACTCTCTGAAGTACAAACTTCACTCTGATTAAGAACAACTTCTAAATGTCTCCACCTCTGGTAACGACTATATTCTTGTTTTATGTTCTGAAAAATTTGCTCTAATAAAAAAGAAACATACTTGAGTATTTATCGTGTCATTTCTTCAAACTTTAAAAAATTTTACTACTTTTCATTTTATTTGAAAGGCAGAGATAGAGACAGACAGAGCTGCCATCTGCCATGTTCATTCCTGAGCTGCAACAACTGAGGCTGATCCAGGATGCAGCTGGGAGCCAGGAACTCAATCCCTGTCTCCCATGTGGGCAGCAGGGAGCCAAGTACTGCAGCCACCACTCGCTGCCTCCCAGGGTGTGTATTAGCAGGAAGCTGGAATTAGAAGTGGAGCTGGAATGGGAACGCAGGTACTGTGATATGGGATGTGCATGTCCCAAGCAGTGTCTCAGTTACCACTGCATCCAGCACCTTCCTCCTCCTCCTCACTCTTTGCTTAGAAGAGGAGACAAGGAAGGTATTTCACTGGGATTTAGATACTCCGTTTAGCATACAAGTTCAATCTTTTCCCTCTCCCCATGTTATTAATATTAATGAGTTAAAATGCTTATACTGTACAAAGCACTTCTATATCCCTAGACAGCATGCTTTTATTGCCCCATTTCAACAATGCACAGAACCAAAGCTATTTTGGCATAAACCACTTAGTTCACTTGCTTCCTGTGGCAGTGAGACCAGATCAGCCATTTGCTAGACTAACTAGTACAATTTATGGTAAATGATGAACTTTATTTTACCTAATGGGGAGTTATCATTGATCTTTTAAGTTTTACAGTTTCACAAACCAGGATATTAAGTAGAGTCTCTTACCATCCAAGGCTTTCTAATAATGAAGTCCTAGGACAGCAGAAACTATTACATTCACAGCCTGGTCAGTGCCCAGGCAAACAGCTGCAATTTAATGCTTTGAAATGGTGGTCAGGGCTTAGAAAAGAATTCTCTGATCCTACAAGAGGTAGTATTTGTTAAGACTCAGATTATTGATTACTATTCTGACTCAAGGTGCTTACACATCAGATTGGCTAACACTACTACAGGGAGTCCAGGAAACATTACTAACCACCTTGAAGAATGCTTCCAGGGGCAACAAAGAATCTGCAAGGATGTGGTTTTCAAGTTTTTTGTTTTTGTTGTGTAATTATAATTATATTCACTTTCCAAATAACAGCGCTTCCTAATTAAAAAAACAAAAACAAAACAAACCTGTACCCTCTCCTTCCTTAAGTGATTCTAATGTATATTACTTTTTTAAATAGGAAGTGTTAATAATGCCAGCTTGCTTATTAGCTGTGTGACTGTAACCTTGGACGTCTAAGTTTTGATATAAATGCCAAATGCCTATCTGGTAAGGTAGTAAGAACCACAAGCAAAAATAATAATGCCGTAACAAGTGACAGCATATTCCAGGAACTGTCATGAACGAAAAGTACCTCCACACGCGGTTCAAACAACCTAACTCTCAATCTACACACTAGATCAATATAAGATTAGCAAGGTTTTCCTTTAAGAGCGCTATGAAGTTCACACTTTAGACCCCTGAATGTAGAAATCTTCATTTTTAAAATGTACTATTCCTCAAGCACACACTGGCCAGAATCAATACCAGGATGTGAGGAACTGCAAAGACACGAAACAAGAAAGAACAAGTGTGAGGACAGTGCTCAGGAGAACAGCTGTTCTTTGATAACCTCTTCACTGTCTCTTGTATGGCAAAGTGAACAAACGGAAACATAAAACTTTAAGGGTAGTAAGGACTAGCAAGCTCAGAAATCTAACCAAAACAAGGAAGCAGATGTCATTTTCTTCTGAAAAGGGCCACATGAAACAGGAAACAGCACTTTTTAAAAAAAAGGGAAAATGCTAATTTCTTTTTAACAGTGGATAATTTGAATCCTTGCCTCCCATGATTGATAAACCCTGTGCTTCCAGCTTTTATCAGGCTAAACCCAGTCTCAAAACTCTTTTGGTTTCCAGCTGCTGCAGCCCAAAATTCAAGCTCTTGAGCAAGGCATTCATTCGCCCTCTGAGACCTGGTCTATTTATTTTCCAGGTTCCATCACCCAAAGTAACTGCATTAAACTATTCTTCCCTTAATTGGGGGCTCTTCTGGCCTTTGCTTTACTAGTTTCCCTTTACTGAAATGGGGCTGTGCTTTACCCCCAAATATTCAAGACTCAGCTAAAATGCTACCTCAATCCAGAAGCTATTCCCCAGCTCTCTCAGGTCCTGATTGTTCTGCATCTAAACTCACTCGATGTTTACAAACCCTGAGGTCAGCAACCCCTTCCATGTCTGGTATCCGCCTAGCACTCAATAAAAATTTAAGCAATAAAAGGCTTAATTTTATAGGCTTTTTCCACACAAAGTGTTACAGTACACACATCTTTTTATTTTTTTTTTTAAGTGGAATAAAAAGTTTCTTGGCCATTTTAGACAGAAGTTTGTGACCCTTGAGATAACAAGTGAGATGTCATAAAAATGAAGTCACTGACTTTTAAACTCACTTTTCCATTAGTTGACTTTATTCCTTCTGTTTGAATAGCAACTAAAATTCCATCTGCCATTCATTCTTTTTAACCCCGAAAGCATCTTTCATTTTAGCCCAAGCATCAGAGAATGAATCATTAATAGTGTATTTCTTTCATAATGGAATATTTTAATTACTGTTAATAAACTGGTCAATCTACTTAACACAAAGAACCAATAAATTAGTTTGCATGGTCTTTGCAAAAAGTGTACTTAAAGATTCAGAAAACAGCGGCTCCATTATAACACTCAGCCAGTCAGGCTTCCAAATACATTCACCGCTCACTTACGAAGGCTGTGCTGGAATGTGAACTACCAATAGAACCAACCTAGAGGGTGGTACAAAGAAATTAAACATTTGCACACAACACATTATTTATGTTTTTCAAAACAGTTTTCACAACTATCTTGCTAGATCTTCAAGACAGGGCAAATACTGATTCCATTTTGCAGAATAGGAGAGACCCAAAAAGGTCTCCTGGGCATCTGTGGGTCCCGAGGAAGGAAACAAGCATCACGCAAACGGACACCCCCCTCCTGCCTGAGAGGGCACATGACAAAGAAACTTCGCCAACACTCCCCTGCGCAGAACGCTGCACAACGTTAAGTGGGCAGGGAATTTAAAGTGGAAGAGTTCCCTCACGGGGCGTGTTAGTCAGCGAGGTAATGGATGGGAGATCTGAGAATGGCCTCTGCCGGGATTAGCGAGTAGAGGGGAAAACATCCGACCACAGGCACAGCACGGAGGCTCTGGGGGAAGGCAAGGGCGCGGGTTAAAGAACCCAAGACTGCGACCTTCTAAGTCCAGGAAAAGGGGGGACGCAGGTGCGCATACACATTCTGGGGGAACTCAGCTGGCTGCAGGAATCTTGGTGTGAGGAAGAGGCCCTGAAATCTGCACTGTGCAGAGGAAAGAGGAAACGAAAGCTGAAGGTACTGGTAACCCAAAAGCGGCGAGGAAAGAACGGTGTTAAGGCGCTGCCAACGCGTGTAGAACACGAAGAGAAACGTCTCGGCCCAAGCCCTGTGAAAGCGCCGGGTATTAATGCGGATGCACCTTCCCTCTGCTGTCACGCCAGCCTCTCCCTTTCCTTCGCCAAAGTGGAATGTCGTACTGGAGAGCCCCTCTCCTGCGCACGGCTGAATGCCTGCTTCCAGAACCTCTGTATGTTGAAGAATTCTCAAATTCTAGCCAACGACCCACCGGCTGCAGGCCATATATGGTACAAGACAATAGCCATACAATCAAAGAACATGGCCAGCCGCCCTCAGAAACGGTCACGTTGGAATCGGATTCCACGACTCCTGCGGCAGCCTCCGGCCTCCAAAGACCTCTGCAAATCAGGTCTCCCTCCGAGCCGCGGTACGCAGGGCGGACCAGCTCACACGCCCCTTCCCAGGAGCCCGCCCCCAACCCCCACTCCAGAGGCCGGTTCGTGAGTAGAATCCAATTTTCCATGGCCCAGTGGATCTGCAGGGCGGCTCAGCGAAGCAAGAGGGATTCCGGAGCCAGGGAGGGTCCTAGGGCGGCCGCGAGTACTCCCACCCTCCTCTTGGTGACCCACCCCTCCAAGCTTTCCAGCACCAGGAAAACCGGCCCTGGGGCCCCATTACCCCTCCCCATGCCTCCTCTCCCCGGAAGCAGCCAGGCCCAGCTGCACCCCGGTTCCCTTTTCTCGAGCCGTTTATGAAGGGGGTCCGTGGGTGAGCTGGTCCGGCGTTCAGAATCCTACGCCCTCCCACCCCACCCCCCCCAAAAAATGCCGGCGCTTGGCTTCTTGCCAAGCCCGCAGCAGCACAGGTTACCCGGTGTTGGAAGGCGCCGCTCGCTGCCGGGCGGGGCGGGCTGCTGCAGAGTCGGCGGTGGGGTCTGCGTGTGAAACGGCGGCGGCTCCGCGTCCGGGGGCCTGAGGCCCGGAGTGGGGCCGGGCAGAGGGGCGCAGCGCCGCCGCTTCGGGGAACCGGGGCTCAGCAGCGCCGCCTCGAACTCCATGGGCCGCTTCAGCGTCGCTCCGCACGCCATGCCGCTGAGGGGGCCAGAACGGCCTGGCGCCGACGCGGAGGTAACTACTGCCCAACCTCCGGCTCCTCAGCGGGGCTCGCAAGCCCAGCCGGCTCCAATGGCGCCTCCAGCACCCGGCAGCGGCGCTGACCCCTCCTCCTGTGACGTCACGGGCGTTGGCCACTGTCCGGCAGAGGGGGAGAAGCCGGAAGAGGGCCGCCCCGGGAGGTCCGTCAGCCGCGGCCCGGCCCGCCGCGTCCCCTGCTGAGGAAATGGAACGGCCTGGGCGGAGAGCGTGGTCACCAAGCAACAGCGGGAAGGCCCCCACCCCCGCCTCCGCCCCTCCCAGGGTCCCATCCCCCGCGCCCCGCTCGTCGCGCCTGGGTGGGCCCTTAGGTTTTCGCACCTGCGCGGCACGGGCGTGGGGGAAGGGAGGGCTGGGAGGAGGGGGCCTGGAGGGAGGCCGCGGGCTTGGGAGCGTCGCGGTCCGATAACTTCCTTGTGGGCCGCTCTTGTCTCTGATAAAGGGTGATTTAAAAAGGTCATCAAGGGCATTCTGCGGTCTAGGGAAGTCTGCGCTTAGGCGTAACCGCGCGTCTGAGGATGGGCTTTAGGGGGATCCCCGAACCCCTGAAATTAGGTGGAAAATTGGGGTGGGGTGATTACGCATGTATTTGGGGCTAGGGGACCCATACCCTAGTTTGCTCTTCGAGGCGACCTATCACTCAGAAGGGGTCAGAGAACAGCGGGAACTCCAGCTGGTAGCTGGCTGCCCGGCTCCCCGTCCGGCTTGGCAGCTTGGCAGCTCTGGCTCTCGTCGGGTCGAGTTCTCTGCAGCACTGCCCTTGCTGTGCAGGAGGAATGCATACAGAGCAGGAGGCTTCTGCTGGTACTTCCCCGGGGAGCTGTTCCCAAGCTTTTAGCACATCATCAAAGGGATCCGTGACCCAAAGAAAGTGAAAGCCTTTCTGTAACTGTTCACTAACACCCCTGGGAGCTGTGTTCAGCGCATCTCCGGGGCTTTCCAGAATACTCCCCATTGCAGGTACTCCTATAACGACTCTTAGGCCAGAGCATTGTGCATCTGTACTTGAGTTGGAGAATATGGGCATACTGCCTCAGTCTCATTCTTTGTGTTTGTTTTTCTTTTTGAAACTTATTTATTTTAAAGGCACAGTTACAGAGAGGGAGAGAGCTACCTTCCATCTGCTGGTTCACTCCCCAGATGGCTGCCTCGGCTGGGCTGGTGGGGGGGGGCGAGGATGGAGGGCTGAAGCCAGGAGCTTCATAAGGGTCTCCCACATGGGTGCAGAAGCCCAAGGATTCGGGCCATCCTCTGCTGCTTCCTCAGGCGCCTAATTAGCCGGGAGCTGGATCTGTAGTAGACCAGTCATACGGAATGGCCTCGCTGCAGGCAGCGCCTTAACCCGCTGTGCCGCAGTGCGGTCTCCCGGTTCCTCTTTTGTCCCTGTTCTGTTGCTTTTGTCTCAGTCCTCTTCAATTTCTCCATTCTTTAGAGATCATCACAGGTCATGTGTTTTTGCATTTATTTTTGTAAAGTGGAAATAATTCTAAGCCAACTGAGCATACCAGGTGTTAGTTTTATTTTTTTCCCATCTCTTGTCAGTAAGGACATAAAGGAGGTTTATAATAGGCTGGAAGACTCAAGGTAGAACATTAGGGCAAGAGAAGAAATGGATGACGATTATCTTGGAACTAAACATGGCTGTAACTGAATTTGAAATTTGGTTCTGAGCTTCCTGGGATGACAGTACAGAATGAAAACCATACATCGACTTGGTCATCTGAAAGGATTTTTAAAAATATATTTATTTATTTGAAAGAGTTATACACAGAGAGAAGGAGAGGATGAGAGAGAGAGAGAGAAGGAGAGGTCTTCTATTCGCTGGGTTCACTTCCCAAATAGCTGCAACAGCCAGAGCTGTGCCCATCTGAAGCCAGGAGCCAGGAGCTTCCTCTGGTCTCCCACGCAGGTGCAGGGGCCCAAGCACTTGGGCCATCTTCTACCGCATTCCCAGGCCACAGCAGAGCTGGATCGGAAGTGGAGCAGCCAGGTCTGGTGCCCGTTGGGGATGTCAGCACTGCAGACAGTGGCCTCACTCACTACACCATAGCATCGGCCCTGTAGATTTCTTTTTCTTTGTTCTTCTCAGAATCTCTTGGGCTCCCTGAATCAGAGGATTGTTGGTTTTCACTAATTCTGGGTAATTTTGAGTCTATGTCCATTAGATAAAGAGTTTTGAAGAGGTCTGTTGGCTTCCAAGTAATATTTTCATTTTCTTTTTTAAAGATTTATTTATTTATTTGCAAGTCAGAGGTATATCTGCTGGTTCACTCCCCAGATTGTCACAAAGTCCAGGGCTGGGCTGGTGGAAGCCAGGAGCCAGGAGCTTCATCAGGGTCTCCCACATGGGTGCAGGGGCCCAAACACTTGGACTTTTTCTTTGTGCTTTTCTCAGGCCATTAACAGGTAGAGGGACTGGAAGTGGGGCAGCCTGGACTTGAACTGGTGCCCATATGGGATGCTGGCATCACAAGTGGCAGCTTTACCTGCTACGCCATAGTGCTGCTCCCTGTGTTCTTTTCTTAAGGAGTTGATTATTTTACTTTTCCATTCATCTTTGAAAAGATTTATTGTATTTGAAAGGCAGAATTACAGAGAGGCAGAGAGAGAGAGAGAAAGAAAGAAAGGGAGGTCTTCTATCCTCTGGTTCACTCCCCAAATGGTCACAGCAGCTGGAGCTGAGCCCATCGATCTGAAGCCAGGAGCCAGGAGCTTCCTCCAGGTCTTCCCACATGGGTGCAGGGGCCCAAGGACTTGGGCCATCTTCTACTGCTTTCCAAGGCCATAACAGAGAGTAGAGCAGCCGGGACTCAAACCGGCACCTATATGGGATGCCGGCACTGCAGGCGGAGGTTTTACCCGATACGCCACAGCGCCGGCCCAGAATGGTTTCATCAGAGGAGACAGACCATAGATTTTGTTTCATTTTGCTTTCTGTTTCATTAAATTCTAAAGGTAGTTTCTCATGTGACTTTGTTAAGAAACAATGAATGACTTCATGAAACAAGAGGATTGGAAGCAAAATTCATACAAGTATTTCTTATATCCTAAAAGCCAAAGACAGAAAGAGCAATCTAGTGATGGTTATTTTTTAAGGGAATTGTCTAAAGTGGTCCAAGAAAAATTACTTTGTTTTGGTTAAAAATGTCCAAAGTTAGAGCTTAGAGGGTTTGCAAAGTAAGTGCCTTGGATTGTCATTTTAAATAGCATTTCTTTGAGCTAGGGTGTTGCGAGGTGCTTCTCTTCTCTGATCCTTTAAAACTGAGTGTGCCATGTAGTATTAGTATTTTAAAAGAGGACGTTATAGTTTGTTTATCTATGTGCTTCTAAACTACAGATTCCTTGAGAATAATCACCAGGCCCCATTCATCTGTGTTTCCGCGTGCCGCAGTGTTTGAGTACAGTAGGGGTAGGAACAGAATAAACATTGGTTGAATGAATATACGGCGATTGTTCTGTCTCTGAAAGCAGATAGTCCACATTGCTGAATGAGGGTGGATTCAGATGATTCAGAAACCAAACAAGCAGGTGGTAGATCCTATTCTATGCTGCGGCTGTCACTGGCCCAAGCAGAGTAATGTCCTTGAGGGAGACAGATGGGCTGCTCTGAAGGGGCCGCTTGTGTGGGTTCTCCTTATGAGATCACTGTAGTCTAGGTCTCCCTTGCTTCTGTATCCAGATACTTAATGTATACATCATTGAGTACCTCCTGTGTGCTAGGCATTATACTATCATGCTATCATGGTTGAGGACAACATGGTATGAAAACAATCCTGTTTTCTGTCCTCCTAGGACTCCTAATCTGTTAAGAGATGACAGACATTATTCAGATAACCCCAACAAATATATAATGGCAGACAGGCAAGTTCTATAGAGGAAAAGGGCAGGAGGCGATGAGTGCACACAACTGGAGCTGTTAACCTGTCTTGGAGAGCGATGAAGACTTTCCTGAAGAATTGTTTGAGCTAAGAACTGACAAATCAGTAGGCGTTAACTAAACAAAGAGAAGATGGGGACATCCTAAAAGGGGGGCAGCATATACAAAGCCCTGTGGTAGAAGAGATCATAGCATGTTTGAGGAATCAAATCTCAGGGCTGGTGTTTAGCATAGCAACAAGGACACCCACGTCACACGTTGGATTGCCAGATTTGATACGTCCACCCCACTCCAGCTTCCTGCTTAACGCATACCACGGTGGGCAGCAGTGATGGCTCAAGTAATTGTGTCCCTACCACTAATGGAAGAAGACCTGGATTGAGTTCCTGGCTCCTAGCTTCGGCCATAGCCTCCGTCCAACCCCGGCTATTACAGCCATTTGTGGAGCGAACTAGTAGATGGGATCTCTCTCTTTTTCTCTTTCTCTCTGTATGTGTCTGCCTTTCACATAAAAAAGATTTCAATTTTAAGCTGCTGTGATACAGAGCACGAGTGTGGAGAGTCAGAGACCAAAAGTTGGTGAAGGGGGCAGAGGAAGATGTTTAAATATAAGCAGATTTATGTTTGAAGAGGCTCCTGGCTGGTGTGGGAAACTGATTTGAGAAGGGCAGGGGTGGATGGAGGAGATCAACAAAGAAGTTATTGCACCTGTGCAGATTGTGCCTCGTAGTGTTAGTCATAGTATTTGTAATATCGTAAGAAACCTTGCACCTGCCTGAACAGACGTATTCTTTCCTAGCCCCACGTGAGAGTGTTTTTCTGCTAGCTCACCTGTCAACACTAAGCAAGAGGTCTGAGGCTCTGCCCACTTACTGCTGCTAGCAGTTGTCTGACCCTGGGGTGAGCCTGGGCTAAAGGTGGGCTTGGGAATGAATGGAAAGAAGAGTGCCATCTTCCAGAGGCGGCCAGAATTCTTAGCCCAGAGTTCCAAAGGAGTTGTCTGTACTTACTTTGTCCTTTCATGTGTCTCCAACTCACCACCTGTTTGACTTGTGCCCTTCCTATCCTACAGTAAAGTCACCAAGGATCTCCCAGCTATGGAGATGAGCAAACAGGGAGAGTGAGTAAAGGTTAGGAGGTGAAACATCTTGGTGAAGGTTAGGTGTGGAAGTGAGGGAGAAGAAGAACTCGGGTAGGAGTCCTGGGCTTCTGGCTTTCTTAGTACCGTTCTCTGAGAAAGTATTCAGTAGAGCAGGGTCAGACTGGAGATGAAGATATGATTTTGGTTTCAGACATCGTAGATTAGAAGTTTCTTTAAAATTTCACTTGAGATTCTCAAGGGGGAATGTTTGTAAATAAACATGTGGATCTGAAACTCAAGAAACATCTGGATTAGAGAAAAAAATTGGCTGGGGCCAGCGCCGTGGTGCAGTGGGTTAATCCTCCGCCTGTGGCACCAGCATCCCATATGGGCACCAGCTCTAGTCTCGGCTGCTCCTATTCCAACCCAGCTCTCTGCTGTGGCCTGGGAAAGCAGTAGAAGATGGCCCAAGTCCTTGGGCCCCTGCACCCACGTAGGAAGAAGCACCTGGCTCCTGGCTTCGGATTGGCACAGTTCCAGCCGTTGCAACCACCTGGGGAGTGAACCAATGGAACCAGGCCATAGCAGAGAGCTGGATCAGAAGTGGAGCAGCCAGTACTCGAACCAGTGCCCATAGGAGATGCTGGCGCTGCAGGCTAGGGCTTTAACCCACTGTGCCACAGCGCCGGCCCCCCTTCTCTGAATATTTTTAAGTGCCTAAAATGAAATGGATATACATGCAGAGAAACACAATTAATATGAAATATTTGTTTATATGTTTGTATTATATATATCTTACTAATATATGTTTTTTAAAATTCAGACAAGCGTTTTGATGCAAAAAATTTGACAGCTATGCATATGAGAGTTTTCGTGGTCAGTTATCAGATTTTGGTAACTGTGACTTTGATAATTTACATAAACAATTGAAAACCAATTTGCCTTTATAATACTTATAGTATGTGGCACGGTTTATTTAGCACACTGCCCATTAACTGAGACATTAATGTTCAAACTGGATTAGGTATTTTTGTCATCCTCATTACTAAGCTAGGATTTTGTATTTATATATTCATTTATTTATATACATAAATTGTATATTTAATACATTTCCAGATGATCTATTGATATCCATTGAATATTCATTAAGTGCTGATAGATTATGGAAGTACACAGACACACACACACATACACAAACACACACACAAATACTTCAAAAAGCTCTTGAAAAACGGAACTAAGGGTGAGCCTTGGGGTTAAGCTGCTACTTGGGATGACCGCATCCCATATTGGAATGCCTGGAATCCAGACCCATTCCTGCTTCTGATCCAGCTTTCTGCTAATGTGCCTGGGAGGCAGCAGAAGATAGGCCAAAGTAGGTAGGTCCCTGCCATCCACCTGGGAGACCCTGATGGAGTTCTTGGCTCTTGACTTCAGCCTGGCCCAGCCCCTGATGTCTCAGGCATCTGGGATGTGATCCAAAAGATGGAGAATCTCTTTCTCTCTGCCTCTACTCCTCTCTGTCACTATGCTTTTCAAATAAATAAAACTTAAAAAAAAAAACAACAGAGATGGAAGAACTGAAACTTAAAATAGAAATTTATTTTGGTGAAAAATATTATCGAAATCCATGACTTGTTTTCTTATAATCCACATTTTTCCTTAAATATTTTGGAATATATATATATACACACACATACACACACACACACACCCCATTGGAGTAATATATATATATATATATATATATACCCATTTGGAGTAACCCAATGAATGTTGATAGAGCCTCTGGAAATATATAATATGAAGGTTAAAAGAAGAATAATTGAGATGGAAATGATTTCAAATAATGGCACGAAACAAAGAGTATCAAACTATCCATGCAAAACTCAGACACTGGAGTAGGAGAAAAGAGCAAACGGTAAAACCGTCTAAAGATTTTATGTGAGTGGATGGTATGACGAAGTTGGAGGAAAATGGGGATATGAAATTATTCTAAATATCTTATTAGAGAAGAAGTAGAGAAATCTCTAAAGTGAAAATTGTGGACTTTTTTTATATAGTATTAATGAACACATACAAAGAAAAGAAACGAAAGATAGGTGCCATGGCTCACTAGGCTAATCCTCCGCCTGCGGTGCTAGCGTCCCGGGTTCTAGTCCCGGTTGGGGTGCCAGAATCTGTCCCAGTTGCTCCTCTTCCAGTCCAGCTCTCTGCTGTGGCCCTGGAAAGCAGTGGAGGATGGCCCAGGTGCTTGGGCCCTGCACCCGCATGGGAGACCGGGGAGAGGTGCCTGGTTCCTGGCTTCGGATCGGTGCAGCTCGCCGGCTGCAGTGGCCATATGGGGGGGGTGAACCAACGGAAAAGGAAGACCTTTCTCTCTGTCTCTCTGTCTGTCTAACTCTGCCTGTCAAAAAAAAAAAAAAAAAAAAAAAGATAGATAAAATGAGGACAGATAGTAGAATTCAAAAATTAGCAAGCAGGGCCAGCACTGTAGCATAGTGGGTGAAGCCACTACCTCCTGTGCTGGCATCCCATGTGGGCATCGGTTTGAGTCCCGGCTGCTCTAATTCTGATCTAGCTCTCTGCTATGGCCTGGGAAAGCAGTGGAAGATGGCCCAAGTCCTTCAGCCCCTGCACCTGCACGGGAGGAAGCTCCTGGCTCCTGGCTTCAGATTGGTGCAGCTCTGCCCATTGTGTCCATTTGGGGAGTGAGCCAGCGGATGGAAGACCTCTCCCTCTCTCTGCCTCTGTCTCTCTGTATTTCAAACAAATAAATAAATAAATCTTTAAAAATTAGCAAGAGGGGCCAGCTCTGTGGCGCAGCGGGTTAACGCCCTGGCCTGAAGCGCCGGCATCCTATATGGGTGCCGGTTCTAGTCCCGGCTGCTCCTCTTCCAATCCAGCTCTCTGCTATGGCGGGGGAAAGCAGTAGAAGATGGCCCAAGTGCTTGGGCTCCTGTAGCCACATGGGAGACCTGGAAGAAGTCCTGGCTCCTGGCTTCGGATCGGCACAGCTCCGACTGTTGCAGCCATCTGGGGAGTGAACCATTGGATGGAAGACCTCTCTCTCTTTCTTTCTGCCTCTCCTCTCTCTGTTAACTCTGACTTTCAAGTAAAATAAATAAATCTTAAAAAAAAAATTAGCAAGAAAAACGTTGGAGGGGGGATTGGAGGAGAGCGCATTTAGCCTAAGAGTTAAGATGTCCACGTCCCACATCGCAGAGTACTTGAGTTCAATTCCTTGCTCCAACAACTCCCTCCAGCTACCCACTGCTGCCCTGTGAGGCAGCAATCATGGCTCCAGTAATCGTGTTCCTGTCCAGGACTGAGTTGGCGATGCCCAGCTTTAGTCCCAGTCAGAACCTTTGTGAGCACTGAGCCAGCAGCTGGGAGCTGCCTGTCTCTCTGACTCTTTATCTCTCAAGTAAATACTTTTTTGAGGGGGCAGGCATTTGGTGCAGAGATTAGGGGGCTGCTCACATCCCATGTCAGAGTGCCTGGGTTTGAGCCCTGACTCTGCTTCTGACTCCACACACTGAGAGACAACAGATACTTGACTCCCTGCAAACCGTATGAGAGACCTGGGTTAAGTTCCAGGCTTGGCTTTGACCTTATTCGGCTTCAGCTGTTGCAGGCATTTGCAGAGTCAGTGTCAGTAGGTGGAAGCTCTCCTCCCCACTCCTCTGCCTCTGAAATTAATTAAGTAGATATATATATATACATATATTAGAGATTTATTTTATTTATTTGAAAGACAGAGTTACAGAAAGGGGTAGAGGCAGAGAGAGAGGTTTTCCATCTGCTGGTTCACCCCCCAGATGGCTGCAATGGTCGGAGCTGCGGCGATCCGAAGCCAGGAGCCAGGCGCCAGGCTCCTCTTAACCTTTGAAGAATGCAGAGTTCCATACATATTTGATCTGTTAGTCTAACCAAACTTTGGAAACTCCCTAATTTATTTTGTGAGGCTGACATAATTTTATTATAGTTAATTTCTTGAAAAGATTTATTTATTTATTTGAAAGTCAGAGTTACACAGAGAGAGATGGAGAGGCAGAGAGAGAGAGAGAGAGAGAGGTCTTCTATCTGCTGGTTCACTCCCCAATTGGCTGCAATGGCTGGAGCTGCACCCATCCAAAGCCAGGAGCCAGGAGCTTTTCCCGGGTCTCCCATGCCGGTGCAGGGGCCCAAGGACTTGGGCCATCTTCCACTGCTTTCCCAGGCCATAGCAGAGAGCTGGATTGGAAGTAGAGCAGCCGGAACTTGAACCGGCGCCCATATGGGATGCTGGCACTGCAGGCAGCGGCTTTACCTGCTATGCCACAGTGCCGGATCCAGGTGACATAATTTTAAAGCCAAACTCCCACTAAGATAGTACTAAAAAAGGAACTGTGACTGAGGCCAGCATCATGGCACAGAGGGTTAAGCCAGCACCTGCTATGCTGGCATCCCATATGGGAGTTTTTGTTTCAGTTCCAGCTACTCAATTTCCAATCCAGCTTCCTGCTAAAGCACTTGGGAAGGCAGCTAAAGATGGCCCAAGTACTGGGGTCCTTGGTGCCCTTGTCACCAATGCGGGAGGCCAAGAGGCAGTTCCTGGTTCTTGGCTTCAGCCCAACCCAGACTTGGCTATTGTGACCAATTGGGAACTGAACTAGCAGATGGAAGCTCTCTTTCTGTAGCTTTGTCTTTCAAATGAGTAAATTTTTTTAAAGATTTATTTTATTTATGTGAAACACAGAGTTACAGAGAGAGGTAGAACCAGGGAGAGAGAGAGAGAGAATCTTTCATTCTGTTAGTTCACTCCCCAAATGATCACAATGGCCAGAGCTGAGCTGATCCAAAGCCAGGATCTTCTTCTGGGTCTCCTTGCAGGTGCAAGGGCCCAAGAACTTTGGCCATCTTCAAAGCTTTCCCAGGACATAGCAGAGAGCTGGATTGGAAGAGGAGCAGCCAGGACTTGAACCGGCATCTGTATAGGGTGCCAGCGATGCAGGCTGGGGCTTTAACTAACTGTGCCTCAGTGCTGCTTCTATGAGTAAATCTTAAAAAACAAAAACACCTATGGTCACCTCTACTAATGAACAGAAGCAAAAATTCCAATAAAATGTTAGCAAATGGAATCCAATAAATAAAAGTAACACATTATGACCACAATGGGTTATTCCAAACTTGTAAGGATGATTGACTAACAGGCAACAAAACAAAATAACTCATAAATTGTGTGCACCAAAGGAGAAAAACCTTAATATTATGTCAATAGATGCTAAAAAGACTTTAAGTTCAGTAGCTATTTTTTTAAAAAAGATTTTATTTATTTATTTGAGAGGTAGAGTTACAGATAGTTGAGAGGGGGAGAGAGAGAGAGAGAGAGAAAGATCTTCCATCTTCTGGTTCATTCCCCAAATGACTGCAATGGCCGGAGCTGAACCAATCCAAAACCAGGAGCCAGGAGCTTCTTCCGGGTCTCCCACGTGGGTGCAGGGGCCCAAGCATTCTGGCCATCTTTACTGCTTTCCCAGGCCATAGCAGAGAGCTGGATCGGAAGAGGAGCAGCTGGGACTTGAACCAGTGCCCACATGGGATGCTGGTTCTATAGGCTGGGGCTTTAAGCAGCTGTGCCACAATGCTGGCCCCAGTAGTCATTCTTACTAAGATTGTATAGTTTGCTCTTATCACATGCCAAGAGCAAGTGTGAACTATAATTTAGGGACAGAGGCAAATTAATGTCCTCTAATAAACTTGAGAACCTCATAAAAATAAAAATTTTAGTTAAAAAAAAAGAAATAATTGCACACAAAAAGGACTATATATCTCTAACCAACAGAGAGTAGCATTCAAAATGGCAAAATTTAGAAACTCTAGACATGGATGACCACAATCAGCATCATTGTTAAATATCATCCTGGAATTACTACAAGATAAGCCCACAGGAGTGGGCATTGTGGCTCAGTGGGAGGCTCGTATCCAAAATCCCAGTGTCTGGGATTAAGTCCCCCTCTAGTTCTGATGCAGCTTCCTGCTGATGTGGACCACGGGCGCACCAGATGATGGTTACTGTGCTTGGGGACCCTCCACCCATGTAGGAGACCTGGATGGAGTTCCAGGCTCCTGGCTTTTGCCTAGCCCAGTGCTGGCTGTTGTGAGCATTTGTGATATGAACCAGTGGGTAGAAGATGATCTCTTGCTCTCTTTCCCTCTCTCTGTTGCATTTATTAAAATAAATGAAGATACCTAAAAGAAACTTAAAAAAAAAAAAAAGGAGGTAAGACCAGCACTGGTTCTGTGGCGTAGAAGGCTAAGCCTCCACTTTCGGTACTGGTTTCCCATATGGGTGTTGGTTCTTGTCCCGCTCCTCTTCTGAACCAGCTTTTTGCTTATAGCCTAGGCAGTGGAAGATGGCCCAAGTGCTTGGGCCCCTGCACCCACGTGGGCGATGTGGAGGAGGCTCCTGGCTCCTGGCTCCTGGCTTCAGATCGGTGCAGCTCTGGCCACTGCAGCCATTCAGGAAGTGAACCAATGGAAGGAAGACCTTTCTCTCTGTCTCTCCTTCTCACTGTCTGTAACTCGACCTCCGCTCATCCCCCCACCTCCACCCCCCGCCCCCAAAAATGTGGTTTGAGGTAGACCTTCTTAACCAAGGTGACAAATGCAGATATTATGAGAGAAGAAACCACAATTTTACTAAATGAAATACTTCAAATATGTTTGTAGGTAAGCAACAAGTCGGAGGGGGAAATGAAATAGAGTGGACAGAGAGTTCACATTTACAATCGAAGAAATTCCCACAAATTGACCAGAAGGGAACTAATATTCCCACGGGAAAACAAAGGGCAGGAAGAAGCCAGTCACAGAACAAGTCCGAATGGGCACGAAGCACACGAGAAGGACCCAGCCTCACTAACAGGGAGATGCAAATGAAAGTAGCAGTGAGATGTTGCTTTTACTGATCGGACTGTGAAAGTTAATCAGATCACACTTAGTGCTGGCGGGCCTGCGGAAAAAGTATGGTAGGTAAGTTGTTATAGCCTATTGGAAAGTGTTCCAGCAACATCTATTACAAATCAAACTGTATCCTTTCATCTGCAAATCTAACTTCAGGGTAGGCATCCTATAAAAGAAAAGCATTGCAATACATCTAGGAGGATGTTTATTGCGTCATCGTTCACAGTGATTAAACACTGACATTAAAGAGAACTTCATCATCCAAAGCTATGATTGAATGAATTATGATGGACCTAATGCAATTATTAAAAAGAATAGGGGGAAGGCAGGTGTTGTGGTGCAACAGGTTAGTCTGCTGCTGGGGGTGCCCGCATCCCATATTGGAGTGCTTGGTTCAAGTCCCAGCTATTCTGCTTCTGCTCCAGCTTCTTACTAATGAGCCTGGGAGGCAGAGTGTGATGGATGATCTCTTACGTCTCTGCCACCCATGTGGAGACCTGGATGGAGTTTCTGGCTCCAGGTTTCTGCAAGGCCTAGTCCTGGCTCTTGCAGGCATTTAGGGAGTGAACCAGCAAATGAAAGATTTGTGTGTCTGTCTGTCTGTCTCTCTGCCTTACAAATAAGTAAATTTAAAAAGCGGTTGGGCGGGGGGCAGTCAGGCATTTGGAGCAATGTTTAGGATGCCTGCACTCATATTGGAGCACCTGGATTTGAGTCCTGCTTCTGCTTCCAGTTCTAGCTCCCTGCTAATACCACCCTAGGAGGCAGCAGAGGATGGCTCAAGTATCTGGGCTCCTGCCACCCATATGAGAGACTTGGACTGAGTTCCAGGCTCCTGGCTTCAGCCTGGCCCAGTCCTGGCTGTTGTGGGCATCTGGGGAGTAAAGCAGAGGATGGAAAATCTCTCTGTGGCTATGTCTGTCTCTGTCTCTCTGCATTTCAGAGAGAGAGAGAGGAGATCAAAGGTATACAAGTTTATATGGTAGGATTTGAAAAGAGGAAACTAAGTTGTATGAAGAATTTATGTGGCCGGCGCCGCGGCTCACTAGGCTAATCCTCTGCCTTGCAGCGCTGGCACACCAGGTTCTAGTCCCGGTCGGGGCGCCGGATTCTGTCCCGGTTGCCCCTCTTCCAGGCCAGCTCTCTGCTGTGGCCAGGGAGTGCAGTGGAGGATGGCCCAAGTGCTTGGGCCCTGTACCCCATGGGAGACCAGGAGAAGCACCTGGCTCCTGCCATTGGATCAGCGCAATGCACCGGCCGCAGTGCGCTGGCTGCGGTGGCCATTGGAGGGTGAACCAATGGCAAAAGGAAGACCTTTCTCTCTCTCTGTCTCTCTCACTGTCCACTCTGCCTGTCAAAAAAAAAAAAAAAAGAATTTATGTAATTCGTGAAAGATTGCACAATAAGTAGTATAAGAAGTAGAGTCAGGATTGAAGAAGTCTGGTTCCAGAGTCCATGAATTTAGTCACTGTATGATGTCACTTTTAAGGGAAAGTGAATAGAAAGTTGTAGATAATAACAAAAGAAGACAGAGAGGTACAACTAAATGCCATAAGGTCAAAGGCACAAGGGACACAGGTGGACTAATGATCCAGTAGCAATTATTAGGGAGTGTTCCCCACTCCCGCTGACTTCCTTGTCACCACAATTACATCCACTAAGACAGGACTCGGGGCTTCCCTTCCCAGTGGTTGGGGAATGGACTTCCTTAGGCCGCCAGAGGTCACTCCGTCTCCCTTTGGTGGAGTATCGGCCACAGGTAGTGCGGTGTCTTAGGTCCTGCTTTGCTTCCGTGCTTTCTCTCTGCTAGCACTGCCCTCGCGGCTGCTGCTGCAGCTTCTGCTATTCTGGGCGATGGGAGACGGGAGGCCGCTCTTCTCCCTGCCACACGGCGGAGGAATGTGGTTCAGGAATGTGGGCTCAGGTATCAGCTCTGCTGTGGACCACGTTGTGAGCCTGAGCCAGCCGCAGCCCACCTCAGCCTCAGTTTCCCCACTTGCAAAGTGAGCCTGTAGCAGAGGTTGACCACCAAGATTAATTGGGATAAGAAAAGCTCAAATGCTTAGTGCGGCTGTGACAAACAAAGAATGTTTGCCCCAGTGCTGGCATTTATGTCTGGTGGGTTTTTCTTTACTTTTCAGCTCACAGCTTTTTTTTCCCCGTTGTTTACTTTGGGATGCCAACAAAGCAAGATGCTGGGCAAAAAGCCAGCTGTTTTACTTTGCATGTCCTCTAAATTTTGAATGTATCCTTTATGTATATTAAGTTCACATTTACATTTTTCATCCTCAGTTTAAATATTGCAATGAATAAGATTTCCCACATGTTGTCAATATCACCATTTTAAAGTAAAAAAAAAAAAAAGCTTACTATAGTCGTATAACTTTTGAATTCATTGAGTGGAATGTAAACCTCAAAAGAGGTCTAGAATGACAGCTCTGAACAGCAAGGGTGTCATGTCAGATCGTACTTGGCCAAGCTAACCATTCCTTTTAGAGGCACTTGGCTGTGAGTGAAACGAAATAAAGACACACAAAAAGCACTAAGAGAAGCCGTAAGACAATAGCATCTAGGAGAAAGAAGAGAACAAAAGGGATTTAGCAAGAGCAAAAAGAGAAACACCATCAGTAGATGCAGAAGGAAGAAGCAGGGGCAAGGACAGAGACAAACTGTCTCAGGACAATGGGGACCCAGCAGGGACAGTAATAGGTGACCACCTGAGTGTGGTGGGGAATGATGACTGGCTATCCAAACGTTAGAGCTGTTGTAGGACTTAGTTCCACAAAGCTTGGGTGTATAGCCAGAATGGTTTTATGCCTTTTTTCCTATAAACCTTTGTGATGGAGAAGCCCCATCTCCTGGGTTAAGCTGGGAATGCCTTTCTTTCCTTTAGCCTGAAAGGACTTATAGTGCAGCGATCAGCCCCAGGAGTGGGGTTGCAAGGGGCAGGAGTTTTGAGGAAGCGAATGTGACAACCACAAGGTGGTAAGCGAAGAACCTTCTTCCCGTCAGTTACAGGATAGCATGTTAGGGGCACAGGCTCTGCAGTCGGCTGGCCTGCATGTAGATCTTGGCTTTGTTGCAGGTCTTTGGGAAAGTTTCTGCACCTGTCTGGGCCTCGGTTTCATTTGTAAATGGGATGTGTGTCTTGTAGCTGCTGTAACACATTACCGCACACATGGTGGCTTAGCAACAGAAAGTGATTCTTTGAGTCTAGACGTTTGAGATCAGTTTTACCAAGCTAAAATCAAGGTGCTTGTTGGGCCATGCTCCATCTGAAGGCTCTAAGACAGAAGCTTTGCCTAGCCTCTTCCAGCCGTTGGTGCCCGCCAGCATTCCTTAGCTTGTGGTTGTGTCACTGCAGTCTTTGACGCTATGGTCACACTCCGTTTTCCTTCTTTGTGTCAAATTTTCTACTTGCCTCCCTCTAATAAGGACACACATGATTATATTTAGGGCCCAGGATAAACTCCTAATCTCAAGATTATACCTTTTGACTTCCTAATCCCTGTAACCTGAGCATATTACCTTATATGGCAAAGGGGTGAATATTACCCATTGCATAATAAAGAATTCAACTGGCCTTTATCTCTTGTATGTGAGCTTTATGTCAGCAATCCATTAGAAAAACATTTATTAATAGATAGTAGAATTACTATGGGGAATAAATCTGACTTCACCCGTGGATCTATGGCCACCAGCAGTTTCAGACTCAAGTAATCACAATTTTTTTGTTGTGGTTCAAGAGGTAGAGAGAGAGAGAGCTTCCATTCACTGGTTCACTTCCCAAATACCCACAATGTCCAGGACTAGGCTGAGCTGAAGTTGGCAACTCAATCCAGGTCTCATTTAACCACTTGAGCCATCACCAGCTGCCCCCAGGGTTTTTATCAACCCGAACTGTGGACAGGAGTCAAACCCAGGATCTCTGAAAAGAGAAACAGGTGTCCCAGCTGGCATCTCAGCTGCTAGGTCAAACACCCACCCTCTAAGCACAATTTTTTTTTTTTGACAGGCAGAGTGGACAGTGAGAGAGAGAGACAGAGAGAAAGGTCTTCCTTGGCCGTTGGTTCACCCTCCAATGGCCACTGCGGTCGGCGCGCTGCGGCCGGCGCACCGCGCTGATCCGATGGCAGGAGCCAGGAGCCAGGTGCTTCTCCTGGTCTCCCATGGGGTGCAGGGCCCAAGCACTTGGGCCATCCTCCACTGCACTCCCTGGCCACAGCAGAGAGCTGGCCTGGAAGAGGGGCAACCAGGGCAGAATCCGGCGCCCCAACCTGGACTAGAACCCGGTGTGCTGGCGCCGCAAGGCGGAGGATTAGCTTAGTGAGCTGCGGTGCCGGCCCAATTTTTTTTTTTTAAACCAGAAAAGAAAGAAGTATTATTCTCTGACCTCTGATTTTAAAAATCCCAGGGAAATGTTAATTAGCTTGTCTTGAGTTATGCTCCCATCCCTGTGCCCCAGGTAAACACAGGTCTGTGATTAGAAGAGAGGGAGGAATCTGGGAGGGCAAAAAGAAAGGATTGCACTGCCTCAGGGAATACATGTAGGGGGAGCTTCTGAATTCTGGCAGAATCTAAGAGGGAAAATAGGAGCTTAAATTTCAAGAGTTCAACACCAACGAGCAGCAAGGACAGGGTTAGAGCAGGCATTTTTGCTCATACAGACGCAAGATTTAAGGGATCAATGAAGGCTGTGGCCTTAGCATTAATAGATTACAGGGTTGTGGGACAAATTTGGACATAATATCCAGGTTACTGAAGAATCTGAATGATATTGTGGAAGGAATTTAAAACCACAAAAACTATACACAAACACATATATATATTTAAAAGATTTATTTATTTATTTGAAATAGTTACACAGAGGAGAGGCAGAGAGAGAGAGAGGGAGAGGTCTTCCATCCAATGGTTTACTTCCCAATTGGCTGCAATGGCTGGAGCTGCACTGATCTGAAGCCAGGAGCCAGGAGCTTCTTCCAGGTCTCCCATGTGGCTGCAGGGGCCCAAGGACTTAGGCCATCTTCTACTGCTTTCCCAGGCCATAGCAGAGAGCTGGATCAGAAGTGGAGCAGGTGTGTCTCGAACTGGCGCTCATATGGGATGCCAGCACTGCAGGCCAGGGCGTTAAACCACTGTACCACAGCACCAGCCTCCACATATATATTTTAAAATGAAACCTGACAATAACAGGCATGGGTACCTAACATTTTTTTTTTAAATATTCATTTTTCATTTGAAAGGCAGAGTTACAGAGAAGCAGAGGTAGAAAGAGAAAGAGAGAGAGAGAGGTCTTCCATCTGCTGGTTCACTCCTCAAATGGCTGCTATGGCTGGAGCTGGGCCATTCCAAAGCCAGGAGCCAGGAACTTCCTCCAGGTCTCACATGTGGGTACAGGGGCCCAAGGACTTGGGCCGTCTTCCAGTGCTTTCTCAGGCCATCAGCAGGGAGCTGGATCAGAAGAAGAACAGTTGGAACACAAACCGGTGTCCATAGCTTTACTTGCTATGCCACAACGCCAGCCCCTATACACACATGTTAATACTCACAGGGATAGATAGGCGATAGATAGATAGATAGATAGATAACCAAACTATTTACAGTACTTTTGAAAAATGGACTTGAGAGACACTTGAATTTTTTTTAACTTTTTACATGTTCATATTGCTTAGATATTTTGCAACTAAAGAAAATATTTTCTAAAAATGAAGACGGTAGGGGAAAATGGATTTCTCATTGTTGTCAGATTGTCCTTACTTGGCTCTAGATTCTGTAATATTGTCCTCTCTCACTGGTTATTAAAAATATTTTTGGGGAGTCAGCATTGTGGTGTAACTGGTAAAGCTGCTGCCTGCGACACCGCATTCTATGTGGGCACTGCTTTGGGTCCCGGCTGCTCCACTTCTGAGCCAGCTCTCTTCTGTGGCCTGGGAAAAGCCGTGGAAGATGGCTCGAGTGCTTGGGCCCCTGCACCCATGTGGGAGACCCGGAAGAAGCTCCTGGCTCCTGACTATGACCTGGCTCCTCTCTGGCTGTTGTGGCCATCTGGGGAATGAACCAACAGATGGAAGATCTCCCTCTCTCTCTCTCTCTTTCCCCACCCCCCCGTAGGCGGTGGCTTACAGAGAACCAACAGATGGAAGATCTCTCTCTCTCTCCCCCTCTCTCTTTTTAGCTCTGATTTTCAAAATAAATAAATAAATCTTAAAAATATTGGCATAAATAATGCCTGTTTTATGCTTCATATATACAGGGAATCTTAAAAATGTTCATAGAAAATGTATACTACGAAAAAATCGTGCATAGATTCCAAAAAAGTTTTGCACCAAAATAGATTCATACTAACTTGTTATAACATGTATGAATAGGATCTGGTTGGAGGCACAAAGAAGGATAAAATATCAGTGTGAAAAGAGCCCTTACCAGAGTCAAACAAATTCAGCTAAAATTGAACCAAGAACATCAAATTTATGGTGAAGCTTGGGGAGGAGAACGCTGAAATCATTGGTGCTTTACAAATATCTTATTGGGACAGTGTCTCAAAGAGATCAGCAGTTCATAAACGTGTAATTAGTTTTAAGGGGTAAAGAATAGGCATTTAGTCTAACGGTTCAGACACTTGTGTGGACACCCACATCCATATGGAGTGCCTGGGTTTGGTGCCTGGCTCTGGCTCCGACTCCGACTCCGACTCTTGATTCCAGCTTCCTACTGACACACAGCCTGGCAGGTAACAGCTGATGACTCAAGTAAGCTGACTTCCTGTCACCCACATGGGCAACCTGGATTGAGTTCCATGCTCCTCATTTTGCTGGGCCTGGACTCAGCCACTGTGGGCATTTGGAGAATGAACTAGAGGAGCATCTCTCTCTCTCTCTCTCTCTCTCTCTCTCTCTCAAATACATCAACAAAAATTAAAAAAAAAAAAAAACAAAGAAAGGCCAAGGTGATTTTGAAGATGAAGCTCATAGTGGCAGACCATTCACATCAATTTGCAAGGAAAGCAATTTATCCTGTGTATGCTGTAAGTGAAAAGGAGCAGGCCGGCGCTGCGGCTCACTGGGTTAATCCTCCGCCTGCGGCGCCAGTACTCCGGGTTCTAGTCCCGGTCAGGGTGCCAGATTCTGTCCCGGTTGCTCCTCTTCCAGTCCAGATCTCTGCTGTGGCCCTGGAAGGCAGTGGAGGATGGCCCAGGTACTTGGGCCCTGCACCTGCATGGGAGACCAGGAGGGGGCACCTGGCTCCTGGCTTCAGATCAGCGCAGCGTGCCGGCTGTAGCGGCCATTTGGGGGGTGAACCAATGAAAGGAAGACCTTTAAAAAAAAAGAAAAGAAAAGGAGCAACAGATAATAGCAGAAACAAATAACTGACATTGTAGAAATCCTATTGGTTCAGCTTACACAATCCTGGCTGAACAATTCAAGAGGAGCAAACTTTCTGCTTGATGGCCATCAAAACTGGTGTATTCTGATCAGTTGCAAACAAGAGCAAAGCTTTCATTGGAAATTTTTAACAATTACAGTCAAGATCCTGAAGCATTTCTTTGGAGAACTATAACAGTAGATGAAACATGGCTCTATCAATACAATCATGGGGGCTAGTGCTGTGGCATAGCAGGTAAAGCCACAGCCTGCAGTGCTGGCTCCACTTCTGACCCAGCTCTCTGCTATGGCCTGGAAACGCAATAGAAGACGGCCCAAGCACCCGCGTGGGAGACCCGGAAGAAGCTCCTGGCTCCTGGCTTCAGACTAACGCAGCTCCGGCCGTTGCGGCCATCTGGGGAGTGAACCAGCAGATAGAAAACCTCTCTTTCTCTGCCTCTCTGTAACTCTGCCTTTCAAATAAATAAATAAATGAATCTTTTTTTAAAAAAATATGATCATGAAGACAATGCACAATCAAAGCAATGGCTACCAAAGAGTGGAGATGGCCCTGTCAAAGCTAAAGCAGACAGGTCAAGGGCAAAGGTCACGACAGCAGTGAGCTGTGGGTGACTTAACCACTAGGCCAAATGCCTGCCCAGTGTTTGGATTTTTATTTCTTAAATCATGTGAATATATTGCCTACTAAAAATAGCTTTTTAGAAAAGTAGCACTCAAAGATCAGATGAAGGTAGCATGCATACAATCAGCCCTCTCTCACCGTGCTCCCCTGCAGCGCAGAGGTTGGAAAGCTAAAACTACCCTTTCTAGACCTTCTCACAGCTGGATCGCTGGATGTGGTTTAAGTCCTCCACAGACACACGTCTAAGGGGCTTGAATCTGGAACTGAGGGAAAGTAGGGGAGAAAATGAGTGGCATGTGAGGATTTAGTAAGCCACGGCTCTGGGGCCCTCTGCACCCTGGGTGGTGGTGGCCAAGGCCTTGTGCTCCTGGAGCCAACCTTTGCAACAGTGGCTTTCTACTTTCCTCCTTATCTGATGTGACACAGCTGACAGCATTCCTGGTGAAAGCTCCTGCCTGACTTAAATCCTTCAGTAGCCAGTTCTGAGGATACATTGTTACAACGGTGAGCTTGTTTGTGACAGGCTGTCTGAGGTCTGCAGATACTGAGCCAAGGCTGACATCGCTGGCAGGGGTTGTGGTTATTTAAATCATGCTATCTCCTATGGGGCTCATGAATGGTGAGAAGGGATGAGATAGTTTTCAAAAGAAGGGAGAAGTGCTGGATATACCATATACCGTAGATATTTAACAGAGTCTACCCCTTGACCATCGTGCAAATAAGCACACACATACATGCATATACATGTAATATGTATAAGTACCCTTTATACCCACACATACCAAATTTTCCTATCTTGTGTCACAGCAAGCTAAGCCACCACCTGGGACAGCAACATCCCATACTGGAGTGCCAGTTGGATTCTCAGCTGCTCTGCTTATGGTCCAGCTTCCTGCTAATGCACCTGCAAGACGGCAGCAGATGACCCAAGTGCTTGGGCCCCTGACACCTATGCGGGAGACCCATATGGAGCCCTGGATACCTTGGTTTTGGTCTGGCCTACACCTGGCTGTTGTGGCTGTTTGGGAAGTGAACCAGTGGGTGGAAGATCTCTCTGTACTCTGCCTTTCAAATAAATAAAGAAATACATCTGAAAACAAAACCCCCTACCTAATGTAATGGCATAATACTGCATATAACTTCAAGAACATTCATATACCATTTTTTTTCTAGTTACTGCACCCAGCTCTGAGTATAGCATCTCTGGGGGGTGTTCAGTCTTCTCAGTCAGCTGCAGATCTTACAACCTGTGGTCAGAATAAAACATTTGATGCCTAGCAATGTACCTTATACACAACAGTGGAGGAAAATCAGGGCTCCTTGTTTAGACTGAATTGCGTCTCTCCCTCCCCCAAGTCATGTGTCAAGGTCCTACACCCCAGGACCTCAGGATGTGATTCTGGACACCATGGGCCCTTATGATTCCCATTCAGATGTCATTTTATTTATTTATTTATTTATTTATTTATTTATTTTTTTTTTTGACAGGCAGAGTGGACAGTGAGAGAGAGAGACAGAGAGAAAGGTCTTCCTTTGCCGTTGGTTCACCCTCCAATGGCCGCCGTGGCCGGCGCACCGCGCTGATCCGATGGCAGGAGCCAGGAGCCAGGTGCTTTTCCTGGTCTCCCATGGGGTGCAGGGCCCAAGCACCTGGGCCATCCTCCACTGCACTCCCTGGCCACAGCAGAGGGCTGGCCTGGAAGAGGGGCAACCGGGACAGAATCCGGCGCCCCGACCGGGACTAGAACCCGGTGTGCCGGCGCCGCTAGGCGGAGGATTAGCCTAGTGAGCCGCGGCGCCGGCCCAGATGTCATTTTTTAAAAAGATTTATTGGCCGGCGCCGCAGCTCACTAGGCTAATCCTCTGCCTGTGGCGCCGGCACCCCAGGTTCTAGTCCCGGTTGGGATGCCGGATTCTGATGCGGTTGCTCCTCTTCCAGTCCAGCTCTCTGCTGTGGCCCGGGAGGGCAGTGGAGGATGGCCCAAGTCCTTGGCCCTGCACCCACATGGGAGACCAGGAGGAAGCACCTGGCTCCTGGCTTCAGATCAGCGCAGCGTGTCGGCCGCAACGCGCCAGCTGTAGCGGCCACTTGGGGGGTGCACCAACGGAAAAAGGAAGACCTTTCTCTCTGTCTCTCTCTCTCACTGTCTAACTCTGCCTGTCAAAAAAAAAAAAAAGATTTATTTATTTATTTGAAAGTCAGAGTTACCCAGAAAGAGGAGAGGCAGAGAGAGAGAAAGCGTGTGTGTGTGTGTGTGTGAGAGAGAGAGAGAGAGGTCTTCCATTTGATGGTTCACTCCCCAATTGGCCACAATGGCTGGAGCTGTGCCGATCCGAAGCCAGGAGCCAGGAGCCAGGAGCTTCTTCCAGGTCTCCCATGTGGCTGCAGGGGCCCAAGGACTTGGGCCATCTTCTACTGCTTTCCCAGGCCATAGCAGAGAGCTGGATCAGAAGTGGAGCAGCTGGGTCTCAAATCGGTGCCCATTTGGGATGCCGGCGCTTCAGGCCAGTGGGTTAACCTGTTGTGCCACAGTGCCGGCCCCTGAGATGTCATTTTGGAAGTGACTTCTCTTGCACCAAGACAGACGAACTTATGGTAAAGGCCCACAAGTGCCTCCCAGCAGTGGCTGTTGGGATTTTGGACCAAAAATGTCCCTTTGCTGTTCCCGAGAACAATTACTAGCTTGTTATTGGTCATCCATGGAGATGGAGGGACATAAAATAATTAGACTGAGAAACCCATTGTGTCTCAGGTGACCCCAAGGAAGCAGTGTGATTGGAAAGGCAGTGTCCAGAAAAGTTCCATACTAAAGTGACAATGGCTTATCCAAGAGCATGGAGGAGGAGCTGTGCGAGGGGCACCCATGAAACCCACAAGCAGGCAGCCTGCTAGCCTCTAGGACCCATGCTGGGACAATCTGAGGAGCTGCCAGGATCTGTTGCCGGGTGGACAGTACCCTACGAAGAGCTCTCAATTGACCAAAGAACAGCTTGGCATGCTGACAGCAGTTTCAATACGTTAGGGACAGTGTCTTGTTCGGAAATGTTTTCATGAAGACCAGTAGATGGGACCCTGGCAGGCTGGGACAGTGTTGTAGCCCAGAAGGTTAAGCTGCTGCTTACATCGCCGCATCCCATATCAGGGTGCTGGTCTGAGTCCCTCTTGTTGTGCTTCTCATCCGACTCCCTGCTAACGCACATGGGAAGGCAGCAGAGGATGGCCCAACTGCTCAGGCTCCTGCCACCCATGTGGGAGGCCCGGAAGGAGCTCCAGGCTCCTGGCTTCATCCTGGCCCGGCCCTGCTTGTTGAGGCCATTTGGGAAGTGAACCAGCAGATGGAACATCTCTCTCTCTCTCTCTCTCTCTTTCTCTCTCTCTCTGTCACTGCCTTTCAATGACATTAAAAACAACAACAAAAACAAAAACAAAAGGCCAGCAGATGGAGCAACTCTTACTAAAGAAATTAAGACTATATTAGCTTGATGGACTGAATTGCATGCTGTTTTCCTAGTAGTGATAGAAAAATTGAGCAATGGCAAAATGGCCTCTGTGCTCAGGTTTCTCCTGATTGGGGGCCGTAGCCAATGATCTGATCACATGGTCAGATTGACAAGAAATGGAAAACCCAACTATTAAAGGGATGCCTGAATGGGGTGCAGCCCTGTGGAAATCACTCTGGGGGTTTAAGGGGTGCATTAAAGTAGGACATATCAATGTCTATCAGGAGAACCCCATTTGGGATCAGAAAGTGATTGGAACCAACAAGTGGACTTCTTGGTAGATTCCCTTGGAGTGGCCACATGGGTCCACAAAATGAGTGGACAGGGCAGCTGCTGCAGCGCAGAGATGGGCTGAGTCTGCACATCTTCCTATCACACCTTCAGAGGCAAAAATGCCAACAAGAAATGTTCCATCAATGAGAGAGATGGACTGCAGGTGGCTACCGGGAGGTCCCCAGGGTAAGGCCTGGGACACAGTGGTAAGCGGATCACATTGGACCCAAGCCTTAGCCCTGTGGCTATAAATGGGTCCTGACAGCAATAGATACCTGCTCTGAACTGGGCTTTGCATTGCCAGTGGTACATGCAAAGGCTCAAAATACTATTAAAGCATTGGGACAGAAGGTGCTGTGCCATTTTGGGTCTCTGAGCTACACTTCTTCAGCCCAGAGTCTCCACTAGTGAGCAAAGAAATTGCATATCAAATGAACATACAGTGTTGTATGCCGCCCGCAGAGCAGCGATTGCATAGAGAACTGAGATGGGCGGTGAGACATCTGCTGTCTAAATGGGGAGATAAAGGCAGGTGGGGCTGGCTTACAGGTCTTCAGTGTGAGCTCGCACTCAGCAAGAGTGGAACGAGAGAATTGTCTCCACTCAATTTCTCTCCATTTTCCCGGTGGATTTGCGCTATAAGGAGGGATGTTTTCTGTTTTTTTGTTTGTTTGTTTGTTTATTTGTTTTAAGTAGCACACAACTGCTAGTTTGTCTGACTTAAGCAGTTGGAATGGCCTCAGTGTTGTATGATTGTATTGTTAGAAAATGAAGGGCTGGTTCTGTGGTGCAGTGGGTTAACGCCCTGGCCTGAAGTGCCGGCATCCCATATGGGCACCAGTTCTAGCCCCAACTGCTCCTCTTCCAATCCAGCTCTCTGCTATGGCGGGGGAAAGCAATAGAAGATGGCCCAAGTGCTTGGGCCCCTGTAGCCACGTGGGAGACCCAGAAGAAGCTCCTGGCTCCTAGCTCCTGATTTTGGATCGGTGCAGCTCCAGCTGTTGCGGCCACCTGGGGGAGTGAACCAACTGCTGGAGGATCTTTCTCTTTGTCTCTCTCTCTTACTGTCTGTAACTCTCTCTCTCAAATAAATAAATAAAATATTTTTTAAAAAAAGAATTAACTTGTCGATTGTTTAGAAAAAAAGAAACTTTTCATGGAAGCTGGTAATTTTAAATATTTTTAAAAATTGTATACTGTACCTATGTATTACTAAAAAAAAGCTTTTAGTAATACACAAGAGGAGAGCATCTTCCCTGTGCTCTGGCAGTGGGAAGAGCTTCCATATGGAGGAAACCTTTGAGCTCAGATCTTAGACAGGATCCTTTGCTACTGTATTTTGGAAAACACTTGAACCGTGTTTTTTTGTGGACCACTGCCTCCCGAACCATTCACAAAGATCCCTTGCTCTAGGTCTCAAGCAGGAAAGGAGTCAACTAGGCCCTTCCCTTTGGCACTCTCTCTCTGACAGGCAGCATTAGGCTGCCCTGAGCACATGTGTGGTCCTGACGTCATGTGATCCTATTTGTACTCAAACACACGTTTATGTCTCGCTATGAAATACAGACTTGGTCTTCCTCCTTGTTTCCTGGTATATGGCTCCTAAAGTCGTTGGGATCTCCATAGTCTGTAAGTGGCCTTTTGTATGTTGAGCTGACTGGTAGCTGGCAGCCTGTGGGTTGCATCAGGAAGGGGTCACAGGAAAGACCAAGGCTTCATTAGGGAGGACTGGAAATGTTTAGCCTAGCCCCTCAATCTCCAAGGAAGAGAGAGAAGCTGAGATAAGTGATTGCCAATGGCCAAGGACTGAATTGTGCCGACGAAGGAAGCCTCCTTAGAAGTCCAGAGGGACGGAGTTCAAGTGCACTTCCAGATGGCAGATCCTCTAGTGGCTCCCGGATGGTGGCACATCCAGAGAGGTCATAGGAGCCTGCTCCCCTTCTCCCTGTGCCTTGCCCTACCTATCTGTTCATCTGATGTCCTTCAGTTACCCTTGTAATATCCTTTGGAGTAAACTAGTAATCTCAGTGTTCGAGTTCTGAAGCTGGAGGAGGGCGTGGTGGGAACCTTGATCGGTTGGGAGCCCAGGTGAAACAACCTGGGGCTTTTGATTGGCGTCCAAAGTGAGGGGTACAGTCTTGGGGACTGAGCCGTTAGCTGGTGGGTCTGACGCTGTATCCAGGTATTTTTTTTAAAGATTTATTTATCTATTTATTTGAAAGGTAGAGTTACAGAGAAGCAGAGGCAAACAGAGATGAGAGAGAGAGGTCTTCCATCCGCTGGTTCACTCCCCAGATGGCTGCAACAGCCAGAGCTGCGCTGATCTGATGCCAGGAGCCAGGAGCTTCTTCTGGGTCTCCTACACGGGTGCAGGTGCCTGAGGATTTGGGCCATCTTCTACTGCTTTCCCAGGCCATAGCAGAGAGCTGGATTGGAAGTGGAGCAGCCGGGACTGGAACCGGCGCCCGTATGGGATGCTGACAATGCAGGTGGTGGCTTTACCTGCTGTGCCACAGCGCCAGCACCTGTACCCAGGTTTTGAAGTAGAGGACACCCAGCTGGTGTCTGCTGCAGAAACCACTGCTTGTTTGGCGTGTGTGGGGACTCCCGCTGGACACGTATACACACATGCACGCATGCACACATGAACGAACACACACACACACACGCATTTGGTCACAGAAGTCTTCTCTGATTGTTGAATGAGAGCATAGGAGAAACTGAGTTTGTTTTTTCCTATTAGCCTCAAAGTGCTTGAATAGTCAGAATGGTCTGAATGTTCTGTAGCCAAACACACCTTAGTTCTTCACCTAACTTAAAACATTTAAACCAATGAAATAATATTACCAAATACTGTATCAGGAGAACATGGAGGTAACAAGAATCATTGCCATTGAACTTGACATCTACTCATTTTTTTAAAAATGTATTTATTTATTAGAGAGGAAAAAAGAGAGGGAGAGAGAGAGAGAGAGCCAGAAAGAGAGCTCCTATCTGCTTGTTCACTCCCCAAATACCCACCACTGTCAGGGCTGAACCTGGCTAAAGCCAGAGGTCCAGGTCTCCCAGGTGGGTACCAGGAACCCAAGCACTTGAGCTGTCACCTGCTATCTTCCCAGGTGCTCATTAGCAGGGAACTGGAATCAGTAGCAGAACCAGTGTGAGGGTGGGGGTAGCAGGAGTGGGGTAGGGTGGAGTAGCAGAAGAGAAGAGTGGCATTGTGGTGTGGTGGAGTAAGCCACTGCTTGCAATAGGAAATCCCATATTGGAGTGCCAGTTTGAGTCCCAGCTGCTCCACTTTTGATCCAGTTTCCTGCTGGTGTACCTGGGAGGGCAGCAGAGGGAAGCCCAGTTACTCGGTCCCCTGCCACCCATGTGGGAGACTAAGGATGGAGTTCCAGGCTCACAATTTCTGCCTGGCCCAGACTTGGCTATTGTGGCCATTTGGGGAATGAACTATCAAATAGAAGACCTCTCTCTCTCTCTCCAATCCTGCGCCCACCACGATTTTCAAGTAAGCACATTTTTTTTTAAAAGAGGATTATAAAAAAAAAAAAAACACATAAACGGATCTGGGATTTGAACCCCGGCATTCCAACATAGGATGCATATACTAGCATAACAAAACTGCCATCTCTAAAGATAAGATTTTACTAAACAAGAGTAGATGTGTTTTGTAAGTGAACTTGGCAAGAGATGTTCCATGTAGTTCACAACATGATTGCAAGAGGGCATTGCCTGTTTGGGGTTGAACAGGATGACAGGCATCACAGCAAGTGCTGCAGGAAAGAGGGCAGACAGGTTTGGGAAGGGCCAGGTGAAGCAGAGGTGAACAGACTTGTTTGTTGCAGGGCCCTGTCGACGATGATGCCAACAGTGCTCCGTGACTCATCAGGAGAGCGTTAGGATACACAGCGTGTTCCAAACCTACTTAGCCCAAAGCCCTTGCTCTCAGAAGTCTCCGAATGAGACTAGAATTTGTGAAACATCCTAGGGACACTCAGCCAAAAAGGAAAGTTGACTCCATAAGGTTCAATTTTCTAAGTGCAGATCCGTTCCCAGGTTCTCCATTGTCAACCTTAGCGTTTGGAGATGATCATTTCTGCTTCATCTGTAGAGCAAATAGAAGTAGGAAAATGTATCAAGTTGCAAATCAAGGCATGTAGAAGAATTAAATCATGGGGCAGGTATTGTGGCACAGTAGGTTAAACCTCTGCTTGGGTCTGGGTTCAATTCCTGACTGCTCTACTGCTTCTGATCCAGTTTCCTGCTAATGCGCACCTGGGGAGGCAGCAGCTGATGGCTCAGGCACTTGGGCTCCTAACACCCTGTGGGAGACCCAGATGGAGTTTTAGGCTCCTGACCCAGCCCGAGCTGTTGAGGGCTTTTGAGGAGTAAACCATTGGATAGAAGATTTCTTTCTCTTTTTCTCTACATTTCTCTCCTCCCCTTTGACCCCATCACTCTGCTTTTCAAATAATTTTTTAAATTTTTAATTTTTAAGGACTTATTTGATTTGAAAGGCAGAGTTATAGAGCAAAAAGCAGAGACAGAGAGAGCAAGGGTCCAAGCACTTGGCCCACCTTCTGTTGCGTTCCCAGGCACATTAGCAGGGAGCCAGAACTCGAACTGGTCTCCCAATATAGGATGCCAGTATCATAAGTGGCAGCTTAACTCAGTGTACCACAGCACAGTCCCTTTCAAGTAAAATTTTTAAAGTGAATTTAAAAATATAATAAATAAAAGATAAATTTATTTTGGTCTAAATTTTTTTTTGAAATTCATGCATACTTTTCCATAACATGCATTTTTATGAACTTTTTGAAGACCCTTCATATGCACAGATTTCAAAATTTTTGGCACCAGGATAAATTTAGCTTTCACTTCCGTTTCCCCAGAACTGTTTGAATTATGCTTGTAAATTCTTAAATAGTATATTAAAAATTTTTGCCTGATCTTTGAATTTTATATAAAGGGAATCATACCATATGTATTACTTCACAACCTACTTATTCTGCTCAACAGTAGCTTTTGAGATAATTCATGTGGTACATTATAGCTGAATTTAGTCAGGTCCACTGCTTTGCACCCTATTGTGTGAATATGCCATAATTTATTCATTTAAGTTGTTTCCACTTTTTTGTTGCTGTGAACAGAAATATTGCCTATAAATTCTTGAACATGTCTCTTGGTATACAGGTGCATGGGTTTGTCTTGGGTATACACTACAAGTTAAAATGCTGGGATCCAGGATATGCGTTTGGAAACTTGTGTTAGGTAATATTAAACTGCTTTTCCATTCTCGATGAGAATTTCCAGTGCTCTGCATCCTCTTCAACACCCCATATTGTCTGGCTTTTTCACTGTTTTTAATAGGGTGGATGTAAAAGGAGCAATATCTCACCATAGGTCTGATTAGCATCTTTCCATGGATTACTCCATGCATATACAAAAAGTTGAACAACTTTTTGTATTTTTCTTGACCATTGTTAGTTTCTTTGTTATCAAATGCCCTTAGCCCAGTTTTGTACTTGGCTGTTTGTCTTTTCATTCTCTTTGATGTGTTTTGAAGGAAAGATGTGAGTTTTAATGTGAATGAATTTGTCAATCTTTTCCTTAATAATACATCTAAGAGACAAGGCCAAAAAAAGGCCAAATCCTTGGGGCCGGTGCTGTGGCGCAGTGGGTTAAAGCCCTGGCCTGAAGCGCCAGCATCCCATATGGGCACTGGTTCTAGTCCTGGCTACTCTTGTTCCCATCCAGCTCTCTGCTATGGCCTGGGAAAGCAGTAGAAGATGGCCCAAGTGCTTGGGCCCCTGCACCCACATGGGAAACCTGGAAGAACCTCCTGGCTCTTGGCTTCGGATCGGTGCAGCTCTGGCTGTTCACTCTGGGGAGTGAACCAGCGGATGGAAGATCTCTCTCTGTCTCTACCTCTCTCTCTAGCTCTGTCTTTCAAATAAATAAAATAAGTCTTTAAAAAAAAAAAAAGAAAGAAAAGCCGAACCCAAAGTTTTTTCCTATTCACATAGAGATCTTTTTCCTTGGTCACCAGAAATTCCCATAAACAACCAGTTCTATAGCAGATATGAACCAGGTGCTCTACAGTTCTTTTAAAAAAAAATCTTTTAAAATTTATTAACTGTGGCCGGCGCAGCGGCTCACTAGGCTAATCCTCCGCCTTGCGGTGCCGGCACACCGGGTTCTAGTCCTGGTTGGGGCGCCGGATTCTGTCCCGGTTGCCCCTCTTCCAGGCCAGCTCTGTGCTGTGGCCCGGGAGTGCAGTGGAGGATGGCCCAAGTGCTTGGGCCCTGCACCCCATGGGAGACCAGGAAAAGCACCTGGCTCCTGGCTCCTGCCATCGGATCAGCGTGGTGTGCCGGCCGCAGTGCGGCCACTGGAGGGTGAACCAACGGCAAAGGAAGACCTTTCTCTCTGTCTCTCTCTCTCTCACTGTCCACTCTGCCTGTCAAAAAATAAAATAAAAAAAAAATTATTAACTGTGGGCTTGTCCTGTGAGGTCCACACTGTCGGAGTGGTGGGGCGACGGTGTTCTTCGACAAGAAGCACCAGAGACAGTTTTGGTGAACATGTCCGTTTATTAACAGTCAGGCACAAGCTTTTATAGGGCAGGCGAAGAGGAGCAGCTAGTTCATGGTAGCAACACTAATTCTACAGGATAAAGCAGACACTGGTGCTTCTAGACTTCTCCAATCAGCTTGAAGGTCATGTAGCCTATGTAGCCTTCCAGGTGGTCCTTATGGGTCTGGGCCACACCTGGGAGCTGTTTACCTAGTTGACAATCACAAGGCCCCTCAACAGGAAGTGGGGGTGGGGAAATATGCCTGGGGTCCCTGCCACCTGCCAGCAGTCACATCATGTGTGGGTCTCAGTGTGCTGAGCCTCCTACCCGGGTCTTTCCCAGGATGCATGGTGTGCCATGTCCTCTTTTTTTTTTTTTTTTTTGGACAGGCAGAGTTAGATAGTGAGAGAGAGAGAAACAGAGAGAAAGGTCTTCCTTTTTTCCTTTGGTTCACCCCCCAAGTGGCTGCTACGGCTGGTGCATTGCAGCTGGTGTGCTGCGCCGATCTGAAGCCAGGAGCCAGGTGTTTCCTCCTGGTCTCCCATGCGGGTTCAGGGCCCAAGGACCTGGGCCATCCTCCACTGCCTTTCCGGGCCACAGCAGAGAGCTGGACGGGAAGAGGAGCAACCGGGACAGAATGTGGCCCCCCGACCGGGACTAGAACCCGGGGTGCCGGCGCTGCAGGCAGAGGATTAGCCTAGTGAGTTGAGGCACCGGCCATGCCATGCCCTCTTAACCTCCTGCATGGGCTAGGCAGGCAGTCTCCCAGCCAGACTCAGGATCAGCCACAATTAACTTTTATGCTTTTGAAATGCAGAGAGACAGAAGCAGACAGAAATCTTCCACCCACGGGTTGTTTACTCCTCAAATGCCTACAAACAGCCAGGGCTGGTCTAGGTCAAAGCCAGGGACCTGGAACTCCACCAGGTTCTCCCACAAGGGTGGCAGGGATCCGAGTATGTCAGCTGTCACCTGCTGTCTCCCTGAGAGCACATTAGCAGGAAGCTGGAATTGAAGAGCCAGGAGTCAAGTGAAGCTCTCTGATGTGGGATGTGGGCATCCCAAGTGAAGACTTAACTGCTGCCCCTAACACCTGCCCCAGTTCAATTCAATTCCAACACTACCAATTTACTCGGCTAGCTCAGATCCCTAGATTAGGGTCTCAGTCTCACAGAAGCTGATCACATGTCCCAGGCTGTTTCCTGTACTTCAGACTGATAGACTGTAAATTGGAATTCCCATTACCCTTTTCCTGGGTTCTATTAATTTGCTAGAATGGCTCACAGACCTGAGGGAAACATTTTACTGGAATTTACTCCTTTATTGTAAAAGCTATTATGAAGGATACTGATGGAGAGCCAGGTGGAAGAGATGCATGGGGAGAAGTGGGGAGAAGGAACATTCCCAGTACAGTCCTTTTGGGTCCTATGGAAGCTTCGTAAGTTTGGTTTGATTGACTAAATCATTGACTACTGATAAACCACTAAAGCTTTAGCTCCTCTCCCCTCTCCAGAAGTTGGGGAGTGGGACTGAGATTCTCCCTGGCAGCCAGCTCCCATGCTGAGGCCATCTAGGGACCCCAGCCCCCACTCTTCTCCTTAGGATACCAACAGGCACTTACCCCATAAGAGAATCCAAGGTTTTAGGAACTGAGTGCCAGGAAATGGGTGGGTGAGGGGGAGTGGAGAAGGCTAAATACATAGTTCACATATCACAGTAGGCATTTGCTTTTATCTTTAAAAATTTTTTTCTTATCTGAAGTTCTCAAACACATTTTTATAAGTTTTCTTTGAAAAGTTTTTTGCCCTCATTTGTTTAAGTCATTGATCTGCTTGGAATTTTTCTGCAAGGTGAGCACGAGAGATGAAGGTCCGTGTGTCTCCAGGTTCATGCGTTCGTAAATCCTGGCCCCCAAAGTGATGGGACTCAAATGGAGCCCTTGGTGGGTGAATAGCTCATGATGAATGGGCCTTCATGCATGGGATTGGAGACCTCATGCAGCAGACTCTGGGGGTCCTCACTCTCCCCACTACTTGAGGACACCCCGAAGGCTGCCTTGGAGAAGAAATGGGCCCGCCCCAAACGCGGAATCTGCTGGATCCTTGGTCTGGGACTTCCCAGCCTCCACAGCTGTTGTTCACAAGCTGGCCCGTGAATGGCATTTCTCTTAAATTAGCCCAAACAGGCTAAGACCACAGGAGAAGGATTCTCTCTCTTTTTTCTTTTCTGCCACATCGATAGGTATTTGCCATTTATTTCCCCTGTAATCTAATCTGAAATACCAACTCTACCATGTATGTATGTGTGGGTTTGTGGCTGTATTCTCTCTTCTATACCATCAGTCTATTTATCCTTGAATTCACATCACATGGTTTTAACTACTGTAACTTAATAGGTTAACAAAAGTCAAACCCTTAGGGCAGTGTCTTCCACATGACAAGAAACACACACACACAAATACATATGTATGTTTGCTACGATTATTATGGCTTTAGTTAAGATAACATTTAATGTGCTTTCTATGATTATTATGGCTCTAGTTAAGACAATATTTAATGTGTTTGCCATGATTATTATGGCTCTGGTTAAGACAATATTTAGTAAGGCACATCTGTTACGGGGCCCCTGTCCACCACTCTCAGCCACACTCTGTGGGGCTGGTTCTTTGGGAGGAGAAAGACTTTATTACTATATTATCATTATTAGTTTTGGGTAAGAAGCAGGAGAAATGTCTCAAATCTGCTTCTGCCACCAGGGGGTGGGGGAAGCTTTGCAGACTATGCTGGAGAGAGCTGGCATGTGGAAATGCCCAGGAAGGCAAATCTCGATCGCTGACCCTTGGAATGAGGTCGGCAAGGTGAGATGGACTTGTAATGCCTGATTTCCGAGTTTGTGGTGTTCTTGTTTCTGAAAGAGCTCCAGTGCACACAGTTCCGGGGCTGCTGCGCCTCTTTGGTTCTGCCCATTGGACTTCCCTTCCTGTGCACCTGCCTCCAGTTGCTTGACATGCAGTTCTCTGCCCTGGGTTTCCTGGGCACTTCGTGACCATGTCCTAAAAAGCAGGGATTTAAAAAAATGTGACCAGACCCATTGTTGAAACATAAAACAGGGAGACATTAAGGAGAATGGGGAAGCACAGGAAGTTTTTATTTTGAGGGCACCAAGGGAAAACCCAGAAAAAGGGCAGTTCTGGTATCACATCCTTGTGACTGGCTCTGCTTCTTGGGTGTGTCTTGGTTATTCTTGGTCTTTTTCATGCCCATTGTCAAATTCCATAGGCTAATCCTCCGCCTAGCAGCGCCCGCACACCGGGTTCTAGTCCCGGTCGGGGCGCCGGATTCTGTCCCGGTTGCCCCTCTTCCAGGCCAGCTCTCTGCTGTGGCCAGGGAGTGCAGTGGAGGATGGCCCAAGTCCTTGGGCCCTGCATCCCATGGGAGACCAGGAAAAGCACCTGGCTCCTGGCTCCTGCCATCGGATCAGTGCGGTGCGCCGGCCGCAGCGCGCTGGCCGTGGCGGCCACTGGAGGGTGAACCAACGGCAAAGGAAGACCTTTCTCTCTGTCTCTCTCTCTCACTGTCCACTCTGCCTGTCAAAAAAAAAAAATTCCATAGGACTCTCTATTGACTCCATAGATAGCTCATATCTTTAAATATTCATCTCTCCATCCCTGAACATGGTATTGTCTTACTCTGTTTTGTGTTGCTTTAAAAGGATACCACAGATTGGGTAATTTATAAAGATTTATTATTTAATTATTTATTTGACAGATGGAGAGAGAGAGAGAGGGAGAAAGAGAAAGATCTTCCATCTGCTGGTTCACTTCCCAAATGACTGCAAGAGCTGGGGCTGCGCCAGACTGAAGCCAGGGGCCAAGAATTCCTTCTCGGTCTCCACTGTGGATGGCAGTGGCTCGAGTACGTGGACTATCATCTGCTGCCTCCCGGGTATATAACTGGGAAGCTGGATTAGAAATAGAGGTAGGACCGGATACTAGGCACTCTGCTATGCCAAGTGCGTGTCCCAAGTAATAGCTTAATCCATTGTATCATAATGCTCACACCCGAACCAAATTATTTATTTTTAAGGTAGAATGACAGAAGTGTGTGTGTGTGTGTGTGTGTGTGTGTGTGAGAGAGAGAGAGAGAGAGAGAGAGAGAGAGAGACTTTCCACTGCCTTCTCAGATGCATCAACAGGAAGCAGGATTGGAAATATGTCACAGACATTGCATTTTTAAACAAATTGAGAGTTTGTGACAACCTTTTGTTGAGCAAATGCATGGACAAATGCATGGGCACCATTTTTCCAACAGCTCAGATGATTTGTTAGCATTTTTAGTAATAAAATTTTTGATTAAGGTATGTATGAATTTTTTTTAAGATTTGTTTATTTGAAAGTCAGAGTTACACAGAGAGGAGAGGCAGAGAGAGAGAGAGAGAGAGGTCTTCTCTGCTGGTTCACTCCCCAATTGGTCTCAATGGCCGAAGTGGTGCTGACTCGAAGCCAGGAGCCAGGAGCTTCTTTCGGGTCTCCCACACGGGTGCAGGGGCCCAAGCACTTGGGCCATCTTCTACTGCTTTCCTAGGCCTTAGCAGAGAGCTGGATCGGAAGAAGAGCAGCCGGGACTAGAACTGGCATCCATATGGGATGCCAGCACTGCAGGTGGTGGCTTTAATCGCCACGCCAAAGCACGGTCACATGAATTGTTTTTAAAGTATAATGCTGTAACACTCTTTTAAAGATTGTTTTAATTTCATTGAAAGAAAGAGATGGAGACAGAGACGGCTAGAGGGAGGATCTTCCATCCTCTGGTTCACTCCTCAAATGCTCACACCAGGGCGGGGCCAGGCCAGTCCAGAGCATGAAGTCCGTCTGAGTCTCCCACCAGGGGGCAGAGATTCGAGTACTTGATCCATCACCTGCTGCCTCCCAGTGATTAGGGATCCCAGAGGCCCCTGGGAAGGAAAGGGAGAAACATTCCTGGTATAAACCTCTCAGAGTCCTGGCAGACAGGAGAAAGGTATACAATGTAATCTTCAGATGTTGCTGCATCTGCCCCACTTCCTGCTGTCTCAGAACCCGCTGAGCACTCAGCAAACTTCTATGCAAAATAGGCTACTCATGTCAGTCCCATGATTGGTTCACAAGAATACCTCATTAGCATACACCTCGGCCTATCAGGCAAACTTCACCTTTAGAAACAACACACACACACACACACACACATCCCAAGCAAGGTAGCTCTGGCTGGCAGACCCCTTTGTGGCCTCCCCTCGCAGCTGCTAGGAGATTTTGCTGCTGCTGCTTTTTTATTAAGATGTATTTATTTATTTGAAAGGCAGAGTTACAGAGAGGTTGGGAGAGGGAGAGAGAGAGAGAGAGAGGGAGAGAGAGAGGTCTTTCATCTACTGGTTCACTCCCCAAATGGTCACAAGGGCCAGGGCCAGGCCAGACTGAAGCCAGCAGCCAGAAATTTCTTTCGAGTCTCCCACATGGGTGCAGGGGCCCAAGGACTTGGGCCACCTTCTGCAGTTTTCCCAGGCTACAGCAGGGAGCTGGATTGGAAGAGGAACAGCTGGGACATGACCTCGGCGCCCATATGGGATGCTGGCGGCTTACCATCCATGCCACAGCGCCAGCCCCTTTCTCTGTGTCTTTCAGTAAACTTCCTTTGCTTTGCTCATTCTTCCTTGTTATTATTCCTTTTTTTTTTTCTTTTGGTTGTGAGACAAAGAACCCATCACAGAAGAGAAGCCGACGACGCCATCACTTCTCGATGAACCGGGCAGAGATGAGAAGTTGTGATCCATGGAGGGGAGAGCTGCAGCACAGGAGCTGTGAGGTCTAAAGAATCTGCCACGTTGCTTGGGAACAAGACCCGACCTGAGCAACTGGAGCTACAGACTCCTCCTGCCACTCGTGCATCACCAGGGTGTGCGTGAGCAGGAAGCCAGAGGAGCCTAGACCCAGACCTGGGTCCCCCCATCTTAGCTGCTGAGCTAAACTCCTGCCTCCTTTTTTAACACTAGTTTTTAAAAGATGTATTTATTTATTTATTTGAAAGATAGATCTTCCATCTGCTGTTTCACTCCCCAAGTGGCCACAACAGCTGAGGCTGGGCCAGGCCAACGCCTGGAGCCTGGAACTCCATCCAGGTCTCTCACGTGTGTGGTGGGGCCAAGTACTTGGGCCATTCTCTGCTGCTTTCCCAGGCTCATTAGCAGGGAGCTGCATCTGAAGTGAAGCAGCTTGCACTTGAATTGGCACTCTGATGTGGAGTACTGCGTCTTAACCAGCCATGCCACAACATCAGCCCTTCTTCTTTTTAAAAAAAAATTATTTATTTTCATTTATTTTAAAGGCTGAGAGACAGTGAGAGATAGAGACAGATGAGAGGAAGAGATACTGCACTCTTAATAAACTACAGTATGACGTAAATATAAAATTTGCACCAGGAAATCAGATAGTGTGTGACTCACCTAATTGTGACACTAGCTTTGTTGCAGTGGTCTGGATCTGAACCGGCAACATCTCTGAGCTATACCTGTGTTCAATTGGTTTTTGAACCTTGATGATAAATCCAACAAACTTGCTAAATGTTATTCATTGAAGGAGATTGTAGTGCTGGGGGCAGCTTCCTGTATGGGCCAGTGTATTACCTGCAAATAATTCACTTTGTTTTTACTTTCTAACCCTTAAAAAGAATTAGATCCTTGTCTCTCTCTCTCTCTTTTTAAAGATTTATTTATTTACCTGAAAGGCGGAGTTACACAGAGAGGAGACAGGTCTTCCATCCAATGGTTCACTCCCCAACTGGCTGCAATGGCCAGAGCTGTGCCGATCTGAAGCCAAGAGTTAGGAGCTCCTTCTGGGTCTCCCATGTGGGTGCAGGAGCCCAAGGACTTGGGCCATCCTCTACTGCTTTCCCAGGCCACAGCAGAGAGCTGGACTGGAAGAGGAGCAGTCGAGTTTCGAACCGGCACCCATGTGGGATGCTGGCGCTTCAGGCCAGGGCGTTAACCCACTGCACCCCCCTTGTCTCTTTTTAACTAGCAGTTTATGACTTCTGGTATAATACTGACTAGAAATGAGGATGATAGCCATTCCTGTCCTGTTTCTGATTCTAAGGAAAAAGTGCTTTTAATTTTTCACCCTGGCCGGTGCCGCGGCTCGATAGGCTAATCCTCCACCTAGTGGCGGCGGTACACCAGGTTCTAGTCCCGGTCAGGGCGCCGGATTCTGTCCCAGTTGCCCCTCTTCCAGGCCAGCTCTCTGCTATGGCCCGGGAAGGCAGTGGAGGATGGCCCAAGTGCTTGGGCCCTGCACCCCATGGGAGACCAGGAGAAGCACCTGGCTCCTGCCTTCGGATCAGCGCGGTGCGCCAGCCACAGCGCGCCAGCCGTGGCGGCCATTGGAGGGTGAACCAACGGCAAAAAGGAAGACCTTTCTCTCTGTCTCTCTCACTGTCCACTCTGCCTGGCAAGCCCCCAGGATGGCCCCGAGGATCCTTACCCCGTGAGCTTCACAGCCTTGAACGACTTCCTTTCCCAAGGAACTAAGTCACCAGTCTCTGTGCTGTGTGGACTCAAGCAGCGCTGTGTGGGCTCCAGAGGAGAGGACTGAAGGCTTCCTGCTGGCGGCTGCGGCCACCTTGTCAGACGTGAGCGCCCTGAAAGCGCTCTCTCCAGCTCCTGCCCAGCTTGCGCCTGCGCTGTCCCACCAAGCTACCCACAGGAAGGGTGAGCAATAAGAAGCGTTGGTTCAATTCACTACACTTGGGGGTAATTCTTTTTATAGCAACAGCTGATTTATATGTCACTTAAATATATAATTTCTCTGGGGCTATCACTGTGGCGTAAAGCTGCTGCCTGCAGCACCAGCATGGGTGCCAGTTGGAGACTGGGCTGCTCCTCTTCCGATCCAGCTCTCTGCTATGGCCTGGGGAAGCAGTAGAAGAAGGACCAAGTTCTTGGGCCCCTGCACCTGCGTGGGAGACCCAGAAGAAGCTCCTGGCTCCTGGCTTCCGATTGGCCCAGCTCTAGTGTTGTGGCCATTTGGGGAGTGAACCAGCAGATGGAAGACCTCTCTGCCTTTCTGTAATTCTGCTTTTAAACTAAATATATAAATCATATATATATATATAATTTCTCCTTAAACATTTTTCTGCATGATACAGATTTTGATATATAATATTTTGGTTTTAAGGATTTTCTACTTGCCACTAAGGTTTATTCTTTGACTGTGGGTCATTTAGAAGTATGTTATTGGATTCCAAAGTATGTTTTTCATTTTGCTTTTATTGATCTCTTTGGTGTTTTTCTAGTTTTTTATTATAATTTAAAAATACATATAACATAAAATTTACCATTTGAGAACTTTTAAAAAAGGTTATTTGAGAGGTAGGGAAACAGAGAGAGAGGGAGGGAGGGAGAGAGAAAGCTCCCGTCCACTGGCTCACTGCCTCAAATGCCTGCAGTAGCCAGAGTTGAAGCTAGGAGCCAGGAACTTAATCTACATCCCCACGTGTGTGCAGGAACCCAGTTACCTGAGCCATCACGCTGCTTCTCCAGGTCTGCAGGTGTAGTTAGGAATCAGAGCCGGTTCCTGAACCCAAGCCTTCAGATGGAGGATGTGGATCTCTTAACCGCTAAGCTAACCTCCGGCCCCTGAAAGCATTTGTAAGGTGTAGTTCATTGGCAGTAACTACATTCACAAAGCGTTGCAGCCAGTCACTGTATATTTTTAAAACTTGTTCATTATCCCAATATAGACTCTGAACATTATTCCTTTTCTGCCTTTCCCCCAGTCCTGGCAACCTCTATCTACATCCTGTCTCTGTCCTGCTCTATATATTTCCTGTATGTGTGTATCATTTTGTTTTTAATTTTAGGTTAATTATATTTTGGTGAGAAGATGTGATCTATAGGATTCGAACTCTTTGAATTGTGTTGAAACTTGCTGTATGATCTAATACAAGTCAATATTTATAAACATTAATATGACTTGGAAAGATTTTGTATGTTTAAGTACATTAGATCAAGATGGATAACTGTGCTATTTAAGTTCATTGAATCCTTACTTGATCTATTAACGATTGAGATGATTATATTAAATATTCTACTATAGTAACACACTTGCCAATTTTTCTTATGCTTTTTCTTATGCTTATATTCATACACTTGTTAGTACATTATTTATTTATTTATTTGAGACTCAGTTACAGACAGAGAAGGAGAGACAGGGAGAAAGAGAGAGGACTTACATCTGCTGGTTCACTCCCCAAAAATGGCTGCAACGGCTGGAGCTGGGCCTATCCCAAGCCAGGAGCCAGGAGCTTCTTTCCGGTCTCCTTTTGGGTGCAGGGACCCAAGCACTTGGGCCATATTCCACTGCTTTCCCAGGCCACAGAGAGCTAGATCAGAAGAGGAGCAGTGGAACTTGAACCAGTGACCATAAGGGATGCCAGCACTGCAGGTGGAGGCGTAGCCCACTATGCCACAGCACCAGCTCCTAGAACAGTAAATTTTTAGAACCTAATAAATTTAAGTGATTTGAGTTCTGAGCTAATAAGATCCTAAAAAAAAGATTTTGTTGGAAGAGGAAGGGAAGTGTCATTTTATTTGTAGAACTATACCTAGGAACTCCATTGAATCTGTTCTCTTTGTGCAAATATCACATTAACATGAGAATTTATGAGAAACAAAGAAAGAATATACCTTTAATAAATCAATAAAATAAAACAATAAAGCTTTCATTTTCCAAGTGTTTACTCCAAGTTTATTACGTATTATCTGCTATAATTTTGTGTTTTCATCTTGTATTTGTGACTTTGGTAAATTCATTTGTCAGAATAGATTTTTGAAATGTCTAATAAATTTTATGTACCCATCATGTTATCTGTGGATAAAATGTTAAAAAAAAGTATCCATTTCAAGACAATTCTGGGCCCACCAAGTAGACACCACAAGCAAAGCTCTCTCTCCCAAACTGAAAAAATGTATAGACAAAAAGTTCTCATTGAATTAAATGGTGGCAGGCTTGTCCAAGGAGTAACGTGAGGATTTCGTCCCTTCCTAAATCTTCTGACAGATGAATGTGTGGGGAGGGCAACTAGTGGGCAGCAGAACAACATTGGAGGCTGGTGCTGCGGCTCACTAGGCTAATCCTCCGGGGTTCTAGTCCCAGTCAGGGCACTGGATTCTGTCCTGGTTGCTCCTCTTCCAGTCCAGCTCTCTGCTGTGGCCCAGGAGTGCAGTGGAGGATGGCCCAAGTCCTTGGGCCCTGCACCCGCATGGAGACCAGGAGAAGCACCTGGCTCCTGCCATCAGATCAGCGCGGTGCGCCGGCCACAGCGGCCATTGTGGGGTGAACCAACGGCAAAGGAAGACCTTTCTCTCTGTCTCTCTCTCTCTCACTGTCCACTCTGCCTGTCAAAAAACAAAAACAAAACAAAACAAACAAACAAAAAAACCAGTGGAATGATGGTGATGTGAGCAAATGATTTTGTGCTAGAAGCCTTGGAATGAGTACAAATAACTAACAGCTGTAGCCGAGACGCTCACATCCTCTCTTCAAATGGCCTATTTTACCTTGTTGCAGAAATCGGGCCATGTACATTTTCATCTGAGATGCTGTGTTAAATTTTTTAGAAAAGCTTTTATATCTGTCTGTCTATGTACCTACCCATTATCGGTTAGAATTGTAATAGGGCTCTGGTAAATCAAACCCCTTTTTTGGGAGAGCATTGGGGTGCAGTAGTTGAGCCTCCCCTGGGATGTGTACATCCCAGCTTGGAGTGAAGGCTTGAGTTCTGACAGTTCTGCTTCCAGTCCAGCTCTCGGCTAGCACGCTGGCCCAAGTGCTTGGGTTCCTGCTGCTCCTGTGGGAGACTCAGGTGGAGTTCCTGGTTCCTGGCTGTGAGCTGGTTCAGCACTGGCAGTTGTAGCATTTGGGCAGTGAACACTGGATAGAAGACTTCTTTCTCTCTCTGTTTCTCCCGCTCTTTCTGTCACTCTGCCTTTCAAAAGAAAAATAGATCTTGGGGCTGGCGCTGTGGCATAGCGGGTAAGGCCATCGCCTACAGTGCCAGCATCCCATTCGAGTCCTGGCTGCTCTACTTCTGATCCAGCTCTCTGATATGGCCTGGGATAGCAGTAGAAGATGGCCCAAGTCCTTGGGCCTCTGCACCCACGTGGGAGACTGGGAGGAAGCTCCTGGCTCCCAGCTCCTGGCTTTGGATAGGCACAGCTCCGGCAGTTGCAGCCATGTGGGGAGTGGACCAGTGGATGGAAGACCTCTCTCTGTCTCTACCTCTCTCTATAACTCTATCTTTCAAATAAATAAAAAAAAATTAGTGAATGGATAAAATGTAAATGGCTGTGACAATAAATCTGAGGAAATAATAAGGGATTCCCCAAGCCCTGGAGATTTTCCATTGTCAAGTTTCATCAGAATTATTCAGGAACTGTTGGATTGCCAGGAAACCAACACCAGAATAAATTGAAGGATTGTTCTAGTGGAGGATGGGGGAGACTGCTGCCTGGCTGAGATCACTACATTGAAGCTTCTTGTGCCGCAAGACGCAGAGAGAGAGGCTTTAATATAGGACTGCACACTTTTTAAAGTTTCCCTTAACTCTGCGTTAACATATGAGTGCTGGTTTGAGTCCCAGCTGCTCCTCTTCCCATCCAGCTCTCTGCTCTTGCCTGAGAAAGCAGTAGAAGATGGCCCAAGTGCTTGGGCCCCTGCACCCACATGGGAGACCTGGAAGAAGTTCCTGGCTCCCGGCTTCAGATTGGCTCAGCTCCAGCCATTGTGGCTATTTGGGGGATGGAAGATCTCTCTGTCTCTTCCTCTCTCTGTAATCCTACCACTCAAATAAATAAAATCTTTAAAAATATTTTAAAAAATTATTTGAAAGCTGTAGCAATGGGTGGGGGGGAGAGGCAAAGATATCTTCTATCTGCTGATTCACTCCCTAAATGGCCATAATAGCCAGGGTTGGGGCAGAATGAAGCCAGGAACCAGAAACTCCATCTAGGTCTCCTACATGGGCGGGAAGGGGCCACTTTAGCCGTTTTCCACTATTTTCCCAGGTGCAGTAGCAAGAAGCTCAAATCATTCCTCCAATATGGGATGCCAGCATTGCAAGCAGTGGCTTAACCTGCTGTGCCACAATGCTGGACCCTCACTCAGTTTCTAATACACTAATTGTTTCCTTTATTTTTAATCTGCGATATAACCTGTACTTTGTGTTTCCAATAACAATTATTACATTTTTCCATTCTCTAAATTTTATTTGATTCTTCTTTAAATGTGTTTGATTAACTTTGATGGATTTTTTTTTCTGGGTTGTGTGTGTGTGTGTGTGTGTGTATGTGTGTTTTCAAATAAGAATTTGTTCTGAGGTCTCTCAATTTCAATTTTTTTGTTTTGTAAGATTTACTGGGGCCAGTGCTGTGGTATAGTGGGTAAAGTTGCTGCCTGCAGTGCCGGCATCACATACAGGCACTGGTTTGAGACCCTGCTGCTCCACTTCTGTTCCAGCTCTCCGCTAATGTGCCTGGGAAAGCAGTGCAAGATGGCCCAAGTCCTTGGGCCCCTGTACCCATGTGGGAGACCTGGAAGAAGCTCCTGGCTCCTGGCTTTGGATCAGCACAGCTCTGGCAGTTGTGACCATTTGGGGAGTGAACCAGAGGATAGAAGATCTCTTTCTCTCTCTCTCTCTCTCTGCCTCTGCTTGTACCTCTCTGTAACTCTGCTTTACAAATAAATAAGTATATATATATATATTTTTTTTTTAAAAAAGATTTACTTATTTATTTCACAAACAGAATGACAGAAAGAGAGGGAGAGAATGTGGGCGTGGAGAACTCTTCTACCTGCTGGTTCAGTCCCCAAATGGCTGCAACCTCCAAGCCTCGTCCAAGCCAAAGCCAAGAGCCCAAGAGCTCCTTCCGCATTTCCAGGGCAGGTGGCAGGGGCCTGAATACATTTGCCATTGTCTGCTGCCTCCTAGTTTGTTAGTAGGAAGCGGATTGGAAGCATGGAGTGCTGGGGACTCGAAGCAGACTCTGAAGTGGAGTCTAGGGGCCCCAGGCAGCAGCTTAACCGGCTGCGCCTCAACACCCACCCCACCTGGTTGTGACTTTAATCCCTTTGATTTGTCTCAACATAATGAAGACACTTAAATCATAGCCTGTGTCCACTCAGCCTCTCTCCCAGCTATGGGTAGATTCCATAGCTGATTGTTTCCTTGTGTGGGGAGATCCCTGTTTCTCCTGCCCTGAGTCCTGACACTTGAAACATGGTGAGCGTCTCTGAGGTCTGGGGTTAGTGGCAGGGAGCTCAGTTTTGCTCCTGCCCTGGGCGCTACCATTCCAGGAACACTAGAAATGTCCATCTTGGAGTGTTTGGGACCACACAGATAATGTGATTATTCCCCGGCTTAAATCCCCATGAGTAGCTTATGAGATAGAGACTTCTCAGAAGAGGCAGGTTTTTTTTTTTTTCTTTTTTTTTTTCTTTACAGAAGCTGTTTGTAATTTAAAAAAAAATGAGAGCGCAAGAGAGCAAGTGCACTCCCATCCACGGGTTCACTCCCCAGAGGCACTGAATGTCCAAGGCCAAGGCTGAGATCCAGGAACTCAATTCCCATCTCCCACGTGGCAGGAAGATGAGCACTTGAGCCGTCGCCACTGCCTCCCAGGCTGTGTATTCGCAGGAAGCTGGAGCTGGAGCTGGGACATGGAGCTGGGTGGGAACCCAGGCTCTGTGATAATGAGACTCCTACTGCTAAGCCACGTTCTTTCCTTTCTGTTTGTTTTTCACTCACCTCTGATCCAAGGCTGAGACAGGCCCCCATCCCCACCGTTTGGCAATTGTTTGCTTTTGGTTTTGGTAGACCCACTGAGGATGGAAGTTTGAGAACTGGGGAGGTTCAGTTTTGTACTTTTATTTTCCTCTTAAGATTTATTTATTTTGAAAGCAGAGTGATGGGGCTAGGGAGTGGAGGGGATCTTCCATCTGCTGGTTCACTTCTGTAATGGCTGCAACAGCCAGGGCTGGGTCAGGCTGAAGCCAGGAGCCGGGAACTCCCTCCTGGTCTCCCACATGGGTGGCAGAGGTCCACTTGGGCTGTCTTCCACTGCCTTCCCAGGCACATTAGCAGGAAGCTTGATAGGAAGCGGAGCAGCCAGGACTTGAACTGACATTCCATCCAATATAGGATGCAGGCAATGGCATAACCCCACTGTGTCAGTGCGAGCTTGGAGCTTTGATTCTCCTTCCTGTTCTGTTCAGACGCAGGTTTGTCCTGTTGTCCCTGCCTCACTTCCACGGCCCAGGAAAACATGGGCTCTGGGCCACTGGGGACCCTAACCTGTCCCACAGCAAACAGCGCTCTCTCAACTGCTTACTCTTGTTTTCTCCGGGGATTCTTTACATTCCCATCAAGGTCGGTCTTGGATTTAAAAAGATTTTCTTTACTTTTTAACCTAGTTGTTGTTTTAATTCTGCTCTACTGGGGTTTATGGACACTATTAGTATATATAATACTTCATAAACAGTACACATTTTTAAAAATTCATAATTTCTTTGAATCATAGATCCATACAATGCTGAAACCCAGAAGGGTTTACTGGGACTCCCGCACTGTAGGTTCGTCAAACACAAGGACTGAGCACGTGAGAGACATGGTGCAGGGAACCTGGAAGGATCCCGTGAGTCGCTTTATGCAGCCTGGCTGTTTAGATTCCTTGCACTCAAGAGGCTGGACACGCTGGTCTGGGGGCGCTCTGAGGTAACCTGACATGTGGGTCAGAATTCAGACAAGACTCTCGGTGGCCAAAGGACAGGACCCAGCACCTTCTGGTGCCTGGGAGCCTTGAGATTGTCATGGTTCTAGGCTCCCCAGCTTGCAAGTTCAGCAAACATTAATTGCTTTGTACTTTGTGTCTGATTTTGGGTACCAGAGCATGGACCCAAAGATGGACCCAAAGATGAAATGGGGGTTTCTGCTCTTGAGGAGCTCAGGATCTCAAGGTGTGTCCTTTGGCAAAAGAAGAGAAAGACACGGGCGTAGGTGATTTAAATTCATTGTGGTAGGTGTGACGGTGGTGATAAACCCAGATGCCCTGAAGATTACTCTCGGTACTAGGAACTCGGAAGCTGCCGGGGTTGCTCCCTTTGAAAGTTGCAGATAGGAGAAGAGACAGAGTAGCCTCTTTCTGCACTAATCGCCAGTTTCCAGAAACAGAAACTAATTGGCTCCACCTGGGTCAAGTGTCCGTCTTTCCTGGCTCAATCACTGTGGCCGCAGCAGCTACAGTCCTGAGTGGTGGGGTGTGGGTAGGGGCAGTTCTGACAAAGGGGATTGTGGAGAGCTGGAAGGCCACCTGGCCCTGGTCTTTCAAATTTTTTTATAAAAATTTATTTTCATTTTATTTGGAAGACGCAGAGGGTAAGACAAAGATGTGCCATCTGCTGGTTCACTCTCCAAATGCTTGCAACAGCCAGGGCTGGGCCCTGCCAAAGCCAGGAGCTGGAACTCAATCCGGGTCTCCTGTGGGCATGGCAGGAACTCAGTGACGTGAGCCATCACCTGCTGTGCTAGACGCCAGCCCTGGTCCTGACCCAGTCCTGCCACCCTTCTTCTCTGGTCTCTGCCTCAGCAGCTGGTGAGGAACGAGAAACAGCTCGCTGCAGAAATGTCAGATGTCAAGGGCTCCGTGTGTCTCCTGACGTTGGCCGAGCGGCCCCTGGATTGGCCGGGTTGGATAGCATTGTGCAGCAGCCTGGCTCAGCGAGACGTGATCTTGGTGAAGTCAGAGGGAAGCTGTAAATTTTGTGTGCTTAGAAACAGGAGCTTGTCAGGGTCTCTGAACTGAAGTGATTTGCGGGTACAGTAAAAATAAAAATTAGGGGAGGCCAGAGTTGCTGGACTGAGCCCGGGTCCTGGGTCTCAGCAGACTGGACCACAAATCACAATGGCGCCATTCACCCCGAAAGCTGCGGTATAAGAGCCAGCTTTCCCAAAGAGACCCGTCTCACTGCAGACCCTGCGAAATTCCCTCTGCCTTAATCCTCACAGGAAAAAGGCAACCTGAACTTCTCCCGTCAGTTGTTTTTCTATAGATCTGCTTCCCCGTCTCCGCTTTCAAAAGGAAGTAACTTTGAAATCACAAATCCATCCTTCGATGTCTGTTTCTGGTTTCGTTAGCCCTTCCTTGTCTGTACAGCCCACCTCCTCTGCTCCACTCATTGGAGTGATTGCCCTCGTTTATGGAATGAGGTGTAACCCAACTCTGAAACTGAAAGAAAAGTCAATTGTGATCTTTGCAGAGCTGTAATTCTGTCCTTTGATGGAACTGATTCACATTTGTGAGGCTGATAAGAAACAGATACGCAAACCCTGGTTGGGAACTTTGTGGCGGTTACCATATGGGCCCTCCCAGCCACCTTCTGCTGTGCATTTGCACAACCAAGCACTGCAGGACTTGCCTCCTGGTGCTCTTTGCGCATCCACGGCTACTGAGCACCTTTGAGCTGTCCCTCCTCCCGCTTTATGTGGGACGTAAGACTCCCGTCTGGCCGCACTTGAGCAGCCAGAGTGTCCCCACTGCCCTAATACCAATTTCAACCCCGAAGTTTGTCATTCCATCAAAGAAGGAGGTACCTTCCTCTGAAGGGAGGGGAGAACTTCCACTTTGATTATGGCCTTGTCTAAATAAGGTCAGAGTTTGTGAACTCTAGAGGCTTCCATTGCTTTGGCAGCTCATGGCAAGAGCCTCAGGTGATCACTGACATCATAAATAAGAGTGTCAATTGTTAAATCAACAACAGGAGTCACTGTGCACTTGCTCCCTATACAGGACCTCTGTCCTTAATGAGTTGTACTATGAGAATTAATGATAAAACTTGTGGCCGACGCCGCTGCTCGCTAGGCTAATCCTCCGCCTTGCGGCGCCGGCACACCGGGTTCTAGTCCCGGTCGGGGCGCCGGATTCTGTCCCGGTTGCCCCTCTTCCAGGCCAGCTCTCTGCTGTTCCCGGGAAGGCAGTGGAGGATGGCCCAGGTTCTTGGGCCCTGCACCCCATGGGAGACCAGGATAAGTACCTGGCTCCTGCCATCGGATCAGCGCGGTGCGCCGGCCGCGGCGGCCATTGGAGGGTGAACTAACGGCAAAGGAAGACCTTTCTCTCTCTGTCTCTCTCTCTCTCACTGTCCACTCTGCCTGTCAAAATAAATAAATAAATTAATAAAAAAATGATAAAACTTGTCTTCAAACAGTACTTCATACTTTGTGTGGGTACAAACTGTTGAAATCTTTACTTATATAGAGTTGATCTTCTGTATATAAAGATAATTAAAATTAATCTTAATGAAGAATGGGATGGGAGAGGGAGTAGGAGGTGGGAGGGCGGGTATGGGGGGGGGGAAGAACTGCTGTATTCCCAAAAGCTGTATCTATGAAATTTATATTTATTACATAAAAGCTTTCAAAAAAAAGATAGTCATTTTTCCAAGAGGTGCATGTCCTTTAAGAGAGCCCCCAAATCTATGAGCTTCCCACAATGCCTACAGAAGCAGAATAAGCAAAGATAAGCAAAAGCAGCAAAATTACCCCAACCCAGAGCGTTAATAACTAACTGCACGCCATGGGCACCCTCAGAGCAAGTTCCCCCTGCGGTCTGGGAAAACCTCCTGCATCGTGGTGATTCTCAGTGATGCCGAGCCTTCAGCAATGAAGCAAGGGCTGTGCCCTGCAACAGAGCATCCGGCCGCCAGCACCTCTCGCGAGTGCGTCCCTGCAGAGTGGAGTCACAGCAACAGGTGTCTCAGATGGTGGTTGGGAGGCACTAGGATTTCTTGCCTCGGATGTATAATCTTAGCTTCCCAGACACCAGTCTTTGAGGAAAAGTCCTGGACCCAAACCATGCGTGCACAACTGCTAGTGTGGTTTATCCGTCAACCAGAGTGACGTCACAGGCCTCCTTTCGTGCATTCTCGCCGCCCTTATTTATTCATTTTCAAAAGTTCTCACTACGGACTACGAAGCCCTTGCTGATCTGGTTTTGAGCTCCTCTCTCTTTGTGAAAAATGGAGTTGAATTGATTTTCATTTTATTTTAAAGGCAGGGAGATAGGGATTGTCCATCTTGCTGCTTCACTCCTGAAATTCTTCAGCTCCAGGCCGAAGCCGGGAGCCTGGAACTCAATCCACATCTCTCATGTGGGCGGCAGGGACGCAAGTACTTGAGCCATCATCTGCTGTCGTCCAGGGTGTGCTTCAGTGGGATGCTGGGACTGCAGCAGACTGGAGCTCAGACACAGGCACTCTGACACGGAATGCGGGCATCTTCACTGCTCTGCCGAAGGGACACCGGTCTGAAATATTAAACCACTACATACTTACAAGGTCTCCAAATATTTATAAAAACATAACTGAAAAACAATGCACGAGTATTTGTCTAAATTAATTTTTATTGCTCTCTATGGTGCTACATAGACATTTGAATAATTAATACATAAACTAGTCAATAGTTATTTCTTAATGCTTACTATTACATGTGGCAATAAAAATCACTTTCCACAAAGAAATTACACGGCCACTAGGAAGCCAGTCTGGATCATTCACTTTGCCTTCCTGTTTTCCCTGGCAGCTTTGTCTACATGCTGGCTGCCCTGTATCCTCCCACCGAATGTCCTCCTGTGAATATCCCCTTATGCCACTGTTTGCCTTTTATTTACTTATTTATTTGAAAGACAAGTTACACAGAGAGAAAAGGAGAGGCAGAGAGAGAGAGAGAGAGAGAGAGAGAGAGAAAGTCTTCCACCTACTGGTTCACTCTCCAAATGGTTGCAAAGGCCAGAGCTGAGCTGATCTGAAGCCAGGAGCAAGGAGCTTCTTTCAGGTCTCCCATGCAGGTGCAGGGACCCAAGCACTTGGGCCATCTTCTACTGCTTTCCCAGGCCATAGCAGAGAGCTGGATCAGAAGTGGAGCAGCCGGGACTTGCACTGGCGCCTATGTGGGCTGTCAGCCTTGCAGGTGGCGGCTTTAACGGCTACACCACAACACTAGCCCCCACTCTTTACCTCCACATCCATCGAATGAACACTTTGCACATGTCCTCAATTGGTTCAACGTGTTCTGGGCAGTCACTAGATAACCTAAATCTGTCAAACCACGCAATGGAGATGCTTCCACTCAAAGGAGTATATGGCCACAGAAGGAAAGTATTTCTTCAGAGTAGCTACTTTCTAGTGAGATTTCTTACTGGTGTGCTTGTGGGATGCACCTACTGGTATCGGCACAGGCGTCAGGCAGGAATCCCAGTGCCGGCCGCAAGGCGTTGTTGGATAACTGTTACATGTGGGGATGTTAAATCTTGATTTAAAACATGCTTGACCCACGTTCTCAGCCCTAGTCCATGAAGCACCTGAGCTGTGCAAGGTCAGCGAGGCGCTGTGTCTCCCAGCCGGCGACACCAGACGCTGCTGCAGGTGACCTGAGGGCAGTCCCAGTGGCTGAGGACACGGCCGGAGTCCGCAGGGTCCTTCCACACCTGGTGATGCTCCCAGCTCCCAGCCGTTCTTGCCACGTCCCCTCCCTTTGTGTGGACTCTTCTGTCTGCTCCCCTTCTAGCCTTAGAATTTCGAGAACTCCTATTCATCCTTCAAAACCCATCTTGTGTGTCATTTCCTCTGAGTTTCCCAGTGCCCTCCCATACAGGGCGCCCCTCCTTGGGTCCCTGCTGCCAGAATCTTGAGTAGCCGTCGACTGTGGGACTTCATTCTGTGTCTTCTGAGTGGAGTAGCAGGGAGGGGTCCATGCTAATCCACCCTTTCCTTCAAAGTGGGTTATTCTCAAAACGCATCGAATGAATCCACAGAAACTGGCAGGCCTATTTTACCAGTGCCCAGGGAGATCCAGGTCGGTGGGGAGGATCCAGGGGGCTCGCGAAGGATCCTCATCAAACCACCCGACCTGGGCCCACACACAAGTCCCTGTCGCTGGGCACGGGTGGGATGGGAGAGGGTGGTGGGAGGACTGGGCCTGGCCTCAGGGCAGAGACCTACAGAGATCTTCCCCAGGGAAGTGGAGGGCCGGGGAGCCAGGCGGCAGGTAGGGCGGGAGGCCATGGAGGCGGAAGGGAGTTCAGAGCCCGGGAGAGGCCGTCAGAGGAGCCCTGGCTCAGACCCAAGCAGGCGGAGCGGGAGGACTCATTCATCGCGGGCCAGCCCACGCGCGAGCCCGCCGAGCAGGCTGGGAGGGGATTTCCTCGGGCTCCCTCCCCCGGGCCGGCGACTTCAGTCCCAGGCGGGCAGACGGACGGAGCAGCGCCTGGCGGGGCGGGAGCTTCCGCCGAGCCGCAGGCAGCTCGAGGGCCCCGCGACGCCCGGAGCACGGGGACCCGCTGAGGGCCCTCGGAGGTGAGGGGCGGCGCCTGGCGGCGGGTGCGGGTGCGGGCGCGGGGCGCGCGGCAGGAAGCGCGGGCGACTTCGCGGGCCCGGAGACCCCGCGCTGGTGGAGGCTGGAAGGGAGGGCGCGCCTGGGCAGCCTCAGCTTCCAGGGCCACCTCCCCGAGGGGCCGCAGGGAGGCCTGCAGGCAGACTGGGCCAGGAGTCAGGGGGTCCCCCCCGGGACATTTCGCTTGGGTCGCCGGCTTTCTCCCCAGCACCCCGCATCCCTCCAGCGGCTTGTGCCTGCGACGAGCCAGTCTTCAGCGCTCCCGCCTGCCCTGGGCACTGGAGGGGGGAGCCCAGGCGTTTCCTCCGGCGTGGCGGCTCCGGGCCCATTGGCTGCCTCCTTCCTGGAGCGGGTGTCGGGGTTTTGGCTCGTTCTCCAGTTTCTTACTCTTGGTTTGCTTGTCCGTAGCTGTTTGAGCAAGGGCCTGGATTTTCGGAGCGGGGCGGGTGGGGGGGGGTACAATTTCTGCTCCGGGTGTGGGGGGGTACAATTTCTGCTCCCCCTGGGAATAAGACAACTGCCGCTAACTCCAGGTGATCACAGACCAGCCTCGGGCCGCGTGCGCGGCGCGGCGGAGAGTTATTTTGGAGTCTCCCAGAGAGACTTGGATTCGCAGCCCAGGTCTTCTCCTGTTGACTCGCTGAGCCTCGGCTTGCTCGTCTGTAAAATGGCATCTTTATGAAGAGAACAGGCGGGCGACCACACAGGGCCGGCCCCGGGCCACCTGCCAGGCACACCTGGGCATTCCTGATCCACACCTGTGCTCTTTCCTCCCTCACCCCCTTCCTGCCACGCCCCTCTCTCACTGGTCCCTCCCCCCTCCCGTACAGGGATATGACAACCCCGACCTTGAAGGCACTTGGGAAGTACCAGGGGAGGGGCGGGGAAGAGCCGGCTGCTGGGTCCTGAATCTGTACCCGCGCTCCTACAAACCAGCTCTGCCCCGCCCCAGGCGAACGACTTTTAAATGCGCTATCACCTTTAATCATAGTTCCGTTTTATTATTATTATCATCCCCGATTGGCTGATGAGGAGCTAAGGGCACATACAGGTTAATGGATTTGCTTAGGGTCACGTGGCCCAGGCGTCATGGGTCCACAATTCTCTTGTGCATCACACTGATGTAAGCTCCGTGCTCTCGGCTGGGGCTCCTTGCTGTCCTTCAGTTTCTCTATCGGAAAGGCCCGAAGGACCTCGCCTTTCCCCCAGCCGCACTTCCTGTTTGTCTCCTGCTCTATGCAGGTGAGGCGACAGCCTCCTGCCCGGAATCGCTAATCCATTCACTCATTCATGCCTGGTTCTTTCACTCCAGTGCTCTGCCCAAGCCCTGAGACCCTCCGGCCCATGCAGGCGGGGTCTTATCTGTTGGTTCACGGTTCCATAGCCAGCACCTTGAAGGGCCCTGGTCTAAACTGTTTGATGAACCCTTTGTGAGTAAATGAAGCTGACTGGGGGCCGGCGCTGTGGCGTAGTAGGCTAAACCTCCTCCTGTGACACTGGCATCCCCTGTGGAAGCCAGTTCGAGTCCCTGCTGTTCCACTTTCAATCCAGCTCTCTGCTAGGGCCTGGGAAAGCAGTAGAAGATGGCCCAAGGGCTTGGGCCCCTGTAGCCACATGGGAGACCTGGAGGAAGCTCCTGCCTCCTGGCTTGGGATTGGCCCAGCTTTAGGCGTTGCAGCCATCTAGGGAGTGAACCAGTGGTTGGAAGATCTCTCCCTCCCTCC